>NC_080540.1:129745419-130096919 GCF_028640845.1 Ahaetulla prasina
AGTGCGAGTTTGGGGGCGCAGGCATCAAGAAGGCGAGTCTATCAGCGACTACATGGCAGCCCTGAGACAAGCCTCCAAGCATTGCGAGTACCGCGATCTGGACGAAGAGCTGCTGGAACAACTTATACGGGGGGTCAGAGACATCCGTTTGAGGAGACGGTTGCTAGCCAAGAGCAACCTGACATTGGCAAACGCTCTGGGCGAAGCCAGAGCCCATGAGATGTCCAACCATGCAGCAGACACCTTACAAAAGCGACTCACGCCGATGGCGGGCGCAAAGCCGAGCACAGTCCACCACGAAGAAACCTATCGTGAGTCAACCAGCGAAGAGGAGGAAGAAGTCCACTACACCGGAAAATCGACAAGGAAGACCCGGAGGAATGCGGAAGTTGCGGGCGACATCAGCGCCAAAGATGTAAGTTCAGGGCGCCATTTGCGGCGGTGTGAAAGGAAGGGCACCTGGCTCAAGTCTGCCGAGCACCCCAACCTTCCGCGAAAATTCAAATCGGCCAATCAGAGCGGCTCTGAGTCAGAGATGCAAACCCCACATTCCCTCCGAAATTTCAAACCAGCCAATCAGAGCGCGAGATCGGCGAGGCGACCAGCGATTGGCCAGGAAAGAAAGAGCGCGAAGTCAAACCGAATGACTGTTACCATAGACCACGCAGCTACCCGCATCGAAGAAAAGATCTTCACAAACCCGACAATTGAAGGCGTACCGTGCCGACTGGAAGTAGACACAGGATCAGCTATCACAATCATGTCCTGGGACACTTTTGTGAAAGCCTTGCCGCACATCGCAAAGCGCAAGCTACAGAAACAACGGCTCCGGGTGCAGGATTACCAGGGCAACCGCATCCCTGTTCGAGGACAACGACCGTCGAGGTCAAATCGGGACATACGAAAAGACCCTGCCCATCACGTTAGTCGAGGAACCTTGCCAAGCTTGCTGGGGCTAGACTGGTTCAGGCGTTGGGAATGGGGTGACTGGCGTCCACCGGGCGGATGCAACCTGCAAAACGCCCTAATGGAGGAATTCGAGCGTATTCGAGGACCGTTTAGGCAAGTACAAGGGGACCCCTATCTCCTTCAATTTAGACCCCAAATAGCTCCCATTAGGTTAAAGGCAAGGAGGGTTCCTTTGCACTCAAACCTAAAATCGACAAAGAGTTAGATAAATTAGTCAGCCAGGGATACTAGTGCCAGTTGACCATGCCAAATGGGAGGCAATCGTCACCCTATAAAACCAGACGGGTCCATAAGAATTTGCGCTGATTACAAGGCTACCTTGAACAAAGCATTGCAAAAGCGCCTACCCAGTTCCAGTAGTGCAACACTTATTGCACTCACTAGGGCACGGACAAGTTTTCGCCAAATTAGACTTGGCACAAGCGTACCAACAGCTACCCGTAGATGCTAGCACAGCTGAAGCCCAGACCATTGTAACGCACCGGGTGCCTTTAAGTGCACCCGGTTACAGTTCGGGTGAGTGTGGCCCGGGCTATTCAAAATTTGATGGAGCGGCTCCTACAAGGGTTACCGGAGTCGTACCCTATTTCGATGATGTGTTGGTATCAGGGAAGATTTAAGAGAACTGGGGAAGCGATTAAGGAAAGTTTTGGCCATTTTAGGTCGGCAGGATTAAAAGTCAAAGCAAGCAAGTGTCAGATAGGGGTCGAATCTGTTGAATTTTGGGCTATAGAATAGACAAAAGGATTCACCCACTGAGAGCAAAGTCAAGGCGATAAAGAGAGCCCCAGCACCCAAAAACAAGACAGAACTCCAGGCTTTCCTGGGTCTGGTAAACTTTACGCCGTGTTTTTAAAAGACAAGGCAACCGTTGCTGAACCGCTGCATAAATTGCTTGGAAAAAACACTGTTTGGTCGTGGGGGAAGTCAGAGAATAGGGCATTTGAGGCAGTAAAAAGTTTGCTATCTAGCGATAGCCTGTTAATACAATACAACAACAGACTGCCGTTAGTATTGGTTTGTGATCGTCCCCTATGGAGTAGGAGCTGTACTTAGCCACAGACTCCCAAACGGCACTGAAGCCCCTATAGCGTTCTATTCACGAGCGATGTCCCGGCTGAGAGGAATTACAGCCAGCTAGATAGGGAGGCTCTCGCAATAGTGTCAGGGGTAAAAAAATTTCACGAATACGTTTTTGGGAGAGACTTTGAAATTATCACTGACCACAGACCGCTATTGGGATTACTGGCTGGCGACCGCCCAACGCCAGTGGCACTATCACCCCGGCTGACCAGATGGACTATCTTTTTGGCCGCCTACTCTTACAAACTGCAGCATCGACCTGGAAAGAGCTGGGGCATGCGGACGCATTGAGCAGATGCCCATTGCCGGGAAATCGAGGACCCTACTCCGGCACCCCGTTCTACTAATTGACTCTTGGGACTCTGGCCCAGTCACATCGCAGGAAGTGGCTCGGGCCTCCTACCGGACATTGTTTTAAGAACTGTAATCGGTTGGGTTCAAGGGATGGCCCGCTGCCGGGCGACCGTTTAGAGAGTTTGTAAAGAAAAGAGGGAATTGTCTGTGCAAGGGGTGCCTGCTCTGGGGGATAGGGTGGTAGTTCCAGAGAAGCTGAGAAAAAGTCCTGGAACTCCTGCATGAGGGTCACCCAGGAGTAATAACAATACTAAGGCTGGAGTAATAACAATACTATAAAATACAAAGATGATCTGGGATTTGGGACACTACTCTTCTTTGTTACCAACACTTTTAAACCCATTGGCATAGCACTGAAACTGGGTTTATTTACTGCCACAGTTACTATGGAATAAATTTGATTTATAATTTTATCAGAAATTAATGCAAATCCAGAATCTTCAATAGATACCTCCAGGGATCAACAGGTTACATGATCAGTGGCTCAACCTGAGAAGTGGCTATGAGACACAGACAGTTCTCCTTTGTTTCGTTTAGCTCAAGGTGTCCAATTCATTTACAGCCAGAGGGCGTTCTTTTGAGCAGGGATATCCTCAGCAGCTGGGTGTCACAGGGATGGGCACTGATATCATGATGTTACACTAGTGTTTGTTTGTTTGTTTTAAATGTTCAGATTTCTGGGAACATTTCTGGGGTAGAATTTGCTGGTTAAGTTATACCAGATTTACTGGAAAGTTTAACATATGTTTAGTATACGTGGGGTCTGGGAGGAAATAGCACTTTGAATCTGTCAGTGAATTTTGGCAGTGCAAACTTGAAATTCTGCAAAAAATAAAAATGGTCCAGGAACTGCAGTAGCTCACAGTTTTTCCCCTGTTGCTTTAAGTTATGCAAATTTACGAGCTCAGAGAAGGCCCCCCCTAGCCCAAAAGATCTAAATGCCTTTCCAAAATCAAGAGTTTTCTTCGTTCTGTTTGTTTTTAATTGCAAATCATTAAGAGATAGAAATGCAAAATAGAAAGCTTACCACTTCACCTGGAACACTTTGGAATGAACCCGACTCCATTTTTTCACCTTTTGAGGATGATATTTCAGTTTTCATGGCTTTTGGGATCTCGTAAACTTGAATGCTCATCTTGGAACGAATGCGCTGGGAAAGAAGATGGAAAGAAAACATACAGAACTGGAATGGATTCAGGCCATTGATTTCATAATTTGAGTTACTGAAGTCTAACCATCGCACAGGGATATATCAGGAAATGCCTTGCCAAGCACGATTCTGACCATTTCGTATGCACATTGAGAGAGGGCCTTCTTTGGGTCCCTCCATTATAGGAGGTTAATGGGACTGAGCCGGGAAACAGATCTTTGCAGTGCACTTTATGGAACACGCTTCCCTGAAGGTACAATTGGTCCCTTCCCTCTATAGATTTAGGAAGGCCCTCAATACAAGCTTATTTCAGAAGAACGTTTTAGTACACATTTATATTATTTCTATTATTATTTTTTACTGTGTTTCCCCCCAAATAAGACCCTGTCATATATTTTTTGAACCCCAAAATAAGCACTTGGCCTCATTTTTGGGGAGGTATTATTTTGGGGCACATGGAGCAAGACGGGGCTCCTCTTGCCATCTTACCTGATTTCCAGCTCTGTCTCCCTAACCCTAACCAGAGGAAATGGCTGGGACAGGCTGCGCATGTGATTAAATATTTTCAGAGAGGGCTTATTTTCAAGGGAGGGCTTATTTTTGGGGAAACATGGTAGTTATTATTTGAAATTTTAGGGAAGAAGATAGCCATCTTATATTCATTTGCTCATAGAAATTATCCATAGTTGTATAGATTGAGGAGCTCTATAAATATTGTTAATCATTAATAATTATTTAAAAACTGGGGATTTATCTGCTAGTACCCATTTTTCCTGTAATCGCCATCAATCCTTCTGAATGCAACTAAGAGCCTACATTTTTAAATCATAGGTCCTTTGTAGAACTCCATGGGACACCTTTTTGAGATATGTAGTTTTTATACCCCTGATTTATATCATCTAATTACTACTTGCCTGAAAATTCTTTATGAATTGGCTGAAATAAGAACTGCTCCAAGAAATAACTGCAAGAGTGAAATTTGAGCGAGTAAATCATTTATGGGGAATTATAAGAGAATTATGTTATCCCAAGAAGTAATAGCATAAAATATCACACAGTGCTTCTTACTTTAAAAGCCAAACGGATCAATTCCACAATGTTAGCAGAATCTTCTTGAAGCC
Source organism: Ahaetulla prasina (assembly GCF_028640845.1). Classification (NCBI taxonomy): domain Eukaryota; kingdom Metazoa; phylum Chordata; class Lepidosauria; order Squamata; family Colubridae; genus Ahaetulla; species Ahaetulla prasina. The sequence continues at coordinate 129,750,097 of NC_080540.1, forward strand.
TCCCAATTTCAGAAATTGGAAAATATTTGTGCAGTTTCTAATAAAAAAAGTAATATTGATTTATTATAATACAACAATTTAATATTGTAAACACAAAATGGATAAGAAAGACAAGAAAAATATTTAGAAAACCAAGCACACAGAAGAATTATTCTTATTGTTCTATTGTTATTATGGCTAACTGCAGAGAAAGACAAAACACCAGTTACAATGCTGAAAAATTTTCCTCTGATTTCTTTCCCTGGATTCTAATGTAACATTTTCCTTTAGCCTTTACAGAAGTGTGCAAATACAATGGCTTGTGAATGAAAATGAAAGTGAATGACAAAAATTAATTGGGTAGACTCTGTTCACCTTCACTTCAAACTCCTTCTAATAAGAGCTTGATTTCTGAGTCTTGAAGAGCGCATAGAGCAGGGCTGTCAAATTTATGGCCTGCTGGCTGGATGCGTCACGCATTGGCCACGCACACCCCCGTTTTAGCAAAATGGGGAGGGGGAGGAATTGTGATACATCACGTGATGACAACGTGACGACACGAGTTTGACACCCCTGGCATAGAGGAAGAAAAGACTAGACTAGACATATTCACAATACAATAGGAAGTCTGGGGTACTTAGTCTTTTCCCTAGGGCCTAGGCTTTTTCATTATCTAAGAAACTACTAGTTGCTTTACAAAAAGAAAATACAATTTTCCAAATCACACCTCTGTTTTCTTTCCTACAAATAAAACATAGTACAACATAATTGAGGGAATGCGGTGGTTCAGTGGTTAAGACACTGAGTTTGTCAGTCAAAAGATCGGCAGCTCAGCGGTTCAAATCCCTAGTGCCGCATAACGGGATGAGCTCCCGTTACTAGTTCCAGCTTCTGCCAACCTAGCAGTATGAAAGCATGTAAAAAAAGCAAGTAGAAAAATACGGAACAACTTTGATGGGAAGGTAACAGCGTTCTGTGCGCCTTTGGCATTTAGTCATGCCGGCCACATGACCACGGAGATGTCTTTGGACAGCGATGGCTCTTCTGCTTTGAAATGGAGATGAACACTGCCCCCTAGAGTCAGAAATGACTAGCACATATGTGCAAGGGGAACCTTTAGCTTTACCTTACAATATAACCGAGACTGAGAAAATGGATCAAAAGCAAGAGATAAAGACACAGTTCTTTTCCATGAAATTTCAGAAGGAAAAAAACCAAAGAACATTGTCCATGGTCTAAAGAAAGAGAATGGAAGGATATTGTTCTAAGAGACAAACTAGACTCGAAGCTACTGGCATAAATGTCTTTTTTCAATCCAAAAAGCAATAAAACAGAAGGATGGAGGTGACAGATGCAGACCAATCTTAGATGTCATGACATAATACAGTTTTGGCCTATCCATGGATCAAGATTTATGAGGAAAAAGAAGAATTATCTTTGAGTTACCTCTAACATGGATTATTTAGCTAGCCACTGGGTGTCTCCACTGCGTTACAAAATACAGACTGCAAAGACATTTCATTCCCAAATCCAGTATATACATACATACATACATTCATATATACATACATATAAGGTTCTGACAGGTTCTGGAGAACTGGTAACGGAAATTTTGAGCAGTTCGGAGAACCAGCGATTACCACCTGTGGCTGGCCCCGAGTGGGGTGGGAATGGAGATTTTGCAATATTCTTCCCCTGGAGTGGGGTGGGAATGGGGATTTTGCAGTATCCTTCCCCTGCCACGCCCACCAAGCCACATCCACAGAACTGATACTTAACAACTGCAATGATTCACTGAACAACTGTGGCAAGAAAAATGGTAAAATGGGCCAAAACTCACTTAACTGTCTTGCTTAGTAACAGAAAATTTGGGCTCAATTCAGTGATGAAATCCAAATTTTTTTACTACCGGTTCTGTGGGAGTGGTGGGCATGGTGTGGCTTGGTTGGTGTGGCAGGGGAAGGATACTACAAAATCCCCATTCCCTCCCCACTCCAGGGGAAGGATACTACAAAATCCCCATTCCCTCCCCACTCAAGGGGAAGGATACTGCAAAATCTCCATTCCCACCAGACTCCGGGGCCAACCAGAGAGTGGTATTTGCCATTTCTCCAAACTATTCAAAATTTCCGCTACCCGTTCTCCGAACTGCTCAAAATTTTCACTCAGAACCTCCTGGATTTCACTCTTGGCTCAGTTGTGGTTGTAGGTCATGGGTTACCTATAGCTGAAGTTAGGCATTCAGCTGCTACACTGACATACATCTTCTAAACTATTAAAGTTCAGCCTGCCCTCCCCTCTCTTTCCTGAGTTTTTGCAAACAATCTTCAATTTCCTGGCTACAAAATTAGCAGGGATCAGACTACTCCTTTCTCACAAAATTAATTATGCCTGTTATTAAAACACAGCTGCCTGCAATTACTGCAGGTTCTAGTCCCACCAGGTCCAAGGTTGACTCAGCCTTCCATCCTTTATTAAAGTAGGTAAAATGAGGACCCAGATTGTTGGGGGGGCAATAAGTTGACTTTGTAAATATACAAATATCATCACATGTTGTTTCTTTATTCTCCCAAGTTCCTATATTTTCCCTGCTTAATGGCATCTTTTACCTCATAGTAATCATAGGAGTGGTTGGTGACAGCAAAAATAGGGATGATATTACTCCGCCCCAGCAAGCGCACAAGGGTAGGCACTGAGGGGTAATCCTGTTTGGTATCAAAGGTGTAAGTGCCTGCTTGAGTTAGGTGGCATTTTTCATCATTCTTTCTTAGAATTCCAGCAAGGACGTTGGCGCCATCAGCTTCGTAATGGAAGGCCGACTCAGTGGAGAAGACCAGTAGGTGAGTGCTGTCATTCCGCCACCCAATATTTTCCTGTGGGAATAAGGAAAGTCAAAGATGTAGAGTGGAGGTGGGCAAATCAGAGCCCTAAGACTCATTTTGGCAGCTCCTGCCCTGCCCTCTTGAATCACGTTTCTAAATTTGATGGGAAACCACTACATCACAATGTTTAGCTGATTCTCAGCAGGGAATAAGGGTGGCACACATAACTGTTAACAACAAAGTCTCCAATTCATAAAAAATAAAAATGCCAAAGCTTCCACGTTTTATATAATTGTATCATCCCTATTTAAAAAAAAGATAAAAATTGAAGTGTGCTTTCTCCATGTGCCAGGAGAAATCACCTAACTAGAGAGTGGGAATAGCTGCCAGAAGCCCAGAAAGGCTGTTCATGATAACTTTTGAGAAATATGCTATAAACAGCTATTCCAGGAATGTTAGTAACCACTGGGTATGTCTTTCAAATGCAGCTCGGATCAAGATTTATGAGGAAAAGAAGAATTATCTTTGAGTTACCTCTAACATGGATTATTTAGCTAGCCACTGGGTGTCTCCACTGCGTTACAAAATACAGACTGCAAAGACATTTCATTCCCAAATCCAGTATATACATACATATAAGGTTCTGACAGGTTCTGGAGAACTGGTAACGGAAATTTTGAGCAGTTCGGAGAACCAGCGATTACCACCTGTGGCTGGCCCCGAGTGGGGTGGGAATGGAGATTTTGCAATACCCTTCCCCTGGAGTGGGGTGGGAATGGGGATTTTGCAGTATCCTTCCCCTGCCACGCCCACCAAGCCACATCCACAGAACTGATATTTAACAACTGCAATGATTCACTGAACAACTGTGGCAAGAAAAGTGGTAAAATGGGCCAAAACTCACTTAACTATCTTGCTTAGTAACAGAAAATTTGGGCTCAATTCAGTGATGAAATCCAAATTTTTTTACTACCGGTTCTGTGGGAGTGGTGGGCATGGTGTGGCTTGGTTGGTGTGGCAGGGGAAGGATACTACAAAATCCCCATTCCCACCAGACTCTGGGGCCAACCAGAGACTGGTATTTGCCATTTCTCCAAACTATTCTAAATTTGATGGGAAACCACTACATCACAATGTTTAGCTGATTCTCAGCAGGGAATAAGGGTGGCACACATAACTGTTAACAACAAAGTCTCCAATTCATAAAAAATAAAAATGCCAAAGCTTCCACGTTTTATATAATTGTATCATCCCCATTTTAAAAAAAGATAAAAATTGAAGTGTGCTTTCTCCATGTGCCAGGAGAAATCACCTAACTAGAGAGTGGGAATAGCTGCCAGAAGCCCAGAAAGGCTGTTCATGATAACTTTTGAGAAATATGCTATAAACAGCTATTCCAGGAATGTTAGTAACCACTGGGTATGTCTTTCAAATGCAGCTCGGATCAAGATTAATTAAGAAAACTAACAATGTCATAGATCTGGGAATTTCATGCTTATCTTGTCTCCTCAGCAATAACTCTTCAGCTCCCTAAATTTACAAATGTTATTAGGCACTAGGTAGTTTGTTTTTCCCCTGACCTTCATAAGATGTTTAACTGGTATTCAGACTATAATAGCTTAATTCCAGATAGGAGCTGATAATAGCAAAACTTGATAACAGCAATGATCCCTGAGGGAGATGGATGGTTCAAAAATGTGAAAAATAAGTAAATATAATAAACAGTCTCCACAATATCTAACTCCAAAGCTCACCCATTTTCTTATCAAACTGCAAACAAAACCGGCTGTGGCTTTTCAAAGCAAAAATTTGGCCTAGATTTTTCTACTGCTCTCCCAGTTTGGTATGCAGCTAAGATAGTTTTTATCCTTTATAGAGAACCACTACATCTATGCCATCTTCAGTATCCTCCTCCCTCTTTACCTTGCAAACAGCTGTTTGCAGTATAGCATCAAAGCCACCTTCAGGAGCATCCAAGTTCCCTGATATACGTTCCTTCATCAATTCCTGGCTGAATTTATCAATATTATTGGTTAGACGGATGACATTCTTAAAAGAGAAAGGCGGGTCAGCATTTAACCAAGGTTCCCGCAATCTGAAAGCAAAAGGACAGACAGTTTTAATTGGTAACTATTAACAAACCTCGCTATCAGAAATCCTAAACAAGGATCCCTTGCAAAAACAGCTGATTGTTTACCACAATATTTAATGCAATGAATCTGAGCAGAACAGTTTCTATTTAAACAGTAAAAAGAGACTGCGTTTAACTCTTACACTAAAACAAATTCAACTTTGTTATTTGGAGCACAATATAAAAGCTAGCCATTGTTATTTCTAAACTAGGTGTAAGGTTTAACACAATGTAGAAACCTGCCCAAAGCACCAATGAGTTATGAGAATAAGTTGTGAGAAGCAAACATTTTACAGTAGCAGACGACAATGAGGCTTAACACTGCTACTTCTTGTGTATGTATCGTACTTATCCTACAAATCCATACACTGGGTTCAGTTTCTCAGAATAGTTCCATTTGTTCCTGTTATTTTTGTTTGATACATATGATAATACGTAATACCTTTTTATATTATAAGCAAGGATGCTATTCAGCAGGTTCTCACAGGTCCTGGAGAACCGGTAGCGGAAATTTTAAGTAGTTCGGAGAACTGGCAAATACCACCTCTGACTGGCCCCAGAGTGGGGTGGGAATGGAGATTTTGCAATATCCTTCCCCCAGGAGTGGGGAGGGAATGGGGATTTTGCAATATCCTTCCCTTGGAGTGGGGTGGGAATGCAGATTTTGCAGTATCCTTCCCCTGCCACGCCACCAAGTCATGCCCACCAAGCCACACCACACCCACCAAGCCACGCCCATAGAACCAGTAGTAAAAAAATTTGAATTCCACCACTGATTATAAGGTTATAACATAATACACAAAAACACACATGTGCATGCACACATGCACACAGAGGCTAAGATGAAGGGATCTAAACATTAACGTTCCTGTTTCTTTTCCAATTGCTAGAAAATTCCATACAATATCACAGGATTTCTTTAAAAGAGCATACTTGGTTCTCTGGGTATTTTCTTCAGTTTCATCTCAAAGTGATGGGGAAAAAAACAAATTATTCCAAACAAGAGTCCCTTTCTACAAATGGATGAGTCATCTTCTATTCAAATAGTTCTCAGGACTTGCTTGAACAAGACTGAGCCAAATTATTCAAGCTGTCTATTCATGGGGCAGTTAAAATACTGTTATGTGAAACGTTTAGAACCATAATTTTAGGGTAGCTTTAATGAAGTTATATTCCCTGAGACTTTTATATGCTTCTTAAAAAGGATATAAAAAAAAAGGTTTATTGGGGGATTAATCAAACTGATCCTAAGTCCTCAGAAAGAAATGGATTCAACTGGCCAATTGATAACAGAATTAAACTCAGAACTATTAAACTTAAAACTATGCCGCCTTCTGTCTGACCTAAGCATAGTACATAAAATTATCTGCTACAATGTCCTACCTGTCAATGACTACTTCAGCTTCAACCACAACAATACAGGAGCAAATAATTAGACTAAACTAACTAGAGCATACAAAACATTTGCTATACCAATTCTCGAATATAGCTCATCTGTCTGGAACCTGCATTGCATATCAGACATTAATACAATTGAGAGTCCAGAGATATTTCACGAGAAGAGTCCTCCACTCCTCTGCTCGCAACAGAATATCTTATGCCACCAGACTCGAAATTTTGGGCTTAGACAACTTAGAACTGTACTGCCTTTGGTCTGCCCTAAGCGTAGTACATAAAATTATCTGCTACAATGTCCTACCTATCAATGACTATTCAGCTTCAAACACAACAATACATGAGCACACAATAGATACAAACTCAAGGTAAACCGCTCCAAACTCGATTGCAGAAAATACGACTTCAGCAACAGAGTGGTCAATGCCTGGAATGGACTACCTGACTTTACGGTTTCTTCCCCAACCCCCCTGAACGTTATCCTTAGACTGTCTACTGTAGACGTCACCCCATTCCTAAGAGGTCTTTAAGGGGCATGCATAAGGCATCAGTGTGCCTACCGTCCCTGTTCTAATGTTCCCTTTTATTTGTATCCATCTCATGTATTCATAATTATGTCTATACTTATATCTGTTATCTATTACATGCTTAATGAAATAAATAAATAAATAATAAATAAATAAATAAATAAATAATAATAAAAAAACAGGAATTCTGACTGAGAGCAGATCTATCAACAGTTGATATCTATAAGATTTGGGTATTTGTAGAATATTGCAAGAAAGTAAGAAAGCATGTCCTGAGGAAAAAATATGGGACAAGAGGATCACAGATTAGATAAAAGCCTTAATTTTTTTTTTAAAAAATGCCATAGATCCTGAATAGTTCATTTCCAAGTGACCCTGATGGATTCATCACTACTACTCACCTTACGGGCCTCATGTCTGTCTGTGGTGCTGTAACTTTGTCCACAAATTTGCCAAAACCAATGGTATAGTTATCCGTCAGGTCCTTCAAGAAATTTGCTAGCAGGATAGAAGAAAGAAAAGAAAGAAGGATGAAAATATTTGGGGACTTTAGATTAAATCTTCTAATCCCATGATGGAGTTCAGTTACTATAAATGTTATGTTGGATAAAATGAACTTTGAGTGTTTGTAGGAATGCAAGGACTCTAAACTGATGATGCATTTAACTCTTCCTCCCCGCCCTGTCCTCTTTTCCATAGTTGCCTAGCACCTATTATCTAGCTAGAATAGAACGTGAGGACCTCTGTGTTGAGAAACAACCAAGGAGAATCAAGTGAAGCAGTTAAAATGGGAATAGATTTCTAAGTCGCACGTTCCCTGCTGAGGCTGGAATAGATCAAGTTTGCAAGAAAAAAGCCAGCTTTTAACTGCCACATATGTATAATGTACCTGCTGGTCTCAGATTTTGTTTCCCTCCTTTTGCCAGCTTCCTTGAAAAATTGCAGATAATTAACTGACTGACAAATGTCTCAGACTGCTTTCAAAAGGAGATAATTTGATCTCTCACCAAGGAGCTGGCCCATTTGTTTCAGGTTGTCCAAATCATCAGACATGGAATACGAAAAATCCATAAGGATGTAGAGGTCCAAAGGTGTTTTAGTGGGTTCAAACACCTGCATGGCAATGTTTACTTCGTCATCTGGTCTCAGTGTGATTGATACCTGCTGCGGAGATACTTGTGTTTTCTTCAAATCTGTTTCAATTTTGAAATTCTGCCAGGAAAGACATGAATTATACATAATGGGGGATCCTGAAAAGACTTAGAGACAACTATCATAGCAAATTGGTTGAATGTACTGATTCCCAAAATAATATTACAGTACCCCCCCCCCAATGTGTATACAGGTCCTCGACTTACAGCCATTTGTTTAGTGACTGTTTGAAGTTACAATGGCACTAAAAAAAGTGACTTATGTCTGCTTTTCACACTTATGTCCATTGTAGTATCCACCATGGTCACATGATCAAAATTTGGGTGCCTGGCAACTGGCATGTACTTATGACAGTTGCATTGTCCAGGGGTCATGTGATCACAATTTATAACCTTCCCAGCAGGCTTCCAACGAGAAAAGTCAATGAAAGAAACAAGGTTTGCTTAGCAATTACATGATTCACTTAACAACTGTGGTGATTCACTTAACAAGTATGGCAAAAAAGATGGAGCAAAACCTGTTTAACAACTGCCTTGCTTAACAACAGAAATTTTGAGCTCCACTGTGGTTGTAAGTCGAGGACTACCTGTAAATGGTTGCACTAAATCAGGGGTATCAAACTGGTAGCTCGTGGGTCAGATGTGTCATGTGCAGGCCACGCCCACCCCAGCTCCACGAATGGGAAAAAGTCACTAAATGTCACGTGACGGCAATGTGACACGGAAAGTTTGACACCCGTGCACTAAAAGAACAAAACATTCTGACTAATTAGAAATTACTTCATTGAGAATAGCTACTTAGTTAATTGCTTATTGACAAATTGTGCATTAGGCTATTCTGAGAGATTATTCAGGTATGTATTAATTTTCTTATGTTCATATCCCTCATTCTTTCACTGTATCACTACTTACCTTTGTCATTAATAACTCTCCAGACTTCAGTTTTATGTTGTTTTGGCAGCCATAGCTCCTTAGATTATTTTCCAAATCACAACGGATGCCTTTGAAGTTCTGGGGTGAGAATAATTAGATAGTAAAGTATGGTTAGAAATTAGGCTCAAAATTAAATTGTCTTTAGGGCCTCAGCCTCTGCCTTGGTATTAGTTTAAGGTTAGAATTAGTGACTCACTGAAAAATTCTAACTCAGCATGATGCCTGTATTGGAAGACCCTAATCTTTTTGGCCTTGTAAAGATGTTATGTTGTAGGCATTATTTCAAAGTGGCTGTTATTGTGGCTACCACAGTAGATAACCAGGCAATCTCTCCAACCCCAAACTGATTGAATTCTCAGCCTTCAAACCCAGTTTATTTGAATTGTTTGTGTGTGTGTTTGTGTTTACCTCATAGGACAAGTTTCAACGAAAGCACACCCATAGAAAATAAAATTATTTTTGTTATTAACCTTGTAGACCTCCTGAAGTAAACTTCAGTGAGGTTGGGAATACAGTATTTAATTCTCTCCCCCTCAGTGTTTCTGAGTGAGCATACTAGCGAGGAAATCAAATCACCATAAAAAAGTCTGGGGGTTCTTTTTTTATTAATTTGTTCTTTTATTGTTTTTAATGGGTTTTGTTGGTTCTTAAAACTGAGAAACAACTCATGAAATCTATGTTGTCAGATTGAAGGAGGCGGGATTAAATAATAAAATAAATAGATCAATAAACAGCTCAATAATAAAATAAACAGATCAATAAAATAATAAGATAAACAGGTGTTGAATGGACAGGGATCATGGCCAAATCATCAGTCTTTGAGATCACATCGCCCTATCCTCAATAACTGTTAGAAACGTTTACCTCATCTGTGCAAAAAGTACAGTTGCTGCTCACTCGGATGCATTCAGTGCAGCTTTTTGCCCTAGAAGCCACACAGTGGTTAACTAGAAACAAACAAACAAACAAACAAACAAACAAACAAACAAACAGGTTAGAACATAATTGTCTAGAAATAGGCTAGTTCTAAAATGTGGTAATACCATAATTTCCTTTGCAGCATCAATGTGGTCTTTTTTTTTTTTTTGCAAAGATTTGATATTGTTCCCTTTTTTTAGAAAGTGAGCATAATCACATAAAATTGTATATTAGTGCATCTAATCATCATCATAGTTGTTGAATTTCCAGATGTTAAATTCATAGAATTCACTGACATTTTATACAATTGGATATGAGGCATCAGCCATTTTTGCTTTGTAACATTTAATCTTAAATGCTAATGCTTTACTTTATATTTTGAGAGTACATAAGCCACATTTAGGAGTGCCATTGATTTTATGATGCCTGCAGAGGCATGTTTCCAAATTGCAAACAGCCTGGATTGGGAAGAATCATAATCAAGACTGTACTTTTTGAACTTACTTTTCTTCCCTTGGCCTAAGATAAAAAGCAGGGAGAACAGAAGCAGCTGGAACCACATCCTTCCCAAGAGCTTGTCCATTCTTCCTGAAATACAGTAGGCTGTGGAGTCAGCAATGGCTCAGCTCAGACTCATTTGATAATTCTTGAACTCCTTTAATGTGGTCTTCGGTAACCTAGAAGATGTAATTCCAACATATTTGGGAGCCATCAGATTATGGAAGGGTTATAGAGAACAATCACAGGTTTCTTACCACTGCTGTTTGGAGGGGTTTGGAATACAAAATTCGCTGCTGCAAACACAAGAGACCTCTGAATAACCTGAGATAGTCAGCAATATTATGTAGCTCAGTTAACATCAAATTCCTGAGCAACCATGAACTAGCAACCAGAAATTCCGGTAAAAATAAAACCCTCCTGAAAAGAAGCCCTAGCCAATTTTTGGGGGGGTCAAAAGAAAATAAGACCCGGTCTTCTTTTTGGGGAAACACGGGAAATTCTACTTAACTTCTGAATTTTTGACAGGCTTTGCTTTTGCACTTTCCAACTATTCTTCACAGGCATGAAAAATTTAAAAAAAAATTGCTTGGAGGAGAGAAAGAGATGGGTGGGAAGTGATATAGATTCGATGTTCAATATATATCAGCCTGCGTGGAGCAATACAGCACCAGTTCATACTATCTTCTGACATTCAAAGAAGGTAACTGAATCAGAGCATCTGCCTAACATGGAGTGAACAATGGCCAGATGTCTTGTTCAGAAAGACACAGACTTCATACTAATGCATGATAAAGCATCCTCACTGGTCACATTAGTTAACTTGCAAAGAGTTTGCTCATATAGTGCTCACTGCTCACATAACGAAATTTCAAGTTGTTTACACTGTACATCCCTTCTCCAGTACTTTTGCGTATTGATGAGGAAATCCATTTCAAGAATGCATTTTCAGAAACGACTAGGCATCACTGACTTCTGCTAAAAGTACATTCTAAGTTCACGAAGGAAGAGATTTATGGTGGTCCTACCTCCCAGCTCTGGCTACCTATCTTAATTAGCATAGTGGCATTATAAGCTAAAGGAATCCAAATGCAGAACTGCCAATACTCCAGAATTAGACGTTGAAAGGGAACGGAGGTATTTATCCATGGCAAGCACAGCAACAGCAGGAAAAAGAAAGAAAGAAAAAGAAGCCCACCAGTGAGGCAAGATATGGACCTAAGAATGTAGTGTGAGGTTCTTGGTCACAGACCAGTAGACAAGCACTAATTGGCTGATAATTCTCAATGCTTAGCTTTGGCACTGGTTGGCTGGTAGTTCTCTGTGGCCTGCAAATATCTATCCATGATCAGAAACAACTTGCATCCGGAAGTTGTGAATGCTCCAACACTGGAAGCTTTTAAGAAGAGATTGGATAACCATTTGTCTGAAGTGGTGTAGGGTTTCCTGCCTAGGCAGGGGGTTGGACTAGAAGACCTCCAAGGTCCCTTCCAACTCTGTTATTCTGTTATTCTGTAGAGTGCCCTGATGTTCAGTACATCTGAAGAGAGCCAAAGTAGCCCACATTGGTCTTTTCATTTAAGCAACCATTTCCCAGCTTTGGGAAATTCTCAGTATGTATGGACTTCAATTTCTAGAATTTTTATCAGTGGTAAGCTGGCTGGCAAATTGCACATAAATTGTGCACGCAAAGCGAACCGGTGGTAACATCGGTTGAAACCCACCACTGGTCTTCTAGTCCAACCCGCTGTTCAGGCAGGAAACCCTAAACCACTTCAGACAAATGGTTGTCCAATCTCTTCTTAAAAACTTCCAGTGCTGGAGCATTCACGACTTCTGGAGGCAAGTTGTCCCAGTGATTAGTTGTTCTAACTGTTAGGAAATTTTTTCTTAGATAATTTATGAGATAATGTTCATGCATAATGTATGAGATAACGTTAAAACACAACAATTCCCTTGTTCCAGAAAGCACTAGTCTTATTGCCTTAAGTACTTGTTTAAAGTTCTGTTTCAGTTTAGTAAAGTAGACTAGTAAAATTATTGCAGAAGATGATTTGCAAGAGGTATTGGATTTTCAAATCAGAATTAGAATATGTTGCGTATCATACTGTCCCGGAACAGTTACAAATCTTATTTTAACTTCTATAATATATTTATAGAAGTTCTATAATATAGTTTAGAAATTTCAATGAACTTGCTCAAATGAAAAACAAATCTGAAGAAATAATCTTTGCAGAGAAAACTGTTCAGAAAACCAAGGAAAAAAGGAAATTCCCTAGCATTAAACCTTGAAACTTCTGTTATGTACACATACAATTGATGTGTGGGTGATCTGGTATAACTGGCCTCTCATACCAATAGTTCAAAATGTGCATCCCTCTGCACACAGGACTCATGATTCACTGCCAAAACAAGCACCTCTTTTTCCTGAGTTTGGGACTTTCTAGCCTAATAAAAATCAGAGAAGAAAAACAAGATACGTTTCCAAACAACCCCCTCCTATCAGCTATTTCCTATTGTGCTAACAATTTCCAGCAGCTGTTAAAGAATGCTGGGTGGGACTGTGGAAAATGCCCTGCCTCCATAGGAAACTCTCGTCTGCGGAGATTGGGGTGGGTATCTGTAAACTTGCAAGCTCACATCTTCACAGGTTCTTTCTTTCTTTCTTTCTTTCTTTCTTTCTTTCTTTCTTTCTTTCTTTCTTTCTCTCTCTCTCTCCTCTCTCTCTTTCTTTTTTCTCTGTGTTTCTCTTTCTCTTTTTTCTCTTTCTCTCTCTTTCTTTTTTCTTTCTCTCTTTCTTCTCTCTCTCCTCTTTCTTTCTTTCTTTCTTTCTTTCTTCTCTCTCTCCTCTTTCTTTCTTTCTTTCTCTCTCACCTCTCTCTTTCTTTTTTCTTTCTTTCTTTCTTTCTTTTTCTTTCTTTCTCTTTTTTCTCTCTCTCCCTCTCTCCCCCACCTCTTTCTTTCTTTCTGCCAGTATAAACAAAGTAGAGGTAGGAGACTTGTTTATGGAATTGTTACATGAAATGCTAAACTGTTTTAAATTGGGGCATTGTTCTTTACAAATGCTGTTGCTTGGACAGAGAATTTCAGTACAAGCATGAGCTCTTCAGGAAGCCCCAGGAGGTGTGGCATGCATATCTACACCCATTCCAAGGCATTGTTTTGGCTTTGGATCTAAAGAGCAGCACATTCTAGTGATAATATTCCAAAATTGTGAGCCAGACCCATAATTTATAAAGCAGAGCACAGTAGCTGGATTCGTACAACACAGTAGACCACAAAGACAGACTTACTAGGTCTCTGTTGCAAACCTGACACTCAGCAGATAGCAACCTTGCACCATCTAATGGTCATCCAGAATGTTTCACCCAAGGTCTGATAGCTCTACCAAATAGGCGAACCAAATGGTAGTGTAAGGTATTGTGCAAAGACAGTTGATATTTTAAATATTTATTTTTCAGTTCATATCTTGCCTGTCCTCCATCTGCTCAAAGTAGTACTGATAAAGGAGCATATCTGTAGCTCAAGGTTGACATGATGGGTCCTTGGTCTCTCTGGGCTTGCTTGTTTCTTGCGAACATTTCATTATCCAAAGTAAGTAACAACATCAGTGCTAGTAAGGAGTGCTGTTTGCTATCAGTTTATATTCTAGTGGCTTGCCTGTCAGTGTTTGTGGGAGTCATCTTAGAGAAACTAGAAACAAGTCTACAGAAAAACCTCCCATACTAACCAGATGTTCCTCTACTAAAGCAACAACCCAACCTCCCACAAGAGAAGCTCTGTAAGAACTTTCTTTAGATTAGCTCAAACACACCGCAGCAACCCAGAACAGCAGAAAAAAGGAAATAGGGCATCTATATAATACATTCCAACAAAATGGATATTCATGCCACTTTATCAGAAAGTCCCTGATCACTCAATCCAATACAGCACAACCAACACAAATTCTAAAAAGAATTACACTGCCGTACATCAAGAATATCTCAGAAACCACAAATAGATTACTACAACCACATGGAATCAGCATAGCATACAAGCCAACAAAAGCACTTCAAAATATCCTAAGCAGACCAAAAGACTCAACAACTCCAGAAGAAAAAACAGGAGTCATCTACAACATACATAATAAGAACTTCAAATATTTGCTGGCTGGAAATGATCTAAAAGTTGACCAGACTCTGTCAAGGACCTAGGAGTACTCATGTCTAAAGATCTAAGTCCCAGAGCTCACTGTAACATCATTGCAAAAAAGGCTTTAAGAGTTGTAAATCTTATTTTACGAAGTTTTCTCTCTGGTAACATTGTACTCCAAACTAGGGCATATAAAACCTTTGCCAGACCTATACTTGATTACTGTTCATCTGCCTGGAACCCTCACTGTATTTCAGACATATATTTTATTAGAAGAGTACTCAAATCTTCTGCCTGAAATAAAATTCCCTCTGCCACCAGGCTTGAAATCTTAGGTCTAGAAAGCCTCAAACTACATCCTCTAGATTTCAACCTATGCTTAGTTCATAAGATTATTTACCAAAACGTTCTACCTGTAAATGAATACTTTAATTTCAACCATAATAATACAAGGGACATCAATAGATTTAAACTCAATGTAATTCGCTCCAATCTTAATTGTAAGAAATATGACTTTTGCAATAGAGTAGTAATTGTCTGGAACAATCTACCTGATCCTGTTGTTAGTCTCTCTAATCCCCATACCTTTTACCATAAACTGTCTACCGTGGACCTTTCATGTTTCTTAAGAGGTCCCTAAGGGGCATGCATAAGCGCACCAGTCCTTGTCCTACTGGTCCCAATTGTATGTGATCATTCTATGTGTTTATGGCTATGTTTTGCTAATTTGTATCCTTTTTTTTTGTGCCAAAATTTTTTCATATGTTCATGTCTGTGTCTACTCTGTTACTTGTTTTCTTGTATTTGTTGACGAATAAAATAAATAAATAAATAAATACAATGCTGCAACAACCATTGTGTAGGACAAGCAGGCAGAAGACTGGCAGAACACATCCACAAACACCAACTAGCAGCCAGAAGGCATGGTGAAAATTCTTTAATTTCACAACATATAGACAGATTTAACCATAGAAAATGTGACAATTGTAGACCAAGCCAAGTCCAAAAACACCAGGGAATTTCTGGAAGCCTGGCACTCTGACAAATCACCCATCAATAGATACATAACAACCTCTATAGACTATGCAAAAGAGACTATCACCCAGCCCAAAAAGTAACAAAAAGACCCAAGCACCTCTTCACCAGCAATCAGCATCCAGAACAGCATAGATTAACTTCAAGGTTAATATCAGACCAGAATCAAGTAAGCGATATCCCAGTCAAGAAACTGCCAAAGAAGCCAACAGCAAACAGCCCCATCAAAGAATCTCTAAGACCACCACCCCCAACACTCACAGGCAAGCCACTAGATACTGACAGCAACAGTATTCCTTACTACCACACAAGATGTTAACCTAGTTTGAGTAATGAAATGCTTGCAAGAAAACAAGCAAACTCAGAGAGCACCAAAGACCCCTCATACATAGTATTCCTCAAGTGTTTCCACCAACAACTCTCTGGCTATTTTACTGAAACTGAGCTGGTCCATAGTCATCCAATTGGTTTGCACGGCTAAAGGGTGAAATTGGTCTCCAGTTCTAATGCAGTATTTTAGCCACTGTACCACATTAGCTGTCTTTCCATGCAAATATTTGGAAAGTATTTAATCAAGGGAGAGAAAAATGCCTAATAGAAAAAAGCACCACATGGAAAGCAAAGTGTATCAGGTAGGTACTGGGTTTAGCCGTGCTACAGATTGCGTAGAGCAAACACATTGTCCATAAATACACACATATACTGTATATCTGCCCTGTCTTCTTTAGTTTCACACACTGCATTAAACCACAATATTAGCAACTGTGCCTGTAAAATAGACTATGGTAGCTAAGACTCAAATATATTATTAAGTTATAAATGATGATTTTCAAAGCAAAGCGGCTGGGACCACACGCATTAGACTTGGTCAAAGTCAGATCTGTTTTGTTTTGTTTTTTGCTTAGCATGATGCCTAAAATAAATACATCTTGAACCTATCCAAGATGGAATTTGAATCCAGATAATTCCCTAGAGTCAAACACACCATTCCAGGCAATATTTTCCAGAACTCATTTTAACATATTAAACATTTATGAAGCGTGCTGTAAAATTGTGCTGCAAAATGAATGCATCCTGTGCCATTTTTGAAACAAAGTCCATAAAGCTTTTATGCTTGTAGGAAATGACTTGGTGGTGCTACGTGGGTTGGTTCTGCATGGTTGGTGAATGCAGGAGCTGCTTTTGGTCACCCTCCTAAGCAATGCAGGTACATAAATAGTTGCCACACACTTAGGCCCAGGATCAATGAGCAGCTTCTGTACAGTTGGAAGGTGAGCCGACAAAGTGTTTAAAGTGTTGGACAAGCCATCTTCAGCCCTAAAGACTCACCAGATGACTTTGGCCGCTGTCTCAGTCCAACCTCCTTCAGTCATAAGACAGCTGCTGTGGAGATAATAGGAAGGGAAATCCCCACTAAGTCACCTTGCGAGGGCAGGATAAATCTAACTACATCAATAGGTCTAGGGGCCATCAGCTGCTTATATGGCCTGTCACATTCAAGGCTCCTGCAGTCACTTTATGATCATCAGTATCATTGCTGGCATTGTGGTTGTTATTAAAACAAACATTACATTTCTATCTGCATTGTCTTTGGTAATTATGTTTTTGTCTGAGCCGTGCTGCATTCATAGAGATTCATATTATCTGTGCCAGGTAAGCATATACTTTTAATATATAAGAAAACAGCTCCTGTACTTTAAAAGAGATTGAGCTCATGTTCTGATAATGTGATGAAGTCTCCCCACCTAGCAGTCATAAACAGGAGTTGTAGTGACCTGTATGATTACTCATTATGCACGGAGATGAATAAGATTAACTTCTTCCATGCACGAGCACTCATCCAGCAGGGGCTCATGACTAGTTGTAGATAGTGAATTGTTTTGACATGTCAATACACTGCGGAAATCTTTGTGGCTGCAGCTAAGTATAAATTTGTGCTATTGGAGTATGTGTGATAATTTAACTACATAGCCAAGTGTGGTGAGGTTGCAATCTCTATTACATCCCTAGAGAGATGAAAATATGAAGATAATCTGTGATTTAGTTGTACATCAACAGAAAAATGCATCATGCTTCTGCCACTGAGATTGGTAAAACTGAAAACCATTAATGTAGTTTGGATTGTTTCCTTTTCTGCAGAGATGGGGAGTGGGTGAAAAAGGAAACTATAATTAGAATTTTGGCAAGACTTGTCTATAACTAAAGCAGTCTAAATATTTTATGTAGCAAAGCTATATTATAACAGACCACTTTTCCCTGCCTTTTCTTGAGGAGCTGTCAGCCTTCTAAGGTAGGCCAGCTGAGGAAACGGACACCACAAGAAATATCAGAGCTCAGCTCTCTTGATATAGGGCTATAATAATAGAATCTTGAAAGTCTTGAAAGCATTTCCCCTTCTTTACCTCTTATATCAAAGACGGTCAAACCAGAGAAACTTTTGACTTTTTTCCCCTCCCGGTTTCCTGTTTTCTCAGGCTAAGCTCACATATTCCTACATTTTCCAATTTCCTGTTGGATATTTTCTTCCAGACCTTCTCTCTGCAGTCCTCTGCAAGAGTTCAAAACAAATCAGGATCTCCTTGATGTAAGCTGGACTGTAAGTGTGTAAGTGTGTGTAAGTGTGACTGGACCAAAGTCATCCAGTGAGTTTCATGATTGGGGGTAAATTTAAAATTGGATCCCACCCCCCAGGTCTAATCTCTACCCCACATAGGCTCATTACTTTGTATTCCATTGCCCTCTTCGGATGATTGTTTACCCTTCTGCAATAGAATGTTATTGATGTTGACATTATCCATTGTCACTCCCTTGCTGCTCAGTTCTCGCAATGCCAATATTTTGTCACTTGGAACTTGCAATTTATTTCCTCTCGTTTCAGTGGGAAGGGAGGGGATTCAGCATTTTCAACCAACTTCTTTCTATTGTGATTCTCCTACTCTAATAGGCTTGCCTAATTTCACTTTCTCTTTGCCCGAAATATTATATATAATTATATTAATGATTATTTGTAAGGCTGATATCTGGCAAGAAAGATCTTTTGACTGTTCTTGAAACATCTTCTCTGTTTTTAGTTATTTCTCTGCCAATATGTATCCAGCAGAATCCCTTCCACTGCCTAGATCCTGTCATTGCTCCCAAGGATTTATGTCAACAAATAGTTGCCTCAGATGTAATGGCTTCAGAGAGAAACTGTTAAGTAAGCAATCTTCAAAGAGCAGGGGTTCCATCTGGCCCCGTCAGGCAGCAGGGTTGTTTTAAAGTTTCTGCCCACTTCATTTTTGAAAAGGATACGTCAGGAATTGAATCTGGGAAAGTAGAAAGGAACCAATTATCATTATAGCTACTGGGCAAGGCTGAATGGGGAAATCTTGGAATTCATCTAATGCATAATTTTCACATTAGTGTGGTTTCAAGGGAAGAGTATATCTTTCCCTCAAAATCAGTTGTTGAGAGGTTGCCCACTTATATAAAGTAATTCCATCAAGAAATTTCCCAAGAGTTCCCATATTTATTTACTATTTCAACTTTTATGTCTTGTAGGAGCTCAAGGCAGCCTTTGCAGAGGGCGTCCTTCATTTTTTTATTTCACAATCATAGACATCTGAGTGGGGGAGGGGGTGGATGAAGCAGGAATGGGAGTGGGGGATGAGCAGGGGTGGGTGGGTGCAAATAACCAACATTTTTTGCGACATTGCAATTCACACCCTAAGCTTGTTCACTTCTGCTGGCAATGTGGCACACAAGGGGCAGAATTTTCATCAGGATACTGCAACAATGCAATATTTTGATGAAATAATTGGCTGCTATGGATGTTTCTGCCCTCCACAACAGCCCTATGAAGTAGATAGTGGTTAAGTTATTCAGTCAGCTGTTTGGTCAAATGGAGGCTTGAACCTGAGTCTTCTTAGTCCAGTTCAGAAACTTAATCATATCTCTCTGGCTATCTTAAGTTCCAATAAAATGGCTAGGCAGCTTAGATATAGATTAAGAATGCATCAATCAATCAATCAATCAATCAATCCAGTGTCTATGGAGTAATGTTTGTGCTGGGAGAAGATGGAAACACCTCTTTAACATATACAGATTGGCTAACTACAAAATTAGGTAGTCTCAGCTATCTGCTGAAATTTATGATTTATTTGATTTTTATCCTGCCTTATTACCTTATAAATAACTCAAGATGGCAAACATACGGTATATAATACTCTTTCTACCCTCCTCTTTTTCCCCACAACCACCACCATGCGAGGTGATTTGGACTGAGAGAAAATGACTGATCCAAAGTCAACCAGTTGGCTTTATGACTAGGGCAGGACTACAACTTACTTATCTTCTGGTTTCTAGGCCAGTACCGCAACCATTATACCAATGCTGATAATATTATGAAGACGTGTTCTTATAGAATGGTTAATAAGGCACCTTTGTGCCAGACTTAAGAAGACATGTAGAAGAGCCCTTAACTCAATATAAAGCAGTAGACAAAGTGTTATTGTCTACATATATCCAAAGTTAGTTTGGATGAATCTTCCTACTGCTGGAGAAGGTCAATCAGAGTAAGGACTTGTTTATAGGACATACTGTGGGGGAGAAGGAAAATAATAATATGAATGGCATGTGTGTAGGAGGAGATTATGTAAGGCTGGCAGCATTGATTGGAAGTTAAATACATATACATTTAAGGCAATTTCTGAGTCTGGGTAGTTATTTATTCTTTATCTTAAAAGAATGTAGTACAATTTGGGAAACACAATTATTATTGGAAAGTGCAAGAGAAGAGAAGGAGTCTTCCTTGACCATCTAACACTTTGGATTTCTGCCACATTGTACAAATAGAATAGAATAGAATAGAATAGAATAGAATAGAATAGAATAGAATAGAATAGAATAGAATAGAATAGAATTTTTTATTGGCCAAATGTGATTGGACACACAAGGAATTTGTCTTGGTGCATATGCTCTCAGTGTACATAAAAGAAAAAATACGTTCATCAAGGTACAACATTTACAACTCTTAATGATAGTCATAGGGTACAAATAAGCAATCAGGAAACAATCAATATTGATATAAATGATAAGGATACAAGCAACAAAGTTACAATCATACAGTCATAAGTGGAAGGAGATGGGTGATGGGAACGATGAAGTAAGATTAATAGTAGTGTAGATTTAGTAAATAGTTTGACAGTGTTGAGGAAATTATTTATTTAGCAGAGTGATGGCATTTCGGGGGAAAAAGCTTGTTTTATAATAATTGATTTTAAGGGGAGAGATCAGCAATACTAAACAAATGTTAATGCTGACACAAAGCATGTTGCAAAGTTGTATGTATGAATCAAATCAATATTTGTTTTAATTAGTTCATCAATATTTAATTCAGGATCCTCCAAATAGGAGGACCCTGAAAATTTCCCTATGCCCTGCAACTATGGCAACACAATAAATGGTTACATCAGCACCCAACTGGAAAAGCTGTGTTATTCAACGTGCCCTCTTCTAAGGTATTAGTCACACAGTTCATGTCTGTACGATGGTCACTTAAAACTAGAGCAACAGACTGCATAACTCATGTCCAGACATGTCTACAGATGTACATTTCTCAGAGATATAAAAGCAACAAAAAAGAATGATCAGGACTTATGCCATAATATGATAAGCCCCTAATTTTGGTATGACCCCACAGAGCTCCCTACAGCAGCTGATGAATTGAACCCATTCTAAAAGGTCTGGATAGATTGATTCGGCTTTTATTTCAAGAAGAGCCTCTCCCACAAAATTCCAAAAGAGAGAACCTGTGAAAACAGAATCTACCTTTAAATTCCTTCAAGAACAATTAAGAAGGTGGATTTAGCCCCTAGATAATTTCTAAATTGTTAGCTAGACCCAGCATTTACAATTGTCCATGACTGGACAAAACAATCATAAGTCTCCCTGGACGAGGCTGGCTTTCATTTCTTCCCCACTTTCTATAAAAGTAAAAATAAGTGTTTGGGGAGGATGGGGGACAAAACAAGAACAAAAAAAAAGAAACTGTTTATGAACATAAAACCAAACAAAAGAACCAAACCACCTCTCTCCAGCCAGCCTTTCCCAATAAACGTATTTTTACACCTATTGATTTGGATTCTTTAATTGAAGGAAGTTCTCTGGAGTAAGAACTCTACAGTTGGACCAACTAGGGAGAGTGAAGAGGTTCAGCCTGACTGGTGGCACCTTCTAGGAATTATCTCCCATTGGGAATACTTGAGTCTGACAGGGAAGTTTTTAAATTTATCTTCCCTCCCTCCCCAATCCTGATTTATGGCAGTATATATCTCCATATTTTGCCTTCCTAAAGTCCCCAGAATCTTATATTGCAGGGGTCTCCAACCTTGGTCCCTTTAAGACTTGTGGACTTCAACTCCCAGAGTTCCTCAGCCAGCAAAGCTGGGTGAGGGACTCTGGGAGTTGAAGTCCACAAGTCTTAAAGGGACCAAGGTTGGAGACCCCTGTTATATTGTAGATCTTTGTCATATTTCCATTCTCTGTCTGCACTTACATGGTACTTTTCTGATTTTAACCCAGAAGAACAACACCTGAGGGAGGATCAGTAGGCAGAAAAGACCCCACATGTTATATATTCTGCCCCCCTCTGTGGATAAGATGATTCAAGAAGCCAGTATACAGTTACAGCTTGAGAATGCCAAGGCACACAGTCTCCGGACCTTTCCCTACTTACACCAGAGCATGGGATTTTTTTTTCTTTTTCTATAGTGATGGATGTCCCTTCATGACACTGTCTTCATCCCTTACCTGCCACAACCACAAAAGCCCTTAGCTGTGCTGGAATGCGCACCTGGAAAATCAGTGGATAGGAGTTTTGGCAATGTAGAGCTTTCTTAGAATAGATTAAGATTAATAGATTAATATTCTATTAGAATAGATTAGATTAAGATTAATAGATTAAGACTGCCCAGTGCTGAGCTGGAAGGTGTAGGAGGGAAAAGGTTCAGGGTAGCCATATCCTAAAATCTCTCAGGATTTGTCTCATGGGATAGAAGTTTATAGTTTTAGTTTGACAAGAATGTGTCCAAAATCTGGGCATGATTGGAATTCGCTGTGTTGTCCTTGGGCTTCGGCCTGACATTAAGTCTCCTGATGTTAAATTTTCCTCTTAAGCTGACAACATTCTATAGCACCATCAAGGTGAATCAAGATCCCTCCTTCACACACACATACACCCTCGGATCCTTATGCGACACAAGGCCATTGACCTTGGCAGCTGTCTTTCAAACTGAATGCTTTGGTGAACTCCCCACTTCCCCAGCTTGAAAATCACCTTGTCCAAGAGGTGTTCAACTTCAGGAACTTCTAGTCTGACAGATGGCTAAACCTCTAAGTCTGGTCATGTGCAGCTGAAATCAAAACACCTCTATTCCCTGGCAGACCAGAACAAGCACTAAAAGGGTGTGATAGGAGTTGGCAGTGGAGGAAGCAAATGCTATGCCAGTATACTTTTCTGCTGCCTCAAGGTTGGGCGGGCATGACTTTACCTGAGCTGCACAGTATGCCCTTAGTTCCAGATATAACCTGCAGGCCTGTGTTGAGTTTTGCATCTCAGATCACTCCAAAGTCCACACCCTTCAACTCTGCTAATGATGCTGCTGACGGAGCAACTACGTGGGTAATTTTTCAGCAGTATAATTTAGGTACAAAACACTAACAACTGCATGGCATGGTGCCAGTTTTTGGTCTGGTGCCTATTAGTCCAGAGACAGTCGTAGAGGAATGGATTTGTGTCAGATATCCAACTCAAATGTGGTAATAGTAAATCATATAACCAGTACTATAATGGAAAAGTAATCAAATGCCATAAATTCACTAGAAGAGGAGAGCTATTATATATAAAATAGCCACTTCAGATAGTTCAGAAATGAAGTTAACCATCTAATTATAAAAGATAAAGGTAGTTAGAAAGTCAAATAATCTGTAAACCGCCAAAAGAAAAGAAGGAAAGGAAGGAAAGGAAGGAAGGAAGGAAGGAATAATTTGAGTACAGTATCTGCTAACATTTTTGAACTTGTTATTGGAAATTACTCAGGAGTAGCATTGCTACATATCCTGACAACCAAATCCTGACAACCAAAACATTAACTTTTGCTTTGTGTTTGCTTTGCGTTACAACAAAGTAATGCTATCCTTGCAAATGCTGCTAGAATCTTGATATTCTTATTTGATATTCCAGAAAGATGAAAAACCTTAAAAAGTGTGAGTTCCTTTACTTAATCTGAAGATAATCCATGATTTGTAGATATAATCACACTCAATCTGAGCCTTGAATTGTCCTTATTAGTCCTTCATATCCTGTATCTCCAGAAAAACATCAGGAAACTTTGGCACAAGTTCTGGCTTTATTTGATGCCTATATAAACCTAGTTCATTGTGAAGTAGTCTATCTTCAAACTCAATGTATGTAGTATATAATAGTTGGTAGTTCTAGATTAAGGATAGGTGGCATCCAGAGGCCATATTGTTGATACCTCCTTTCCTCTCCTCTCCTCTCCTCTCCTCTCCTCTCCTCTCCTTTCCTCTCCCCTCCTCTCCTCTCCCCTCCTCTCCTCTCCTTTCCTCTCCCCTCCTCTCCTCTCCATTCCTCTCTTTCCCCTCCCCTCCCCTCCCCTCCTCTCTCCCCTCCCCTCCTATCCTGTCCTATCCCCTCTCTATCATCTATCAAAACTACTAAGCCTCAATGCAAAAATATAGTATCGAAAATCCTGTATTAATAATACTAAAGGTTGATTCATTAAAGACAGAATAAATGTAAATGAAATTTCTTGTGGGCTTTCTTTTCAGGAGGAGGGACGGCATTGACATTCCTTAAGCTTTGGCACTCTAACCTACTCAGCCTTGGTTTAAAGCCAGCCCTGATAGTAGGAAAATCACATCTTCATGGTGGCCTTCCAAACATGTGCAGTTATGCAGCTGGGGCTAATCGGCATAAGTGCTACAACTTTTAATTCATTCATGTGATCCCAACCCATTACTGTGATATTTTTCTCTCAGTACACAATTATGTGTATTTCTATCTTGCAGTATCACACCTTGAGGGAAGTTCCTTTAAAACCATAAATGCCTTCCATACAAGGATTTGGTGCAGCTCTTGGATAAAGCACCCCCTACTCTTGTGACTCCACACCACCATCAGCAGATTTAGTTCTAGCTCCTCAGCTCAGCAGAAATCACACACTTTCTGTTTGGCAAGTTATGAAGCTGGCGCGCTGCAGTGCTTGGTAGTGGGCCATTTCCCCACTAGTAGGAGTTATCTCTGCCAATCCCTGCCTCTCAGCAGCTTCCTTTGTTTCTTGTTCATCTGCCATTGCCTCACAATGTGTTTACACCACACTTCAGTTAAAGCAAAGAGGTAGGTTTCCAACTAGTGACATTTTTTTCTCCCATTAAAAAATACTGTGAAGGCATCAAAGGAAGAAAAGGAAAGATAGGACTAGTTAGATGCTGAATTCTGCACTTGCCCTTTTGATGTGTTGCGAGACTGCTGGTCAGTAAGTTTTGACTTCACTTCTGGGACAGGGGAATGCTTTGCAAAGGAAAAAAAAAGTTATGATTATCCTTTACCTTGATGAATATATCTTTTCTTTTATGTACACTGAGAGCATATGCACCAAGACAAATTCCTTGTGTGTCCAATCACACTTGGCCAATAAAAAAAAATTCTAATAAAAAAAAATTCTAATTCTTATTTCCTCTCTTCAATGATGCTAGTAATTAGTTCAAAGTGGAGGACCCTAATTTTCAATGTGTATTTAGATCTGGGCTAATGGCCTGAGCTGAAAAAATCCAGATGATCTTTAGATGGGAGCCAATAGTTAAGAGTTTTAGGGATCATCTTGTTGGTTGCCTTGCATATTTTGCAGATTGATAGAGTAGTCTTAATCTATTTGTATGAAAAATGATGCCATCTCTCCACTGACCCCACCCCACCCGAACATGCATTCTTACAGGAGGGTATGCAGTTAGCGTTATTTTGTTTTTTAAAAAAAACAAGGAACCTAATAAAATGGTTCGTGTGATTTTCCTTATACCTGCAATTACTGAACCTGGTAGCTATAAAGGAAAAGAATAAAATCATTTATGGTCTGCATAACACTTCCTTTTTCTATTGCAGTGATGTCACTAATCATGGTTCTGTGGCGTTTGCCACCCATGGTGCAGTAAATAAATTGAACAAATACATACATACATATATACATACATACATACATTTGATCAAGGTATAAACTCGGTGGATAATTATACTCTGTTCCTTAGCACATTCCACACAGACACTGAATGTGAAAAAATACCCCAAAGCAACAGCTCAATAACCATTACCCCAAAGACAAGGAGTCCACCCCAAAGCATGCAGTGCTACCTCCAAGCTATATAAAGTAGTGAATTAAGTCATTTACAATAAAAACCCTATACTAAATATTTCAGAAATCATTCATTGATGCTAAATAGGAGCAATTTTATAAGTGTGCCTATGTGGTGAAATTTCTGTAGCTAAAGGGGATGGTGAACATTACGTAAGATCCATGGCCAGCTTTTTGATATATTTAAACAGACAGCAATTTATTTTGTAGGCAGTTGTTATAATTTTGATATAGTTACGGTATGATCTTAGCCAAGTAATTGTTCCATCCTTTGGAAGTGAACGTATTTAGATGTAGATGTAGATATAGATATAGATATAGATATAGATATAGATATAGATATATATATGAGTGTGTTTGTGTGTGTGTACAGATGTGATGATTTCTGTCTGTAAATATTAGGTCACAAAAAATTTGATACTCTGATATCATCATTCTTAATCAACTATATTTAAAACAAAAAGTATATGGTATGCCCAATTGAATGTAAATGGCTATAGACAGATTTTTTTTCTGTAATTAAGGAAACAGAACCAACATCTGGAAGACACTGTAGCGGAGAACATCTTTGCATGCAGAGCATCCCAAATCAATTGCTGGAAAATATCTTCCAAATAGCACAAATAATCCGCATACTGATGGGATCCACATACTGACGGGAGGTTGAACAACCAGCCTCGTGGTGCAACCAGTACAATCTGGAACTGAACACACTCAAAACTGTAGAAATGGTGGTGGACTTTAGGAGAAACCCTCCCATACTACCACCTCTTACAATACTAGACAACACAGTATCAACAGTAGGGACCTTCAAATTTCTAGGTTCTATCATATCTCAAGACCTAAAATGGACACCTAACATCAAAAACATCATCAAAAAAGCACAACAAAGAATGTTCTTTCTGCGCCAACTCAGAAAGCTCAAACTGCCCAAGGAGCTGCTGATACAGTTCTACAGAGGAATTATTGAGTCTGTCATCTGCATCTCTATAATTGTCTGTCTTGGTTCTGCAACTCAACAAGACAGACAAAGACCTCAGAGGATAATTAGAACCACAGAAAAAACAGTTACTACCAACCTGCCTTCCATTGGGAACCTGTATACTGCACAAGTAAAAAAGAAGGCTGTGAGATTGTATGATAAAATGGGCACAAAAATTTGATACTCTGATATCATCATTCTTAATCAACTATATTTAAAACAAAAAGTATATGGTATGCCCAATTGAATGTAAATGGCTATAGACAGATTTTTTTTCTGTAATTAAGGAAACAGAACCAACATCTGGAAGACACTGTAGCGGAGAACATCTTTGCATGCAGAGCATCCCAAATCAATTGCTGGAAAATATCTTCCAAATAGCACAAATAATCCGCATACAGATGGGATCCGCATACTGATGGGAGGTTGAACAACCAGCCTCGTGGTGCAACCAGAACAATCTGGAACTGAACACACTCAAAACTGTAGAAATGGTGGTGGACTTTAGGAGAAACCCTCCCATACTACCACCTCTTACAATACTAGACAACACAGTATCAACAGTAGAGACCTTCAAATTTCTAGGTTCTATCATATCTCAAGACCTAAAATGGACACCTAACATCAAAAACATCATCAAAAAAGCACAACAAAGAATGTTCTTTCTGCGCCAACTCAGAAAGCTCAAACTGCCCAAGGAGCTGCTGATACAGTTCTACAGAGGAATTATTGAGTCTGTCATCTGCATCTCTATAATTGTCTGTCTTGGTTCTGCAACTCGACAAGACAGACACAGACCTCAGAGGATAATTAGAACCACAGAAAAAACAGTTACTACCAACCTGCCTTCCATTGGGGACCTGTATACTGCACAAGTAAAAAAAAAGGCTGTGAGATTGTATGATAAAATGGGCACAAAATTTTCAACAACCTATAATGTTAGAAACATGGGAAAAAATTTGGGTGAGGAATGTTAAATTCACGCAAGCACAAAATTTAAGAGAAAATTTTTATAAAATGTTTTATAGATGGCATTTAGATCCTAAAAAACTGTCATGTATGTATCCAAATGTGAAAGCAAAATGTTGGAGATGTGATTGTGAGGATGCTACCTATTATCATATATGGTGGACTTGCAAAAAAGTTAAAGCCTTTTGGATTAAAATATGGTGGATTATGCAGAACATTTTGAAAAAGAAGATCAAGTTTGTTCCACAGTTCTTTTTATTAGGAATAATCTCAGATTGCACTGTTATAGAGACAAAACTGATTCTGAATTTAATAACTGCTGCAAGATTATTGATTGCACAATATTGGAAGAAAGAAGACTTACCTACAATTGGAGAATGGATTAGTAAAGTATCAAATTTAGCAGAAATGGCAAAATTTCTGCCTACTTGAAAGACTGTACACAAGAAAAATATATATTGGAATGGAGGAAGTGGATTGATTATATTCAAAATAAGTATCAGATTAAAAAATATCAATTAGTTTTTGAGTGAAGTTAGGAATTATTATGTATTAGTTTAAGAAAGAAGGGAATTGATAGTGTGATGGTGTGAAATGGAATATGTTTTATGTTATATTTTAGATTATGTTTGTTAGTTACAATACCCTGTATTCTGTTCTGGGAAGTCTCGGGGGGGGGAAGGAGGCGGGGAAGGGGAAGACTATAAATTGATTGGTTGCCATTGTACAGGAATAATGGTAGAATTAAACAAGTTGGAATGGTGTAATGTCGGGACTGCTCGGCAAACACTCCCGAAGGGAAAGGGTAAGGAAAGAGGAGTAAAGAAGGAAGAAAGTAGGTAGGTAGGTGGGTAGGGAGGAAAGAAGGGAGGGAGAAGAAAGGATAGGAGGAGGAGAAGAAGGAGAAGATAGAGGGTTAGAAAGGATGGTAGTGAGAAGTGGGAAAGAGGAGGGGAAGTAGGAAAGCGAGGAGAAGGTGGTGGGGGAAGTTTAAGAAGGATGAGAAGGGAAGAAAGGATTAAAGGGGGGAGTGGCAGTCGAGCAGCCCTGACTGAGTATAATTTGAGTATAGGACTGATTGTTGGATAAGTGATTGTATTGTACACTGGTCAAATTGTGGGAATTATTATGGAAAAATAAAAAATTTTTGCAAAAAAAAAAAAAAAGAAGGCTGTGAAAATATTTACAGATCCCTCACATCCTGGACATAAACTGTTTCAACTCCTATCCTCAAAACGACCCTATAGAGCACTGCACACCAGAACAACTAGACACAAGAACAGGTTTTCCCCGAACGCCATCACTCTGCTAAACAAATAATTCCCTCAACACTGTTAAACTATTTACTAAGTCTGCACTACTATCAATCTTCTCATTGTTCCTATCACCCATCTCCTCCCATTTATGACTGTATGACTGTAACCTTGTTGCTGGTATCCTTAAGATTTATATTGATTGTTTCCTAATATGATTTGATTGCTTATTTGTTCCCTATGACTATCATTAAGTGTTTTACCTTGTGATTCTTGATGAATGTATCTTTTCTTTTATGTACACTGAGAGCATATGCACCAAGACAAATTCCTTGTCTGTCCAATCACACTTGGCCAATAAAAAAATCTATTCTAGTCTATTCTATTCTATTGGCCACTTTACCTAGGCCTGTTAGGGGATGACATTCATCAACACTTGGAGAACTACTAGCTCCTAGAGTTTCCACCATGGGCATACTATTTATTATTTATTTATTTTATTTGATTTGATTTTTATACCGCCCTTCTCCCGAAGGACTCAGGGCGGTGTACAGGCAAAATAAAACCAACAATACAAATATACACAATTTAAATACCCTTAAAAAACTTATTCAAAATTAGCCTGATGTTAAAAATTATCGTCAATTAAAACCCCATTTAAAATTGGTAAAATTCACTTTTAAAATCCAATTAAGCCAGCCCCGCGCGAATAAAAAGATGTGTCTTCAGTTCGCGACGGAATGTCCGAAGGTCAGGTATTTGACGTAAACCCGGGGGAAGCTCGTTCCAGAGAGTGGGAGCCCCCACAGAGAAGGCCCTCCCCCTGGGGGCCGCCAGCCGACATTGTTTGGCGGACGGCACCCTGAGAAGTCCCTCTCTATGGGAGCGTACGGGTCGGTGGGAGGCATGTGGTAACAGCAGGCGGTCCCGTAAGTACCCAGGTCCTAAGCCATGGAGCGCTTTAAAGGTCGTAACCAACACCTTAAAGTGCACTCGAAGGCCACAGGCAGCCAGTGCAGTCTGCGAGGAGCGGTGTTACATGGGAGCTACGCGTAGCTCCCTCTATCACCCGCAGCTGCATTCTGACTAACTGAAGCCTCCGAGTGCACTCAAGGGAGCCCCATGTAGAGAGCATTACAGTAATCCAAGCGAGAGGTAACGAGGGCATGAGTGACTGTGCATAAGGCATCCCGATCAAGGAAGGCGCAACTGCGGACCAGGCGAACCTGGTAGAAGGCCCTCCTGGAGACGGCCGTCAAATGATCTTCAAACGACAGCCGATCATCCAGGAGGACGCCTAAGTTGCGCACCCTATCCTTTGGGGCCAATAACTGCCTCCGACAGCCAGCTGCGGCTGCAGCTGACTGAATCGGGATGCCGCATCCACAGCCACTCCGCCTTGGAGGGATTAAGCTTGAGCCTGTTTCTCCCCATCCAGACCCGACGGCTTCCAAACACCGGGACAGCACTTCAACAAATTCATTGGGGTGGCCCGGGGTGGAGAAGTACAGCTGAGTATCATCAGCGTACTGCTGGTATCTCACCCCGAAACCACTGATGATCTCACCCAACGGCTTCATGTAGATGTTGAACAGCAGGGGCGAGAGAATCGACCCCTGCGGGACCCCACAAGTGAGGCCCCTCGCGGTCGACCTCTGCCCCCCCGTCAACACCGTCTGCGTCCGGTCGGAGAGATAGGAGGAGAACCACCGATATACGGTGCCTCCCACTCCCAATCCCCCCAGCCGGCGCAGCAAGATACCATGGTCGATGGTATCAAACGCTGCCGAGAGGTCTAATAGGACCAGGGCAGAGGAATAACCCCTGTCCCTGGCCCTCCAGAGATCATCCACCAATGCGACCAAAGCTGTCTCCGTGCTGTATCCGCGTCGGAAGCCGGACTGGAACGGGTCTAGATAGACATCTTCATCCAGGTATTGGGGTAGCTGTCGCGCCACGGCACTCTCTACAACCTTCGCAACAAAGCGAAGGTTGGAGACTGGACGATAATTACCCAAAATAGCTGGGTCCAGGGAGGGCTTCTTAAGGAGGGGTCTCACCACCGCCTCTTTCAAGGCGGCAGGGAAAACCCCTTCCAATAAAGAAGCGTTGATAATCCTCTGGAGCCAGCCTCGTGTCACCGCCTGAGTGGCCAGTACCAGCCAGGAAGGGCACGGGTCCAGTAAACATGTCGTGCCGTGCAGCCTCCCCAACAACCTGTCGACGTCCTCGGGAGCCACAGGGTCAAACTCATCCCAAATGGACTCAACAAGACGTGCCTCCTCTCCCTCGCTTGGATCATCCCAATTTCGGTCCAGACCGTCCCTCAGCTGAGCGAATAGATAACCGCTAAACTCCTCGGCTCGTCCCTGCAACGGGTCATCCCGCACCTCCTGATGATACTACAAGTTTCCATCATTGCCACCTTCCAGTTCCAAGTCAATTTTCAGCAGTAAACTACTAGTTTGGAGGCATTGTCAGAGACTAGAACAGGGGTGTCAAACTCAAAGTCCACAGGCCGAATCTGGCCCGCGGGATACTTAAATCTGGCCTGCAGGACCAGCCTGCAAATAGCAAAGGACCGGCCCACTGTGCATCCCCCCCCCGTGCCCCATTTTTGACCTGGACAGCCTCCTGCAGCACTCTGCCGGCCAAAATGGGGGACCTCATTTTGGATGGCAGGGTGCTGCAGGAAGTGTCCTATTTCTCCCCTCCTCCCACTGGTCCACGGAGAATTACAATGCTGATCCGGCCCTTGAAGAAATCCAGTTTGACATCCCTGGACTAGAATAATGCAAAATACAACTCAGTCTGAAATAGATTGTCAGCCTATGCTTTAGATCAGAGGTGGGTTTCAGCAGGTTCTGAACAGTTCTGGAGAACCAGTAGCGGAAATTTTGAGTAGTTCAGAGAACCGGAAGTAAAATTTCTGACTGGCCCTGCCCCCATCTATTCTCTGCCTCCTGAGTCCCAGTTGATCGGGAGGAAATTGGAATTTTGCAGTATCCTTCCCTTGGAGTGGGGTGGGAATGGAAATTTTACAGTATCCTTCCCCTGCCATGCCCACCAAGCCACACCCACAGAACCGGTAGTAAAAAAATCTGAAACCCACCACTGCTTTAGATTGATTATCATCTAACCTAGGGTTGGATACCCATGCACTATATGCAGCCCTCTGACCACATTCTTCTGGCCCTGAGAGTCCCTAAATTCCACTGCCATGATTTGATGATAAATTGATCATTTTGCATAATTTTTGGGTTGTTTTTAGCAATGTTAAAAGGCTTACATCAAAATCTTCTGGATGTGTAAAGTCTAGAACAGGGATCTCCAAATTTGGAAATTTTAAGACTGGTGGACTTCAAATCCCAGAATTCCCCAGCTAGCGGAACAACCAGAAAAACCAAAACAAAGAAAAGAGGAAGAAAACATGTAAGGAATTATGTGCCTTCTCCAATTTCTCCTCCCTTATTTGTATGCTTCTGAGGGGGATCCTTTGTTAATTTCTCCATCTTGTATGTTTAAGCTTTTGTACTCTGACAGTCGTTCCAACTTGTGTGTTTCTGCAAAATGAACTCTTCAATGTGCTGTGCAAGAATCAGTCAGCACTACAACAAGGGAGTGATACAACAGCTCTTTTGTTACCCCCAGATCCCAGAAGCTATGAAAGGATTCAGTGTCAGCACACTTTCTTTCCCTCCCTGTCTGACTTTGGGCATATTCTTTCTCTTGCGCAGCTCTGCTAGGCTGTTGGACAACAGTTCTGCATACATCCCTCCTGAAATTTGTGTCCTTAAGGCCAGATTGCTACAGGCTACATTCTTAAGCGCTTATATAGAGCTTATGGAATATAAGATCTCTCCATGGCCAGTTAATACCTAGATGATTTATTTCTTGTTTCAGGGTTTGATAAAAAGAGACTGTCACCTTCTTCTCCCTCTGGTTATCAATTCCTGGCAATCTCAAAACTTCAAAACAAAAAACAAACGCAAGAAGGCTGTGGTATTTAAATCACTGAGAGATGTTACAAACTAGGAGAGTCATATCATATTTGGGCAGCTGGGATGGCATTTTCTGAGTTTTCCTGTTTGGGGAAGATCTTTTTAATTGTGACAAGTTTCTTTTAGGGCTTACACCTTTTTTGCTGTCTTCAAATGGTAGAAAAGAAGTTTCTACCATCTACAATGACTCCTAGGATTGCAGGTTGCCTGCACCTGATTTAAATAGACAATAAAACTATAGCTCCAAAAACAAATAATTTCCTTTCTCTGGCTTAGATAGATGGTGGAAAAGTAATGTAAGCTTTTAACCACATGCTGTATGTACCTATCACATTATTCTCTTTTAGGGTATGCAATAATATGCAAAAGGTAGGAAAGGACAGAGTAATAAGTCAAATAAATTTAAATTTTGAAATAAGAGGAAAGTAAAAGAAATGCAGTAATTTAGTATTACCGCTTCCATTCACCATCTCTCTCCATACCTTTCTCCTTAGAAAACCACATCTCCAACAAAATACACTGACAGGACAAGTTACTGTACATAAACAGGAAGCAAACCCCACAGTTACTAGCTCTGATGCTGTTACTTAGTTGGGTAAAGAAATGTCTCACCTTCAGAGAGCACCAAGAATGCCATAGATCACCTATTTCATGGTTGGCATTTGTTGAATAATGTTGGGTTACAGAATTTGTTATCATGGTCACTAAACTGTGAAGTCCAACATCACTCAACAGACCCTCCTATTATTTCTTACTTTTCTACCAATATTTAATCATTTTCAAATGTTTCCAACCATTTGATCTTTAATAAACATTCTACCATGCTACATATGCATCTACCTAAGTTTTGCCATCAGTATATAGTTTTCAGCCATTCACTCAATTGTCTCTGTCAAAAACAACTACCTTGATCTTTACTACATAAATTTTCAGAACTATATTACAGAATTGATTGCATTCTTTCATTTAATATTTGCTGCAAATCTTTTGGGTTCTCAGACAACAAGGTGGTACCATCTGCATACTAAAGTGTATGCACATTCCTGTCCCCAATCATCATACCTCTAATAACTCTGCACCATACCTTTGTGCCTATTCATAAATAAATTAAACAAGGGGATATCATGCATTTGTCTTATTGCAGTGTTAAACCATTTGCTAAGCATTTCCTTTATTCTCATGCATGCTTCACTTCCATCATTTGCCACTGTTAGGGACAAACAATGAAAGTAAGACCATGAGAAGACAGGAAGTTGAACTGAATATAATGTTCAACATTTATCCACCAAATAACTTGCTGGACTGTTTTCAGGCACCTCCTACCTATTTTGTTACTTCCTTAAAGCTTCTGCTTAAATCCAATCAATTTCACTATCCAGTTTGTAAAAGGACACTGAACTATAGCATGTTCCTCTGCAAAAATTCTCTTTGAGGGGAGCCAAAAAAAAAAAAGGCACAAGAAGATGGTGCCACACTTATGGCAACATTTGAAGCCATTTCAACTCTTGCATCAAAAGCTTTGCCTGCTGGAAAATGTAAGGGAAAAGACCAGCTTTTGAAACAGGGTAATAGGACAGTCATGTCAAAGGAGGAAGTACCGTACAGCAGAGGGTGGGAAGGAGAAAAAGAAAAGGAAAAAAAGAAGATTTTGCAGCTAAAAAGAGAAAATTGAAAAAGAAGAGATAATCCACTTGAAAGCTACAAATGAAGGTTTCTGATGTACATAGAGACAATATTACAAATGTCAGAAAAACAGAAGCAGGGATAGAGACAAAGAAAGCCAAAAGCCCAGGATGCAATCTAGCGTTGTATCATATTTTTAAAAAAATAAAATCTGATCTTGGAACACAAAAAGAATTGTGAGTTTCTTTGTAGTAGGTATGTATAAGCCTATGCTGTGATTTCAGGACATGTGTGGAGTGAGTCTGCATGAAACCATTGGCAGCACAGATCATAAGTAAGCTACGCTTCACTTGTTTGTTTGGCAAAAGAATGGAAATGTGTGTGGCATCCAGATGGATGGCCATATAAATTCAATCAATCAATCCCCAAGGAAATAATTTCCAGAAAAAGACATCTATGCTAGAATTCTGTACAAATGTTCTTCTACAGTTCTAAGGGCCTCAGTGGCTCAGGCTGCTAATGCAGTCTGTTATTCACAGCAGCTGCCTGCAATTACTGCAGGTTCTAGTCCCACCAGGCCCAAGGTTGACTCAGCCTTCCATCCTTTATAAGGTAGGTAAAATGAGGACCCAGATTGTTGGGGGCAATAAGTTGACTTTGTATATAAATATACAAATAGAATGAAGACTATTGCTAACATAGTGTAAGCCGCCCTGAGTCTTCGGAGAAGGGCGGGATATAAGTGTAAATAAAATAAATAAATAAATAAATAAATAAATAAATAAATAAATAAATAAATAAATAAATAAATAAATAAATAAATAAATAAATAAATACAGTTACAATGACCTTACTGCATCAGAAGATGATTCTGGACATCATATAAATGACGCACACAAGGCAGTGGATTATGAAGCATGCAATTCTCTACTAGTAACCATGAGGAGACCAAAACAGATTTTTTTTTAGTACTGAAGCAACACCAATCTATCAAATAATACAAATAGAAACGATACCAACTCTTAAAACTATCAGGAAACCAACAATGGTTAGAAACAATAAATATATAAATGATAAATACATAGGAAGGATGGGTAATCTGATAGGTGATCTAAAAGGCAGATAACCTTGAATAGTCTGGGTGAATAAGCCTGTCCTCAGTTTGACAACCTGAAGACAGCATGGGGCTGCCACTGGCCCTGCTCATGGTCACTGCACTGAAAAAGAAATCAAGTAGAGGGACTACAGATAAACTTCTTCCAGGTGCTTTTATAGCATGAATTGGGTGACATTAGGGAAGACAGACTTACACACACTTGTGATAAATTTCCTTTTCCCATTCCTTTATGCAAAATATACGCAAAAAAAATATTATTAGATCCCAAATGTATTATTTTGAGCTGTTCCAGATCTCCTGTCATCAAACTCCCACGGCCACTCTTTCAGAATATTACTTCACTTAGATAACCACTTTTGATAAATTACAAATTCCATTTGGCTGTGAACCCCCTGAGTCCTTTGGGAGAAGGGCGGTATAAAAATTCAATAAATACAAATACAAATACATTGAGTTTGAGGCATGAATGGGCACTCTAGTACCATACATGGCCAAAAATAAGTGGAAGAATATTGATAGAACAACAACCAAGCATCCCACACAGAAGAGTATATTGAAAACAAACATAAATTAGTCTACACAAGGTAAAACACTGATAGAGATATCTCTATTGTCTACAAAGCAATAAAAGCACAGTTCCCCCAAGCTGTCTTTCCATTTGACTAGTCTCATTTTCCTTCCTTCTAGATAATGAATAGGCTTCCATAACCAGCCTTCTCATCATTAATAAAACCACAAATTACATATTTTCTAAAACAATTTTTTTGCAGATTTTGTTATGACTGCATTTCAGCTTGATCTGGTATTTAATGGACAGAGGGAAATGCTAGGACTCAAGCTTGCATACAAAGCAGGTATCAGTTAGAGACATGAGGCAACTCTTGTTTCCTTTGTTGCAGTCCTCTGTTGTCACAGATGATACATTATTTTAAGCATGGCCGTTGTAAAAAGAAAAGATGCCATGCCCTAACGATACACCGTAAAAACCAAACCGTTCTATTCTTTATCAGAAACATCATATTGATTTGTCTTGTATTGCTAAACTGCAAAGCAGTCAGCAATCTAGGTCTTGTCTTTCTATGGCTGGGATATTCCCTCCTTCCCAAATTATCCAAATTTATGACATTTTGACAACTTTTATATGGGGGAGAACCCAGGAACGCTTCTCGGAGATCCGAAATGTGACCCATTGCTGTGGTTACTGTTTTTCCAACAATTTATAGAGATATAATCAATTGGCATTGTAGACAACACGTTGATTGTAAACAACACATTAGAGGAAAAAATGACATCTGCAAACATGAACAAATATTTAGAGCTAACCTGAATCCTTCCTCAGCTAAAATCCAAAATGTCTCTCTAACCTGAAAATGAGCTTAGTGGTAAAGAGAAAGATCCTATGCCTATGTTCTTAACCTCACTTTTTAATTCTCAGGAACCTATATCATATTTGAGCATTAGAACTGAGTAGAGGTTTTGAAGCTGATCTTTAGTGACTTCCTTGTATGCAGACCAACATCATATCTGTCCACCATCCTATAACCTCACTTTTATCTGTCCTTCTTCCAGATTATTATTATTATTATTATTTATTATATTTGTATACTGCCCATCTCCCGAAGGACTCAGGGCGGTTCACAGCCAATAAAACAACAGAAAACATATAATACATATAAAACAGCAAAAAAGAATAGAAAATTAATTCAATTGATGGCCTAAAACTTTTAAATACAAATTTAAAACCCCGTTTAAAACCCCTGATTTAAAACCCCAATTTAAAACTACATTCACGCTAGTCCTGCTCTTCGAAATAGCAATGTCTTCAGCTCGCGGCGGAAGGACCTGAGGTCGGGGAGTTGACGAAGCCCCAGAGGGAGCTCGTTCCAGAGGGTAGGAGCCCCCACAGAGAAGGCCCTCCCCCTGGAGGTCGCCAGCCGACATTGTTTAGCTGATGGTATCCGGAGGAGGCCCTCTCTGTGAGAGCGCACTGGTCGGTGAGAGGCTAATGGTGGCAGTAGGCGGTCCCGTAAATATCCCGGCCCTAAGCCATGGAGCGCTTTAAAGGTGATAACAAGTACCTTGAAGTGAACCCGGAAGACCACCGGGAGCCAGTGCAGATTACGCAGGAGGGGTGTCACACGGGAGCCACAAGGTGCTCCCTCTATCACCCGTGCAGCCACATTCTGGACCAGTTGGAGTCTCTGGGTACCCTTCAAGGGGAGCCCCATGTAGAGAGCATTACAGTAGTCCAGGCGGGATGTAACAAGGGCATGAGCGACTGTGCATAAGGAAGCCCGATCCAGAAAGGGGCGTAACTGGTGTATCAGGCGAACCTGATGAAAAGCTCCCCTGGTGACGGCCATCATATGATCTTCTAAAGACAGCCGTGCATCCAGGAGGACGCCCAGATTGCGAGCCCTTTCCGTGGGGCCAATAACTCGCCCCCAATGGTCAGTGATAGAATTAGCTGACTGTACCGGGCCGCCGGCATCCACAGCCACTCGGTCTTGGTGGGATTGAGTCTGAGTCTGTTCCTCCCCATCCAGACCGTACGGTCTCCAGGCACTGGGACATCACTTCAACAGCCTCGTTGGGGTGGTTAGGGGTGGAAATATAGAGCTGAGTATCATCAGCGTATAGATGACAACTCACCCCAAGACCAGGGATGATCTCACCCAGCGGCTTCATATAGATGTTGAACAGAAGAGGCGAGAGAACCAACCCTTGCGGCACCCCACATAAGAGGCGTCTCGGGGTCGATCTCTGTCCCCCTGTCAACACCGTCTGCGACTGGTCGGAGAGGTAGGAGGAGAACCACCGATGAACAGTGCCCCCCACTCCAAGTCTCCTGAGTCGGCGCAGCAGGATACCATGATCGATGGTATCAAAAGCCGCTGAGAGATCTAATAGGACCAGGACAGAGGAACAACCTCTGTCCCGAGCCCTCAAGAGATCATCAACCAGCACGACCAAGGCTGTTTCCGTGCTGTGACCAGGCCGGAAACCGGACTGGAATGGATCAAGATAGACAGTTTCATCCAGGTACTGGGGCAACTGTCGTGCAACCACACTCTCGACAACCTTTGCCACAAAGCGAAGGTTGGAGACCGGATGATAATTTGCTAAAATAGCTGGGTCCAGGGAAGGCTTCTTGAGGAGGGGCCTCACCACCGCCTCTTTCAAGGCGGCAGGGAAAACACCCTCCATCAAAGAAGCGTTCACAATTTTCTGGAGCCAGCCTCGTGTCACCTCCTGAGTGGCTAGTACCAACCAGGAGGGACACGGGTCCAATAAACATGTGGTCGCATTCAATTTCCCCATTAACCTGTCCATGTCCTCAGGAGCCACAGGATCAAACTCATCCCAGATAATAACATCAAGACCTGCCTCCCCCACCCCGTCCGGATCTACCCAATCTGTGTCCAACCCTTCCCGAATCTGAGCGATTTTATCAAACAGATATTGTCCAAATTCCTCAGCTCGACCCTTTAAGGGATCCTCTACCGCTCCCTGATGGAGGAGCGAGTGGGTCACCCTAAACAGGGCAGCTGGGCGGTTATCTGCTGATGCAATGAGGTTGGAAAAATACTCCCGTTTTGCCAGCCTCATTGCCACTAGATAGGTCCGAATTTGAGACCTAACTAGTGTCCGGTCAGATTCGGAGCGGCTGGCCCTCCAGATACTCTCTAGGCGTCTTTTCCGGCGCTTCATCTCCCTCAGCCCCTCGGAGTACCAAGGGGCTAAACTAGATCGGCACCGGGTCAGAGGCCGCAAAGGCACGTCTCGATCTAGAGCACCAGCCGCCACCCGATCCCAGGCGGCGACCAGAGCTCCAGCCGAGTCGTGGGCTAAATCCTCAGGGAATAGGCCAAGCTCCATCTGGAACCTTCCAGGGTCCATCAGGTGCCTGGGACGGAACCAGCAAGTCGGCTCCGTCTCCCTGCGGCAGAGGTCGGCGGTTCGAAAGTCCAGCTGAAGGAGCGAATGATCTGACCATACAGGGGTCTGATAACTAACTCCCCTAATTCCAGATCATTCAACCACTGTCCAGAGACAAAAATCAAATCCAGAGTGTTTCCCCTGATGTGAGTGGGGTCGTTCACTAACTGGGTCAGGTTCAAGGCCGTCATGGAAGCCATGAACTCCCAAGCTGATGTGGATGCTTTCCCCACCGACGGCAGATTGAAATCCCCCATGACCATAAGCCTGGGGGTGTCTACTGCCGTCCCGGCGACCACCTCCAACAGCTCAGGCAGGGTTTCTGTCATGCAGCAAGGAGCTAGGTACGTGATCAGTAAACCCACCTGAACCCCACGGCCCCACTTCACAAGGAGGGACTCACATCCAGTTTTCTGTGGCACAGTGATCTCCCTTGGCTCAAGACTCTCATTGATAATAACCGCCACTCCCCCACCCCTACCCTGGGCCCTGGCCTGATGGAACGCACGGAAACCCGGTGGGCACATCTCTATCAGGGGAACCCCCCCTTCCGTGCCCAACCAGGTCTCCGAAATGCCAATCAGGTCCGCACCCCCCTCCTGTATAAGATCGGAGATGAGGGGGGCTTTATTTATAACGGACCTGGCATTGCATAACATCAGGCGAAGGTCCAGCTTCTGAGGATTTAAGCCACTCAGGGAACGGGAAACTATCGGGAGACCGGAGTGCGCGATCGCTCGTAGATAGCGCGGGCGCACTCCCCGAACCTGATATGGGCCCTGGCGTCCGCCATACCTGCCTCTCCCACCCACCGTCCAGATAGAACTACCCTCATGACCATGAGCTCTAGCCTCTTCTTCCACCTCAGAATCGATGATGTTTATGCTGCGAGCCGGCACAGGATCTAGCAATGGCTCCGATAGGTATCCCCCTGAACCTAACTTCGCCGTCCCACCCTTCTCCTTGGATAACTTATATAAGAATTTACTATAACACCTAGTTAAAAAACCCCTAAGCCTCCTCTTAAAAGCATGCCACCTCTCGGGATTCCAAAATCCGTCATCAAGGTGGGCCCTCAATAAAGTGGAGGGCCATGCCCGCGAGAGGGGGGAGACTCGCAGGTTAAGACGCTGCGATCGCAAGTACATTTCGAAGTTTATAGAGGGCGGCAGACGGTAACAGTCTTAATCTGGCCAGTCAGATGGTCACAATAAGTTCCGGACAATAGATGGAATTTAAAGCTCCTCCGGTAAAGCGATGCTATTAGATGACAAACGAACGTAGGATGGTAGGACCCCATCGCCGCCGTTGTCATTACAAGAACAACGTCGGTCCCCAGATCTTCCAGATCTGCTGCTTTACCTATTTTAAACTACTTCTCCCATTCAAACAATCCAATTTATCTTAAATCTCATGCACATTATTTGTCTGCCTAGTTTCCTCATTCTCACACCTTTCCTAAACCCATTAACATCTGAAATCAGAACAAGTACATTATTTTCAATTATACAGGTTATGCGATTCTCAATTAAACAACCATCAAGTCAGAACAGGGCTTAAGAGAAATAAAAATGGTATGTGAATCCGTGCTTAGAGCCCTAAACATTGATAACACATTAAAAATACCCAGTCTCTCTTCTAACTAGCTAGGAGAGTTACTATAATCCTCCCTTTTCCCCCCATTCTTCTCCACTTCTAACAAATTTACATATGGCACAACAAATTGAAATCAATTAAGGAAAACTGTTCTTCGCTATACTGCCATGCCAAGATCAAGTTTACTGCCCAATGTCTGCCTGTTATGAAGTTGTTAGCAACACAGGGATATTATTGTGGGAGGGAAATGTCAACGTTCTCACTCAGGAAAAGTTCACCTTCCTCTGTTTGAGAAGAACATGTTATTGTTGATAGCCATCTTCCCTGTAATTTCCTAATGTACCCTGCGAATGTACACAGAGAGAAAGAGAAACTGCATGGGTATGTGGGTGCAAAGGAATTATATGAATAGCCTGGTTAATTCAGATAAAAAGGAGTCTCCAGCAAGAGAGCAAAGGGTGGGTGGGGGGTGGAAAATGCTCTCTTCTGCTGCATCAAACTGGCTGATCAAGAACTTGTGCCAAGTTCCAACCGTGCAGAGAAGAGGGAACACAACTTAGGGTTTAACTTTTTAAAGTAGAAAAAAACACAGGACTACCTCAACCGTCTTGCCCGCTTGCTCACCTGTGCAAGAAGCCCTGTGTTTCTTTTCACTTTTCTCTCTAATGATTAATCATTAGTTATCTCTTTAAACAAGTAACATAAATAAACAAATAATCAATAATAAATCCAGGGACCGAGAACAAAAATTTTCTGCCACAAACCTCATTCATGCTGACTCCATTTCAAAGTCCAGATCCTGTGCAACAATCCAAAGAACAGCCATCCACACACCAAGCCAAGAACTTCCTCTAGTGGCAAGGGATGTGTGTGTGTGTGTGTGCTGTGTGCATATG
Source organism: Ahaetulla prasina (assembly GCF_028640845.1). NCBI lineage: Eukaryota > Metazoa > Chordata > Lepidosauria > Squamata > Colubridae > Ahaetulla > Ahaetulla prasina. The sequence continues at coordinate 129,792,399 of NC_080540.1, forward strand.
TGTGTGTGTGTGTTGGGGGAAGAGAAACAGAGAGAGAGAGAGAGAGACTTGTTTCACTGCTGCATTGTCATTTCCAAATGTAAGGTTGGCTTATCCTGACTCCCCCCTTGCTCTTCCTCTCCTCCCCCTTTCACAAACTCTAGCTTTATTTCAGATGCAAAGTTGAAATAGGGAGGGAGGGAGGAAGGAAGGAAGGAAGGAAGGAAGGAAGGAAGGAAGGAAGGAAGGAAGGAAGGAAGGAAGGAAGGAAGGAAGGAAGGAAGGAAGGAAGGAAGAGCTCATCAATTTGACCCACCTCTTCAGGTCTCCTGGTTCCTTCTGATCCAGGGTTGTCTCACACTTTTTCACTCCCTCCACCTTTTTGCTGCTGCTGTTACCGTTGTGTTTTTTTTTAAACAACTCCCTCTGGCTTGTTTTCCTTTTCTCCAGGGTAAATGGAGGAGTTCCTAGTAGCGGCACCTATAGCTGTTAGGCAAGTAAAGTAGGAAAGAAGCAGTTTTCTCTTTATCTCTGGTGTGATTAGGTGTGTTGTATGTATGCAGGGGAGGTTACCTGTGACTCAGGTCTGTCTGGCATTCCTACGCATTATGCACACCTGCATGGGCAAGAACTGCCTGGGTAGCCAAATCTCTTCTCCATTTCTTCCCAGTACTTTTTTTTTTTTTTGAGGTTCCCACCCACAGGAAAAGGGTGGATGCTAAGCACCGAGACGTAGCCCAACCCAACTCTACTTGTGCAACAAAAAGGTTTGTTCAACAGCAAGGATATGAAAACAAATCTCTTTGCTTTTAAGGTGCCCCAGGACAAATTCTTCTAGTTCCTTAATATTTTATCGGCATTCTGTTGCTGAAAGAAAGATTGCAGGGCAGCTTTCGAAGTTCATTTTCCAATTCAATTTTCTCTCTCTCTCTCTCTCTCTGGATCTTTCCCTCTGAGCTCCCAGTGCTACCGAAGCAAGATGGGGGTTTTGTGTTTTCCCTCCCTGCTATTTGTGTCCAAGGACCACCCTCCAAGAAAAGGTCACCAAAGCTGCAGCAGAATCAACCATCTCCAACATTCTGCTTCCTCCACAGCCGGAGAAAAGCTTGATGGCTTGGGTGTCCTCTTTTTTTATACATCTTCTACGGTGGTGGGTGAAAGGACAGCAGATGCATGCAGTCTCTTGATTCAGTCTACAGTATTCTTGGACCAAAACCATGATCCATTCAGTTTCCCAGTGTTTGCAGACTTCATGGGACTAACTTGCTGATCACTAAAGAATCGTCCTGTTTAGGCAGTTGATGGCTGGTTCTCTTGGATACAGTTCTAGCCTTGTAAAACTGAGTTCTAGGAACCCGTAAGATGACAGATTTCCTTTCCCTCATCTCCTCCAAAGCCACCTCTGTTCAAAGTTGGGAATCCCAAATCTCTCCAGTGTGGTTGAATGTAGGACAAGCACCCCCCTCCCTCCCTCTTTCTACCACACCCTCTAAAATCACAAGATCTAAAGCAGTTGACAAAAACAAAACAAACAAGAAAGATAGCAAAGGGTTTCCTTCTACCCTCTCATTTCGTTGGTGGAGGGGTTTTTTTGTGCCATCAGTAGGAACTCATTAATAGCATATTATTTCCACCAAACTCACAAATCTGAAATGACTGTGCTGTAGATAAGCCTCTGCACATCCACTATCTTACATCAAAGTTAGTCACCATGGCTCACAATCCCTACCCTAATGAGACAGCCATTCAAGTTCAAAGTAACGTTAATTATATGTAGTTCTTCCCCTCCCCCCCACTATATGACTTACCTAAAGGAACCATAGAGAATAGAATAGAATACAATAGAATTTTTTATTGGCCAAGTGTGATTGGACACACAAGGAATTTGTCTTGGTGCATATGCTCTCAGTGTACATAAAAGAAAAGATATGTTCATCAAGGTACAACATTTACAACACAAATGATGGTCAATAAATCAATATAAATCATAAGGATTGCCAGCAACAAGTTATAGTCATACAGTCATAAATGGAAAGAGATTGGTGATGGGAACTATGAGAAAATTAATAGTAGTGCAGATTCAGTAAATAGTTTGACAGTGTTGATGGAATTATTTGTTTAGCAGAGTGATGGCCTTCGGGAAAAAACTGTTCTTGTGTCTAGTTGTTCTGGTGTGCAGTGCTCTATAGCGTCGTTTTGAGGGTAGTAGTTGAAACAGTTTATGTCCAGGATGCGAGGGGTCTGTAAATATTTTCACGGCCCTCTTCTTGATTCGTGCAGTATACAGGTCCTCAATGGAAGGCAGGTTGGTAGCAATTATTTTTTCTGCAGTTCTAATTATCCTCTGAAGTCTGTGTTTTTCTTGTTGGGTTGCAGAACCGAACCAGACAGTTATAGAGGTGCAAATGACAGACTCAATAATTCCTCTATAGAACTGAATCAGCAGCTCCTTGGGCAGTTTGAGCTTACTGAGTTGGCGCAGAAAGAACATTCTTTGTTGTCCTTTTTTAATGATGTTTTTGATGTTAGCTGTCCATTTTAGATCTTGCGATATGATAGAACCTAGAAATTTGAAGGTTTCTACTGTTAATGCTGTGTTGTCTAGCATTGTGAGAGGTGGAAGTATGGAAGGGTTTCTCCTAAAGTCTACCACCATTTCTACAGTTTTGAGTGTGTTCAGTTCCAGATTGTTTTGGTTGCACCACAAGGCTAGTCGTTCGACCTCTCGTCTATATGCGGATTCGTCATTATCTCGAATGAGACCAATCACTGTTGTGTCATCTGCGAACTTCAGTAGCTTAACAGATGGATCATTGGAGATGCAGTCATTGGTATACAGAGAGAAGAGAAGTGGGGAGAGCACACAGCCTTGGGGGGGCCCTGTGCTAATTGTACAGGTATTTGATGTGATCTTGCTTAGCTTCACCTGCTGCTTCCTGTTTGTTAGGAAGCTTGTGATCCACTTACAAGTCTGTTCTGGTACCTGTAGCTGGTTTAGCTTAGTTAGAAGAATGTCTGGAATGATGGTATTGAATGCTGAACTAAAGTCTACAAAAAGGACCCTTGCATAGGTCTTTGGAGACTCAAGATGTTGTAGGATGTAGTGCAGAGCCATATTAACAGCATCATCTGTTGATCTGTTTGCTCGGTATGCAAATTGCAAGGGGTCTAACAGCGGATCCGTGATGGTTTTCAAGTAGAAAAGCACTAGCCTTTCAAAGGTTTTCATGACTACAGATGTTAGAGCAACTGGTCTGTAGTCATTCAGTTCCTTGATGGTGGGCTTCTTCGGCACTGGGATGATGGTAGAGCGTTTGAAGCAAGAAGAAACATAACACATCTCTAGTGATTTATTGAAAATATGGGTGAAGATGGGGGCCAATTGGTCAGCACAGACTTTTAAGCAAGAAGGAGTTATCTTGTCTGGGCCTGGAGCTTTTCCTGGCTTTTGTCTGTGATCACTAGGGGTTGTGAATCCAATGAAATGGGGTCAGTTGTAGGAGGCTTGGCTGTTGTTGGTGTGTCTGAGATGGGGGTTGTGGAGATAGGTGGCTGTAGTTTCCTTTCAAACCTGCAGTAAAACTCATTCAGGTCATCTGCCAGTTGTTGATTACCTTCAGCCTGGGAGGGAGGTTTGCCATAGCCGGTGATATTTTTAAGAGTTTTCCACATGTTTGCTGGTTCATTTGCTGAAAACTGATTCTTTAGCTTTTCAGAGTAGCTTCTTTTTGCTGCTCTGATCTCCCTTGTTAGTGCATTTCTGGCCTGATTGTACAGCATTTTATCACCTTTTCTGTAGGCCTCCTCTTTGGAATGTCATAGCTGCTTAAGTTTAGGTGTGAACCAAGGTTTGTTGTTACTGTATATTCGCAAGTTCCTTGAAGGTACACATAGGTCTTCACAGAAGCTGGCATATGATGTTACAGTATCTGTGAGTTCATCCAGGTCTGCAGAGGTATCTTTAAAAATATTCCAATCAGTGCAGTCAAAACATGCCTGTAGCTTTAATTTTGATTCCTCTGTCCAGGTCTTCACTGATTTAATTATTGGTTTTGTGGCTTTAAGTCTTTGCCTGTAAGCAGGTACAAGGTGAATCATGCAATGATCAGAGTGTCCTACAGCTGCACGTGGTAAAGACCGATAAGCATCTTTTAGTGTTGTGTAGCAATGGTCTAGAGTATTCTTGCCTCTGGTGGGACAATTGACATGCTGAAAGTATTTTGGTAGCTCTTTCCTTAAGTTTGCCTTGTTTAGATCTCCCAAAACAATGGCCAGTGAATCAGGGTGTTTGGCTTCAGCCTCCATGATTTGGTCAGCTAGAGTTCGTGATGCCTTGTTTACACAGGCTTGTGGTGGGACATAAACAGCAATTAGAAGAAATGAGGAAAATTCACGAGGCGAATAGTAAGGTTTGCAGTTGATAGAGTCTCTAAATTATTGTCACAGAATTTGTAAATTATTTTAAAATCTTGACACCAGTTTCTGCTAATATATAGGCATAAGCTTCCTCCTTTCTTTTTACCAGATGTTTCTGGAGTCCTGTCTGATCGTTCAATCTGAAACCCTGGAATGTTCAGGCTGCTATTTTCAATTGATTCATTTAACCAGGTTTCAGAGAAGCATAGGACTGCTGAATTGTGAAAATCAGAACAGTATTTGTTTAAGAGGAGTATTTCATCCATCTTATTTGCAAGTGAGCGTATATTTGTTAGGAAAATTGAAGGCAGAGGAGTTTTAATGCGACTTCTTAATTGAAATCTTCAGTAGAGATTGCTCCTGGGGAGGAGTAGAGTAGAGATTGAAATCTTCAGTAGAAAAAAGAGTGCTGGAAGGAAAAAGAAGACAACTTGATTATTTTGCTAACTGTCATCTCGAAGTCATATTTCCAGCTGTGTTGAACTCAAAGAGGGAAAGAAAATTGGTAACCCTCTGATTTCAGGGCAACCACTCTCTGTGGATGTCAGGTGCGGTATAAAAGTTTGATTAATAAATAAAAAAATAAATAAATCTATTCAAAAGTCTCTAATGAGTCAAAAATTAAGAAAACGAAGATCATCACAGCATTGATTGACGGTTATTAATCATACATTTAATCAATTTAAACACCTGACTAAGAAACTGAATAAATAGATCTATTTCATTTTGGTCACTTAGCTGGCAGATTTTGCATTAGTCAGAAGACTCATATTTAAGATTATTATTAAGCTGGTATGTAATATTTTCCCAAGATCTTATCTACAATGTTATAATCCAGGAAACTCATTTCAGGTTTGCATCCTCCCCCTTCTCCCCCTTCTGAAGCATAGCCTCCCTCCCTCCCTCCTTCTTTTCCTCCCTCCCTCCCTCCTTCTTTTCCTTCCTTCCTTCCTCCTTCCCCTTCTCTCCCTCTCTTCTTTCCTCTCTCCTTCTTTTCCTTCCTCCCTCCCTCCTTTTCCTTCCTTCCTTCCTTCCTTCCTTCCTTCCTTCCTCCTCCTCCCTCCTTCTTTTCCTTCCTTCCTTCCTCCTTCCCCTTCTCTCCCTCTCTTCTTTCCTCTCTCCTTCTTTTCCTTCCTTCCTTCCTTCCTTCCTTCCTTCCTTCCTTCCTTCCTTCCTTCCTCCCTCCCTCCCTCCCTCCCTCCCTCCCTCCCTCTCTCCCTCCCTCCTTCTTTTTCTTCTTTGCCTGCCTGCCTGCCTGCCCCGTCTGCTTGTCTGCCTGCCCCTAGCAGAAAGATCTTGCTTGCTTGTATATTTTCTGTCTTTCCTGATCTTTTCCTGGTAGAAGACAACCCCAGAGCCACATTCTAGCCCATCTTTCCTGGTCCTCTCAGGATGTCTGGTCATTCAGACATTCAGAGAACCTTCAGCCCTGCTTCCAAATCAGTGCCCACCAGAGTACGAGAGGGGGCAGAAGTTTACAAAGGCTAGTACTGCTGGACGGGGGAGAAATTGGGGCACCAGGTTTATGACTTGGGTAATAATCCGTGGTTTTGGGATGCGGTGTCATCTGTACGCTGATGATACTCAGCTGTACATTTCCATCCCTAACCACCCCAGTGAAGCCGTTGAAGTGATGTCCCGGTGTCTGGAGGCCGTGGGGGTCTGGATGGGGAAAAACAGGTTCCGACTCAACCCTGCCAAGACCGAGTGGCTGTGGATGCCGGCATCCCGGTATAATCAGCTGAGGCCATCGTTGACTGTGGGGGACGAGTCATTGGCCCCCATGGAGAGGGTCTGCAATCTGGGCGTCCTTCTGGGTGCACGGCTGTCGTTGGAAGAACATATGACGGCTGTCGCCAGAGGAGCTTTTTATCAGGTTCGCCTGATTCGCCAGTTGCGTCCCTTCTTAGACCGGGATTCCTTATGCACAGTCACTTATGCCCTCGTCACTTCCTGTCTGGACTACTGCAACGCTCTCTACATGGGGCTCCCCTTGAAGAGCACCCGAAAACTTCAACTGGTTCAGAATGCGGCCGTGTGGGTGATAGAGGGAGCGACTCATTGCTCCCATATAACATCCCTCCTGCGCAGGCTGCACTGGCTTCCGGTGGTCTTTCGGGTGCAATTCAAGGTGTTGGTTGCCACATTTAAAGTGCTCCATGGCATAGGATCGGGTTATTTACAGGACCACCTGCTGCTACCGGCGGCCTCCCATCGACCAGTGCGCTCCCATAGGGAGGGTCTCCTCAGGGTGCCGTCGGCCAGACAATGTCGGCTGGTGACCCCCAGGGGGAGGGAGGGCCTTCTCTGTGGGGGCACCAATCCTCTGGAATGAGCTACCACCAGGTATCCGCCAACTCCCTGATCTCCGGACCTTTCGACGCGACATTTCTGTTCCATCGCACAGGACTGGCCTAATGGTTTTTAATGGTTTTTAAATGGGGTTTTTATTGGTTTTATATTGTCCAGCCAACTTTGAATTCTCGCTTTTAAATTGGTTTTAATTTTTATATTAATTGTTTTATTCTGGCTGTAAACCGCCCTGAGTCCTTTGGGAGATGGGCGGTATAGAAATTTAAATAATAAATAAATATAAATAAATAAATAAATAAATACGGCCAAACTGCTTCAGGAAGTCTGCTTGGCTTAGTTGAGGAAAGCGGTGAGGCTGCTCTGAGTGTTTCTGGTGACCAAGTCTGCAAGTTGGTACAGCACTCAGGGCTTTGATCTTGTTAGGTGGTGTCGTCAGCTCTTACAAAAGCTGTTGCTGCAGGCTGCAGGAAAGGATTCAGAGGACTGCATGCAGCCCATGGCTGCAGACTGGAGAAGCCTGATTTTAAATTGCCTCTTCCGCGCAATTTCATGCTATGCGTTTAAGATCAGGGCTCCTTAATGTCAATTGGCTCCAAGTTAGGGAGCCAAATAGATTCCTCTCCGTGGAAAAAGAAAGGCGGGAGAAAATCAGAAAGGATTTTGTTGCACTGGATAGTTTCAGCTCTTGATTAAGACACTTCATCACGCGCAAAGCAAGGACACCCATTCTTGCATCAATTTCAGGCATTATTTTCATTAGCCGGCTTAACAAAGTAAATAGTTTGCAAGCTGTGGAAGTAGAATTATATTTGTACAATGCAAGTAGTCCTCGACTGGCGACCACAATTGAGCCCAAAATTTACGTTGTTAAGTCAGACATTTGTTAAGTGAATTTTGCCCCATTTCTAGACACAGTTAAGTTAGTAACACAATGGTTGAGTGACTCTGGCTTCCCTGTCGACTTTGCTTGTCAGAAGGTCTCGAAAAATGATCGCAGGACCCAGGGACACCGCAACCATCATAAATATGAACCGGTTGCCCAGCATCTGAATTTTGATTATGTGATCATGGGGATGCTGCAACGGTCATAAGTGTAAAAAGCTGTCATGTCACTTTTTTCAGTGCCGTTGTAATTTTGAATGGTCACTAAACGAACTGCTGTGAGTTGAGGGCTACCTGTACTGTTTTAAGTTTAATCAATCTGAAGTCAGGGACTGGCCCCACATAATGAAAGAGAAACGGAACGTTTTTTAAAAATATATGTCAAAACCGTGCAGACTTTTGGATCGGAAGGAGACTTATGTAGCTCTGGTTGGCAACTCATTAGAGCAAGAGTCCCCAATTCCCCCGGGCTGCAGCCCACTGCTGGACCATAGTCTGTTTGATACTGGACCGCAGGAGAAATGGGCAAGTGCGCATGTATGAAGCTCCACTTGTGCAAGCAGAAGGCGCTTGCGCTCACATGCGAACTCCATTCCTGTGAGTGGAGGGCACGTGCACTTGCGTGCGGAGGTCCATTTGTGCGAATGGAACTTTGCATGTGAGTGCCCTCCCCTCGCGTGCATGCACAAGCACCCTTCGCTCAAGTGCCCTCCACTCGCACAATTGGAACTTTGCCCGTGAGCACAAATATTCTCTGCTCATGCACGAAGCTGCATTCGCATGAGTGGAGGGCACACGCATGTGCCGCTCGCACAAATGGAGCTGTGAGTAGATGTGCGCCTGTCACTCACATGTCGGGCCGCCAAGCTGGAAAGGTTGGGAATTGCTGCATTACAGCAAACACTTTTTTTTTCTGGGAGTCACATTACAACTATGGAGCATAGAAGCAGCTATTTTAAAGAATTGCTGAGAAGCGCTATGTGAAGCTCTCTGAAATTTTGTAGTGGAAAAGTTTCTGGGGATGCTTTTAACAGGCTTAAATGTTATCATTTGATTTCAGCAGTTAAGCACTGATGCACTAACTTTGGCTCATCTGAAATGTCTCAAAATCCTTGCAACCCAACAGCTTTTCACAAATTCAGTTTTTTGCAAACCTGCCATCCATTGAGGACCTGTATACTGCACGACTCAAAAAGAGGGCTGTGAAAATATTTACAGATCCCTCACATCCTGGACATAAACTGTTTCAACTCCTACCCTCAAAACAACGCTATAGAGCACTGCACACCAGAACAACTAGACACAAGAACAATTTTTTCTGGAAGGCCATCACTCTGCTAAACAAATAATTCCCTCAACACTGTCAGACTATTTACTGAATCTGCACTACTATTAATCGTCTCATCGTTCCCATCACCAATCTCTTTCCACTTAAGACTGTATGACTGTAACTTTGTTGCTGGCAATCCTTATGATTTATATTGATATATTGACCATCATTTGTGTTGTAAATGTTGTACCTTGATGAAGGTATCTTTTCTTTTATGTACACTGAGAGCATATGCACCAAGACAAATTCTTTGTGTGTCCAATCACACTTGGCCAATAAAAAATTCTATTCTATTCTAGAGATTATTCATCTGGCCATGTAGTTTGTAGAGCTGCAGAAGGGCTGCTGCTCATAAGCCTGGTGGCCTTGAGAGCTAAGCAGGCAGGCATGGACAGGAACTTATCAAAGATGGAACCGTATTTATGGAATTTTTTCCTAAGAGGTAATTTTACCTCTCTGCTTATTTTCCCTTAGATCCTTTAAACATTTTGAAAGTTATTAATTTTCTTGTTCTTAACAGTTGGGTTTTTAGTTTTTATGACGAGTGGCTAAGGCAAAATGAGTTGATGTCTTAATTGCTCCTGTTTTAGCACTTTGGGTTTTTTTTCTAACGGTAACGTCAGTGTGATGCTAGGATAACCTATCATTTTAAGTTCCTTCCATAGTTTGCAAGGGTTGAAAGCAAAGTACCCAGTAATTCTTCAGTAAGCCAGCAGCAGATAATGCTGAGTTGCATAACCTCAAAGGTAGGACACAGGTAGCCAGATGGCTTGATCAGGCACATTCACATCTAATCACAGACTGTATCGTTAATGTGTCATCCAAATGTAATCATAGAGACTTGTCAGTGACCCTCTACCAAGTAGTGGTCATTGGCCCTGCCTGAAAGGATTTACAGTCTAGAGATGAGAATAAAGTAGGCAGCAGCAACCAGAAAAACATATTATCTTTGTACATAAAAAGGTTAATTTGTAGTAGAAATTTGTAAAGTGTCAAATTTGATGAGGAAGATGAGTTATTGCAAAAAGGCAACCCATCAATTACTGTGGTAAGATATACTGAAAAAACGGTTTTGTCCTCCAAGAAAATACTTCTCACTTTCAGTCATTTTCCCTGGACTAAATAGATAGCTTTGCTGGTTAGGGATTCTGAGAGTCATAATAACTTTGTTGCTTGTATCCTTACGATTTATATTGATATTGATTGTTTCCTGATTGCTTATTTGTATCCTATGACTAGCATTAAGTGTTGTACCTTAGAATTCTTGATAAACGTATCTTTTCTTTTATGTACGCTGAGAGACACTGCACCAAGACAAATTCCTTGTGTGTCCAACCACATTTGGCCAATAAAAATTCTATCTATCTATCTATCTAATCATAAAATAATTGAAATGCAGTGGCCCAAAGTGGTAGAAGGTTGTGTTAGGCAGTGTTCACAAAAAGACAGCTCCAAAACATTTTATTTATAGTCTATCTCAGTTCAAACAAAACAGTGCAGTTCTGAGATTTTAGACCAGGGTCTCTAAACTTGGCAATTTTAAGTCTTGTGGATTTCAACTCCCAAATTTCCCCAGCCAGTATGGGAGATGTAGTCCACAAGTGGAGTTCTAGTGGACAGTCATTTAAATATGAGGCAACAGTGTGCGGCGGCAGCAGCCAAAAAAAGCCAACGCAATCCTAAACTGCATTAATAAAGGGATAGAATCAAGATCATGTAAAGTCCTAGTACATAGCCTTAGTAAGACCACACTTGGAATATTGCATCAAGTTCTGGTCACCACCATACAAAGATGTTGAGACTGAGCGCAGAGAAGAGCAACAAAAATGATTAGGGGGCTGGAGGCTGAAATGTACAAAAAACAGCTACAGGAATTGGGTATGTCTAATCTAATGAAAAGAAGGACTAGGGGTGGCATGATAGTACTGTTCCAATATTTGAGGGGCTCCTACAGATATGAGGGAGTTAAACTATTTTCCAAAGCACCAAACGGCAAGATAAGAAACAATGGTTGGAAACTAACCAAGGAGAAAAGCAACCTAGAACTAAGGAGAAACTTCCTAATGAGGAGAGCAATTAGCTAATGGAATGGCTTGCCTTCAGAAGTTGTGAGTGCTCCATCACTGAAGGCTTTCAAAAAGAGGCTGGACAACCATTTGTCTGAAATGATATAGGGTCTCCTGCTGGAGCAAGGGGTTGGACTAAAAGATCTCCAAGGTCCTATTATTCAATGTTCTAAGTCTTAAAGTTGCCAAGCTTGGAGAACTCTGTTTTAGACCACTATAGACTATCACAAAAGTGGACTGAAGTATTTTAAGAATTATTTTGGTCTTGCCCTAATACTTCTTCAGGAAATCCAAACAGCTGAAACAAGTTATGTGAGTCAATAGAGAATAGGAGATAATACTCTCTCTCAAACAGAAGCACTCTAGGTGGGGAAAGGGAAGCACCCCAGAGAAAGCATAACATAACATAACATAACATAACATAACAACAGAGTTGGAAGGGACCTTGGAGGCCTTCTAGTCCAACCCCCTGCCCAGGCAGGAAACCCTACACCATCTCAGTCAGATGGTTATCCAACATTTTCTTTAAAATTTCCAGTGTTGGAGCATTCACAACTTCTGCAGGCAAGTCGTTCCACTTATTAATTGTTCTAACTGTCAGGAAATTTCTCCTTAGTTCTAAGTTGCTTCTTTCTTTGATCAGTTTCCACCCATTGCTTCTTGTTCTACCCTCAGGTGCTTTGGAGAACAGCCCGACTCCCTCTTCTTTGTGGCAGTCCCTGAGATATTGGAACACAGCTATCATGTCTCCCCTAGTCCTTCTTTTTGTTAAACTAGACATACCCAGTTCCTGCAACCGTTCTTCATATGTTTTATCCTCCAGTCCCCTAATCATCTTTGTTGCTCTTCTCTGCACTCTTTCTAGAGTCTCAACATCTTTTTTACATCGTGGCGACCAAAACTGGATGCAATATTCCAAGTGTGGCCTTACCAAGGCATTATAAAGTGGTACTAACACTTCACGTGATCTTGATTCTATCCCTCTGTTTATGCAGCCCAGAACTGTGTTGGCTTTTTTAGCAGCTGCTGCACACTGCTGGCTCATATCTAAATGGTTATCCACTAGGACTCCAAGATCCCTCTCATAGGTACTACTATTGAGCAAGGTAGCACATATACGGTACTGGTGCATTTTGTTTTTTTGGCCTAAATGTAGAACCTTACTTTTTTCACTGTTGAATTTCATTTTGTTAGATAGCGCCCAATGTTCAAGTCTGTCAAGATCTTTCTGTAACTTGAGCCTATCTTCTGGAGTGTTGGCTATTCCTGCCAGCTTGGTGTCATCTGCAAATTTGAGCTTCTGCAAATCTGCAAATTTGAGCTTCTATGAGCTTTTTCCACTGGCTGAAACTATGCTCCTTCAGGTTGTTCTGAATTTTGCTCTGATACAAATGGGAGTGCTATACCCACGGGTATTCATTTTTTCCCAAGTTTCCATTGAGTTCTTTATAGGAAGAAATGCCAAATCTCTCAGCAAAATAAATCTGTTCCAGACCAACCTGTAGTTAACTTTATACAAAGGAGTGGTTTAAAACTGGCAGAGGAAGGAATGTGTAAAAGCTTTTGAAATGTTTGCAGGGTTGGACACTGAGGGATGACCAGGGCAATCAGGGCATGAAAACAAGTTCATGGATGAGGAGGCCCTCCCTCAGTAACTCTTTGATTTAATCTCTAAGAACATTATATTGATGCCAGTGGAGACAGGAGAATAGGGGAAAACTTGCAGAGTTGTGCAAAATCTGCATTTTTTTCATTAACCTTGAACTATACCCGGACAGAAATAGGATGGTAGTTATTGCAACGGAGGTTATATGTACTTACTCTTCTTTGTGTCCTCATAAAAACACGGACAGTTCATCCTGAATTGCTGAGGTACCTTATAGACCTTTTTTTTTTAATGTGCTAGGTTTAATCAAGTTCCAGCATGTATCATTCCAGTCAGGAAAGGCATTTTTCTTCTCCAGTGACTGTGGTAACATATAAGACACACATTATTTCAAAGTTTCTTTTTGATACTTAGAATTTCAATGTATTTCAATAGCGGGTACATCTGAAGAAAGCCAGTTTTTCCCCCCTCCTCTTGACACCCCATTCATATTTGACACTTTTATGCCCTTCCTCTTCCCCCTCATTGCAGGCTGCCAGGGAAAGGAGAAATAGTTTTTTGCTAGAAGCCTGAGCTAATTGTGTGCAAGCTTATGGAGCAAACAGATAAGTCCTCACAGAAAAAGTAAAAAAACGGGGATGGTGAAAAAATTTGAAAATGGGGACTGACTAAGGTAATGCTAAATTTAAAAAAGAGTCTAGGCAACCTCAGAGTAAAGCCTATCCGGGCATAAATACTGGAAAGCAGAAAGTTGTAGGTTTTTTGAGCCTACAGAGTTTTTGCCTGAGCACAGCATGACCAAAAGCATTTATTGATATAAGCATTTATCGATATACTACTAAATCTCTTGTATCTGTAATCTTTAACTGGGTGAAATGAGGCATCATAGGGCAAAATGGTTTCAACCAAGGTGCCTCAAATGTGCTAGTTGACTTGCAGAATGCATCCAAAATCATGAGACCCATGGAATTGAAATCTGGCAAATTTTACAAAACATTTTACGACTTAAAAAAGATCACAAAGCATGTTATAGAATAAGATAAATATTTTTCTGTGATCAAGTGCTGAGGTCTGACTGTGCTATATAGTTCAACATGGGCTACTTTCAAGGTAGATATATCTCTGAATATTTCCCTGAATTTTGAATTCCCAGTACATTGGATGCTCTGCCATAGTTGAAGGCATTAAGGAATCTTTTATCTCTGAACAACGACCCAACTACTTACATTGTCCAGTATTGTACAAATGGAATTAGAAAAAAAGTCAATCAAATTGAACAGATAGGATTTCCTCTTTTTCTTTAAATGTAAACCCCAGGATCATCCACCATAAATAATGGAAAATAAAAAGGAACCTTGAGCAAACAAATATACTGTCTCAAGATACAGCGAGGGCCTCCAATGTCAAATGTTCTAGAAGGGAATTTAGAAAAGGATTATGCTAAGAGCAGCTATTTGTTGTAATGTCAAGGATGCACTCTCTAAGTTCTAATTATCACAAAATAATAATACAGGTAGTCTCACTTTACAACCACAATTGAGCCCAAAATTTATTGTTCAGTGAACTTGTCCCATTTTACGACTTTTCTTGCCACATTTGTTAAGTGAATCATTGCAGTTGTTAAATTAGTAACATGGTTGTTAAGTGAATCTGGGTTCTCCCTTGACTTTACTTTGTCAGAAGGTCGCAAAATGACCCCTGAACACTGCAACGGCCATAAATATGAGTCAGTTGTCAAGCATCTGAATGTAAATCATATGACCATTGGGATGCTGCAATGGTCGTTAAGTGAGAAAAATGGCCATAAGTCACTATTTTCAGTGTTTCTGTAATTCCGAATTGTCACTAAATGAATTGTAAGTCAAGGACTACCTGTAGTTGCTAAAGAACTTGAAAGGTACTATCCACGTGCGGCTTGCATGAAGGATTTCAAGGAGACCCAAATGGTTGAAGAAAAAAACAGATGGTAAGACTAAAGGAGGCCCTTTATTCTCCTATAAGTATTTTAAATTTATAGCATCGAGTCTATTCTTGTTGGAATGAAGAAAACCTGGCTGAACACTTTAATCTATGCTGCTCCTCCTCCCCAATTCAAGTCCAAGCTAACATTCACTGGGTGCTCTTAAGTGTAATATATATCTGACAGCTACAATGTAAAACAAATGACAGCAGTAAAAATGAGACGCATTTTCAAAAGTTGTTTTTATATTCCAACATTTAAGTCAAACCAGTAAGAAAGCTTATACAAATTTAAAATGATAGCATTTTTGTAATTACAGTGGTGAAAATGGCATTATTGTACAATTATGTAGTTTGAAAGTAGGGAACACAGGTAGTGGTTCAGAGGATTTACTTCTGAAACTGCCTAACTGCCCCCGAAATGGCATGGTTTGTGAGGAGGGTCAGCATTGTCCAGAGAGAGAACAGAATGTTCTGGAAGTCTCTGGAAAATTCTGTTCTGAAATCAGTAAGTTATAAACATCTCTATTTGAAACCTTCGTTACTATCACACATACACAAAGGACATCTAAAATGTTTATGTAGAACTCTAACAAAAATGTCACCATACAGAGATTCAATCTGATTTCATGTTCACATAAGCCTTCCTATCAGTTGCGTTCAGATCTGCACAAAGATCCTCCAGAGACAGGAAGGGTTACTAATATGAAGTCTCAATTTTCAAAATGTTCCAGGTCCTGATTTGTGACATTTAATCTAAAATGATTGCATGGCAATAACTCATTTTAGTCCATGAAACTGAATTGTCACATACTCTTTTTCTTCTTACATTTTTGACGGGAGTATTGAATCTTGCCTATAATTCTTGGAGGCAAACAGGAAACAAAATGTTACTAAATGGTCCAACTCAGTAGTTTTTCTTCTAAAAGCTTCTTAAAGAGCTTCACACTCCATGAAGATCCTAAGGTAGTGACAATTGTAATACAGTTTTCAATGAAGTATAACATTGACATGGCGACAGTGCATTGCACACAGTACTGTAGGAAGCAGTCATAGCAAAGCTTAAGAGCTTTTTTTCCACAGAAAAATTCCATTATACACAGGACGGTCCACTCGTCTTTTTCCTATTTTGATACAGTCTTTCATTTCCATATCAGGAAAAGAGTGTCCCTCTGTATTTCAAAGACAGTGATTTTGGTGTCAGTCAAATCTGAAAAAAAAGCTTCAGTCACTCAATCAGTTTCTTTACTGTGCTTGTTACTGTTTTGCCTTTTTCACTATGGTGCCAACAGCTGAAATTACTGTTGTTTTGGAGCCGCTTGCGCTGGTGGTTACAGTTACTACAGCCGGTAATGTTGCAGTGGTTGTGAGAATGGTGGGCTGAGCTATTGTTGTCACAGGAATGGCAGAATCCCATTTGCTTTTCCTCTTCTGTGCATCTGTGTATTAAAAGAAAGCATGAATTTCAACAGGCTTGGTTAGACAAAATTCTCCTTATCACAAATTTACTTTCCCTCCAAAGTAAAATGATTTCAAAGTCATCCCATCCCACTTCAAAATGCTGTTGGGGGAATCATTAATCTCAAATGAGTTTTCCAATTCGACAGTATCATCACATTTGAAATTAACAAATGGTTGCTATAAACTTTCATGGATACTCTATCAATGGAAACCTTATTTATTTATTTGTTTAGATTTATAAGACTGCCCAACTCAAAGCCGACTTTTAAAAACAGCAAAAACCCATAAAGAAAATTAAGAGGGGGAAAATGCATCAGAACCCAAAGCAACAATACATATCAAATGGGCACATCACCAACATATTCCGCAGCCTGGGGCCAATGCCCTGTTTTTGAAAAATGTATAAAGGCCTGTAGGGTCAAGGTGGTCCAATCCCTGGGGTTCCAGAAGGCAGGCACTACAACAGAAAAGATGCGCCTTCTGGATCTCCTCGGATGACAGTGCTTAATAGCTAGGATACAGAGCACTTCCACTGTGTCAGATCTTATGAGGCAAGCAAAAATAACAGGACAAAGGCGATCTCTTAGATGGCCAGGCCTGAGTGATCACAAGAAGGGACTTCAAGTTCAGGAAAGGGTACAACTTGCAGCATCCCAGATGAATCTGAAGCCATGAACCTGTAGAAGAACCTCCGGTCCACAGTTGTCATGTGATAATTGAACAGAGGCTGTGAAGTCCAGGAAGACTCCCACACTGAATGCTAGTCTTGAACAGGACTATGTAACCTAAACAATCTCTAGACATTGAACGTAACAGCATCACTTGTTGACCAGTGGTCAAGATGCACAATGTTGAAAGAGTGATGGACAAATGAAGAAGCGGGACTTCATCAAATAAGGAAGAACAAAAATTCAAATCTAGACTTCTCACTTACCTCCACCCGCAGTGCTAGCTGTTGTGGTGGTTGTAGAAGGAGCATTTGTTGTCCCTTTCTTAGTGCCTGTAACAAATTCAATCTAAAAAGAAAAAGAAAAAAGGAAGGCCATTATATTCTGTCCTTCTGATTTTTATCCAAAGGAATTAAGTACATGCACCCCCCAAATTATTAAGAACACATCTTTGCTCCTGTTCTCAATTCTGTTAGAATCACAGAGATTCAATGCATGAGACTCAGCTATTTACCAGGAAATAATAATGATTTTTCTTCATGAATAGCAGACAAGAGGGGGTCTCCTCCATTTTTTTATTTGATCTTATTTAAATACTAGCTCTCTCAATTAGAATAAAAGGGGTCTAAAACAATTAATTAATTAGAACTTCATACTTTTTAACAATAAAAACATAAAGAAATTAAAACTTCTAGAAAGCATGTCTCTTCAAGCATAACCTTAACAATTTGCACCAATAATGGCAAATCAGTGGCTGGGAAAATCCCAACAATCTCACATACTTCGACAAGTACAAGATCATTGCAGAAAGGAGGCAAATCACAGAATTATGCAATTACAATCCAACGTAAGGAACAATTTGAATGGCTGTGAAAAGAACCAAGGTCCAAACATGCTACTGAGAAGTCCTCATGTATATCTTGTTAACTATTTGGATAATATACACTAAATCCAGGCCTTTACTAGCTAAATATACCAGGCTCTACAGGAGGACGATCAGGTTGGTTCTGAGGTAAACAATTCCTTAACACAAGGAATTGTTTTATAAAGCTATAGTTACAAACAGATAACCACAATTGAGTCCAACATCTCTGTCTTTAAGCAAGACATCTATTAATGAGTTTTGCCCCATTTTATGACAGTTCTTGCCACAGTTAAGAACATATGGTTTCAAGTGAATCTAGTTTCTCCATTGACTTTGCTGTCAGAAGGCCACAAAATGATCACATGGCCTTGGGACACTGCAACTGTCATAAATATGAGTCAGTTGCCAAGTATTTGAATTTTGATCACATAAGCCTGGGGATGCTGCAATGGTTGTAAGTGTGAAAAACAGTCATAAGTCACTTTTTTAGTGCCATAGCAACTTCAAATGGTCACTAAACGAACTGTTTTAAGTCGAGGGCTACCTGTATACACACACACACACAACTATAAAGTTAGAAAGTGCCAGGTTATTGGGAATAGAAACATGACTATATATCTCCATACTTCTCATCCTTATCTATGCTTTTGGAATACTTGAAATATCTGTCATCTTTGGTCAAGAAAAGAAAGTCTAATTTGCTTAATTTAATTAACTGCAGATTTATCAAAGTACAAACTGGGGTATGCAACACTTTAATTCTTTACATTCCAAAATGTAACTGATACCTTTGTTCGCTCTTTCTTGGCTTTCTCTAGCTTGTCCATTTCAATTTTCTGTGCTTTCGCTGAAAAAAGAGCCACATAACAGTAAATACATCCAACAGATTCAAATATGTGGGTCAAAAGAAGTAGTATCTCAATATTTTCAGCATCAAACTTATCTATTAAAAACATTTGTTCTCCAGATTACAGAATACTGCAAGTTTCCTCTAATTCAGCTAAAGGGGAAATAAGCCACAACTAATGTTTTGCGCTCTTTAAAAGACATAGAGCATACAAAGAAATTGCATTATTTTAACCACACGTTTTCTCCATTTTACTAGAACTTAGAAATCTAAAAGCATGGAAGAAAAATCTTCAGTACCTAGTGCCTCATAATATGAATCTTCAGCCCACCCATGAGGATCAAACATGTCCTAAAAGAAAAAAAAAACAGAAAAAAAACCCCTGTTAGATATGTAGATTTTAAATCATGCAATATTTAAAGAAAAGAAACCCCCTGACTTTACATCCTAGTTAAGAATAGCTTATGGATTTATGGATGTTTTAAACAGATAAAACAATTTATGGATGTTTTTAAACAGATAAAAACTAGAATCACACTGTCATAAAAGATTGTGCTTGCTCCAGTTTGGCAATACTCTTTTTTTTCTCATGCCACAAAATAGGAAGCTATTCTTTCCTAGTCAGAAAAGAATATAATCCTCCAAGGTAAGTGGGAAAGAATGTATTTTTATAATCAACAAAATATTTACAAAAAGTTGTGGTTGATCCAGTCTTTTAAATCTACTTACCTTTGGATAATTAGTGCCAAGTTCATCAATTGCACAAAACTGGATCAGCTTCTCATAAATGCTGAAATGAAGCATTGCAACATATTATTTCCATTATTTCATGTCCCATTTCAAGTCACTGAATAGTTTCTGGCTGGCTTGGAGTAAACCAGTGTGTGTTAAGACATACTGTATTTTTTGGATTATAAGATGCACTGGACTATAAGACGGACTTAAATTTACAAGAGGAAAACAACAACAAAAGTTTTTGGCCTCCACATGCATCATTTCCAACCCTTTTTCAGCCTTTTTTCAGCTCGTTTTGAGGCTTTTTTCGGCCCATTTTTGAGGCTCTTTCGGGCCTGTTTTTGAGGCTTTTTTTGGCCCATTTTTTTTGAAAAAAACAGAATGAAAAAAGCCTTAAAAAAGGACCCCAAAAAGCCTCAAAAACAGGCCAAAAAAGCCTCGAAAATGGGCTAAAAGAAGCCTAGAAAATGGGCTTTAAAAAGCATTAAAATGGGCCAGAAAAAGCCTCGAAAATGGGGTAAAAAAAGCCTCAAAAACATGCTGAAAAAGCCCCCAAAACAGGCCAAAAACGGGGCGTGCCAAGAAAAGGCTGGCAGGTGGGCGGGGCTTTGGCAATCTTTGGTCTATAAGACGCACATACATTTTCACCCCCTTTTGGGAGACAAAAATGTGTGTCTTATAGTCCGAAAAATATGGTATTTATGCTCAAAATTGATATTGCATTATATTAGTTATATTATTTTCAGGAAGCTTGGACAACACACTATAAAGAACATTTAATTTTATTGCTCAGTGGTCTGTGGGAGAAGGAAAAGCGGAAATCAAGGCTGAAACTTTCCATGACTATACAATGCTATCTACTATTGCCCTTCCACTTCTACAGATGAAATGTTCCAAATCTCTTGCCTACAAAACGCATAGCCAACCATTTAACTGAACTTGGGGGAATGATTAAGAATAAGCCCTCAATCTTTTATAGGAAATGGTATTTCAGAACACAGAATGTTTACATGGCTTGCTTAATCTCCCTACAGAGCAAGTGTGTCCAACCTTTTGGTTTGTCTGCACTGAGTGAAGACAAATGTACAAATAACAAGTTTCTTTTTTCTAAAATATTTTTTATTATGATCTCATGGGGCTGCATTACCAGTTGTCCAGGGCCACATGTGGTTCTTCCGGGTGGTACCTGCCTCCTTAAAAGGATATTTTGGGGGGCGAGAGGGGGAGAACCCAAGCATCAACCAGTTTGCATATTTTCATCAAGCTTAAAGAATATATTTTACATAGAAAAACAACTGTGGTCATCTTCAGCCAGTTCCAGAAACAAAAACTGTTCTCCCTTCAGTCCAATACCAACTCATGAAGAGTCCACAGATATTCTCTAAGTAGTAGTACAGTATATACTTCTGGACTCTGAGTCTTCATTGTTGCATATAAATGTTAAAGTTGGAGCTTATTATGTCAATATTATGATCCCGGTGAAGCCCTTGTATGAACATTTGGCATTCACTCAAGTTTTGAGCTTGGTGGCCTACAAATGTGCTCCCAGATTACTACTTACCTGGGATTTCGGAACTCTTTTTTCCTTTGAATTATCAAGTTCATGTCCATTCCTTCCTTGTTTTTCCTTTCATATAGCTTCTGTATTTTGTCCTAAAGGAAAAATATAAGAATATAAGCAAAGGAATGATAATAGTCAGGTATATCATATTGAAAGAGAAGCTAAACTGACTCCCCCCCCCAAAAGCAAGAGATGAGGGATATAGAATTTAGTATATTCCAGATATTTTAAATTACAATCCGGGTATTCTCCGAAGACGAGGTCAATAGTTCTCAAGAAGAACTAAGGTTCTTAGCATCTTCTCATTATTGGCTATATTAGCTAGTGCAACTTTGGGTTTGAGTTCAAAAATGTCTGAAGAGCCACATATTCCCCAACCTCATTTTAATTACACTGCAACAGTATAATATTCATAATCTATTGTGTGTGAACTAGATTGCTCTTGAACAGATAATTGTTGAACTTAAAAAATTAAACAGAGTAACTATAATTATAATTATGCATGGTAACACATTAACAGGAATTTTGGTTGATAAACTATGAACATGCGTGCTTAGGCTGTAAAAAAAATTATATCTAGAATGCAGCATGTCTGGAAGTACAAACACTTCCTTAATATATGTGAAAGGTCTCTTAAGAGTTCAGGGTGCAACAGCTTCTCCTGAATGCAAAAAAACCCAGAGACCCTGATACACAAATACATTCTTCCCTCTTCAAAGAGTGTTCTTCAGAATCCCATACCAATAAGCTGTTGCTTTAGATATTGTTATAATGATTTCAGCCCACTTTGTGTTAAAAAGAATCAGGATGAATATGTGAGTGTCAAGTGACAACTAACAGCACCATTTGGATTAATAGCATCTGACAGACAGGATCTCTTTACAATTACAACACTATTATATATAGGAGTGAATATGAAAGAAAATGTGCATGGTTAGACCTTTTATACAAGGCTCCTGAAACAAATACTTTTTGCAGAATCTCAGATTAAGATGGTGATTAAATACAGAAAGTCTTAGTGATCAGAAAAAAGAAGAAAAAATCAAGGAAAATCTTACCTGTAAGTGGTTGGAACATCTGCCTTGTGGTTCTGGGGGGATTTTGATCTCATCGGGTGACATGTTCCTTACCCGCTCAGAAAAGGAAGCTAGAAAGAAAGAGGCCATCAGAATTAGAAGTTATAGCAAATTAAGTTTATTTGTAAAAGTTGCACTGTGAGATTAACAATAGATAATCCAAACAAGTACCGGTAAGTGGTTCCTAAAATCTGGGAAGCAATTTAATTGATAAATAAGCATGCAAACAATACACTTCTCTTTGTAAATAACTATATAACTATAATTTTCACAATCTCCAACCACTTTCTATTGGACACTTTGGCTAGAGTTGGTAGAAGCTGCAGTTCATACTAACTGAATATTGTACGGATCAGGACTACTGGTCATATAGCCAAAATTTGCATTTCATCACCTATAATTTTGTAAACTGCCTGCAGTCATCCAATTCATTAAATTTGTTTAATGAATACATAAATTAAACAGCCTTCAATATGACAGATGGTCAATTCAGAAGTTTTTCCATATATAGGCAACCTGTTTGTGTATTTTTTCTAAGTCATTTGCTAATCAAGGGTGTGATTGTTGGACTAAAATGGAAAGCCTCAAGATGCTACAAGATGTTTGTTGATATTCGTCATTTAAAACACATTGCAAAAAGCATAATCTGATAAATATTCAGCAGGGTAGTGTATAGACTATTGACAACAGAAAAATGGCTGCTTTTCTAAGTGTCTTATTCCAAGACAACGTTGTGTACTGGACTCCAGTTCTCCCCTCGGCATAAAGCTCTGCCTGTAGTCTGAAAAGTTCATTTGTGAACAAATGTTTTTGTTGAATTTTCAATTGTTACTATAAAGAACATGATAGGGTGGAGCAGTTCATGGAAAAGAACAAAACCTCTTTTCATTCGTGTTTACCATTTTAATAGTACTAATCGCTGAGCCTCCTTGTAGATTGCATTTTTATTATCTTTATCTGCTGTCTATGGGGGGAGAAAACCCTAAGTAAAGGTAAAGCCGCAATTCTGTATGTAGCTTACCAATAGTGACTCTCAGCCAGGCCTCCATTGTGATATATAGGTATTATATTCGTCTGAATTTTGTTTTACTGACAAGCTTTGAAAATTTGTTGCAGATGCTATAATTAGAACAATTCCTCAATTATAGTTTCTTTTAGGATGGTATGCAGGGTTGAATTCTCCAACAGTCACAAGTGACAAAGAAATGTTCTTTGACATTTCCAGAGAATGTGTTTTTATGAAAAAAGAAATCTTGCCAATATCTCCAGAGAAATGTGAACTGATTCCAGAACCTCCTGGCAACAAGCTACAGATTTACAGCTACTGTTGTGAGAGTCTGGTGATTGTTTTTAATTAAGAACTGTACTTCAATAGGGGCTGGTGAGGCAAAAAGCAAAAATACATGATGTTTATTGATCTTGGAGATTAGACAAGAGTTCAAAATCTGGGACAAGATGAGGGTTTTTAAAAAAAATTCGTAAGGGCAAAATCCTGATTGTATTAGTTAGCCTACACGGAAATCAATGGAGAATGGAGAACTTAAATATATATTTACTGTGAGCCATCTGTAAACAAAAGCTTTAGATTTATCTAAAACTTCTCCTTACTACCGTTTTACATTAAAAAAATGAAGAAAACATGTTCAGAGAAATCACACAGAAATAGTGTGCAGCTTGGAGAGCGACTTAACAATCAAATAGCAAATACTAAAAAGCAGGTAATTAGATCTTGAGTATGGTGTATTCTATGCTCATTTTCTAATAAGTACCTCAAGTCACCCTAGGTGGCCCAATGGGTGAATCGGTGCTGAGTTTTTCTGAATCAATTTAGCACACTAGGCAGCATATACTAGTCCTTTAAGAGAAAGACAATAAAATTTATGCATACATGTATGTATGTATGTATGTATGTATATGTATATGTTTTCATAGGTTTTTGTTTTCGTAGGTTTTCACGAGTATATGTATGCAGGTTTTGGTATGATTGGGTCTTAGCTGCTGCAAGCTGATTGGTTGGCTGT
Organism: Ahaetulla prasina; assembly: GCF_028640845.1. NCBI lineage: Eukaryota > Metazoa > Chordata > Lepidosauria > Squamata > Colubridae > Ahaetulla > Ahaetulla prasina. Next base: position 129,816,184 of record NC_080540.1, read on the forward strand.
GTTGCTAATTGGTTAATGGGGTTGATGTTTATGTGGTAAGTAGACCAGGGCCCAAAATGCTACTTCCCACACAAACATCAACCCCATTAACCAATGAGACTTCGTCGAAACGTCGCCAAGACACTTCCAATTTTACGCGGGAGAAAACCCGAATAACCAAAGACCTACATACAAACACCCGCGAAAACCTCAGAAAACATATATATACATACACGGGTGTTTGTATGTAGGTCTTTGGTTGTTCGGGTTTTCTCCCGTGTAAAATTGGAAATGTCTTGGCAACGTTTCGACGAAGTCTCATTCGTCATCTTCAGGCTTCAGCTTCGTGCTTCTGGGAGCAATGTGTGATCGCAGCTGTTTCTTCCTTTTAACTGCTAGTGGGGGTTTGAACTGATTGGGTGGGAGCTTGGCTGTGCTCTGATTGGATGGAGGTTTTTTTGTGCTCTGATTGGCTGGGGGTGTGTCCTGTTTGGGTGGGGGCTTGGTTGTGCTCAATTTAGTCTGTGTTGCAGGGGGATTTGAGCTGGTGAGCTGCATAGCTGTTGTTTGGCTTTGTGGTGGTGCTACATCTTCATATATATATACATTTCTCTACATCTTCATATATATATACATTTCTCCTAGAAGCACTAAGCTGTAAACACCTAGCCTGATGATGACGAATGGGATTTCGTTGAAACGTCACCAAGACACTTCCAATTTTACGCGGGAGAAAACCCGAATAACCAAAGACATACATATACATATACATATATACATATATATATATATATATAAGCAATTAGTGGGTAGGCAAAGCATCTGTAGGGGTATTTAAATCAGCTGGATACCTAAGCCTAAGATTATTACAGTATAAAGAAAGAAGAAAACAGAAGGTAATTACATCTGGTATTTTCACTCCAGTATCTTTCCTTTGAAAAGGAGCACAATGCCAGGATGCAGTGGTAGACATTTATGTATTCTTCATTATATGATTTTGGCAAAGATGAAATTTTACTTTTGTTGAAGCCCAATCAGTGACACTGGCTGCAACCCCTGCCAGGGTGTGTACCCTTGCTGCTTTCCAGTCTAAAGAATAATGCGCTGGGAATCCAGGATGTTGACTCTAGACATGACTCACCTCTATGAGTCCAACCACTACATTTGCAAAATAAATAATTATCCATACCTTGCAGCTATGGTTTTAACAAGAAGGTTGGACTAACGCAATGCAAGCCACTTTAATAAGCTGGGACTTGACTGGAGTTAGAAATGTATCACTAAATATCCCAACATCAGCAGTATAGGAAATCTGCTTATACTGCAGAGATAAGCTTTATTGGCAGAATAAACTGGTGACTTTGGCCAGTCACTCTCTCTCTCAGCCCTAGGAAGCAGGCCATTGTAAACCTTGCTAAGAAAACTACAGGAACTTGTCAAGGCAGTTGCCGGGAGCCAAGACTGATTCAAAGACACAAAACCTCCCCTGCTCTTAAAGGAACTCTATATCATTTTGCATTTCTCCAAACCAAAAGCCTTCATTATCTTATTGGTACAGGTAGTCCTCAACTTACAACCACCGTTGAGTCCAAAATTTCTGTTTCTGAGAGAGGCAGTTTATTAAGTCTTGACCCATTTTACAACTTTTATTGCCACAGATGTTAAGTGAATCACTGTAGCACGGTTGTAAAGTGAATCTGGCTTCCCCACTGACTTTGCTTGTCAGAAGGTCGCAAAAGGTGACCACATGACTCTGGGACACGGTAACTGTCATAAATATGAGTCAGCTGCTAACCTTTCAAATTCTGATCACTTGACCATTGAGATGCTGCAATGGTCGTAAGTGTGAAAACTGGTCTTAAGACACTTTTTTCAGTGCCGTTTGAACTTCGAACAGACCCCTAAACGAATGGTTGTAAGTCGAGGACCACCTATACTTCTGCCACCCATTAATAGGGTGCAGTTTCTCTGCAAATCAACTACAGGTCTTTCCTTGTGTCTCACAGGGAAATTATATTATGCCTTTATTTTCTGAAAACTGAAGTTTTTCATTAGTTTTCAAGCTTTTCTTCTACGGATGGATGAGTAAGGTTTATAGCAAACATCTGAAATCGACTGTTTCCTCAGAGAAAGCCTTTCTGTGTAGCAACCCACTAGTTATTTATTTCAATCAAAGGACTGTCAGCAGCTTACAATTACAGCAGTAACAAAACATCAATAATACAATTACACATCCAAATGAGCAATCGTAAGAAAATTAAAATCATTCAATAAAAATCATAGGAACAATCAATAGATATGCAATCTAGATATGCAATGAGAATAGTCCCATTTTTAATAATTTCCTAAAGCAAAATAAGATTATTTTTGCATGATAGCAGAGTATCAGAAATTCTGCAACACGAGTTGCAGAAAAGGCACCATTATTCAGGTCCTTGCTCTAAAGTGTGATCCTATTGCCTGCATCTTATCTTTACAAAGCACAGAAGAACAAGGTGTGTTTTCACTTCTATATCAAAACTTCTCAACCATTTTATGAATGGTTAAACATGCTAGCATAAAATGGCTGCAAACTAAGACACGGACAATCTAGATGCAGTCAGTCATAAAATGATTCCTAAAAGGTTATTGTAAATCCATTATGGCAATATATTATAAAAATATAGTTCTCACTTTACAGAAGGCACACAATGAAACTGAAAGTTGCCTTTTGCTCCATGGAGTGGGAGCTGCCCATGTTCAAGGGAAAGCAAGCCAATTAGCCTTCTGCAAATTAACTTCAGAAAAATGATTTCAAAGTTATTTCTCCAAGATCACTCATAAGTCAAACCACATATTCATTGCCCAAATCAAATTCCTGTTCAATTAACACTCTATCTACTACTTATCCCCTCTGGCAACTTGCTAAAACTTTAATTTTTATCTTTATTCCAGGGCCATCAATCATTTTCAACTGTTTTGCATTCATCTTATGAAAACTGATTGAGTCATGCTCTGCTATGCTCCACTCCTATCTATCCCAATTTTTGTGGCAGTTCTGAAATCCCTTTTACTTTTTCATATTTTCACTGCGCCACTGACCATGCTATAGTTTAATGTGTTGGGCTCTAATCTCCCATCCTTGTCATATTTCAATGATTTTGGTGTTTGGAAGATGGCATTTAACTTAGGCACAACTGCCAGCAGTTCAGTTCATATATGTATATTAAAGTGTAGGTGTATATATGTATATGGTTGGAAGAATAATTAAGAGGGAAAAAAGCTAGTTCATTATAGTGTTCAATAAGTGGGGTTGGACTGGACTGGTACGATATAGACTGAAGACTTCACTGGATAGCTTTGGAATGCCCATCTTCCCTCAGAGCAATCTACCTTACAGGATTGCTTTGTAAGGTGTAAAATGAGTAGAAATCATCACGTAATCTGTCTCGAGTAATATGGGTATCTGCATAAAAAACAACAACCGCAAAACCTGACTGTAGTAAATCATAAGAAGCCAGAGGAAGAACAAAAGCCTAAACATTTAATTTTCGAAGGAAACATGCTCAAGCTTGTAAAAGAGAAAATACGAGAGTATTGTGCATATCTCTCATGTTGAAGTGGTCTTCTGCTTTAACTATATTGCAAAATTATCCTTATACCTAAGTTTTTAATAAGTAATATTAACGAAGGAACAAGTGCTAAAAAAAACAGGGGTCAGCCAGTCTTTCACAAAATGGAATTGCCCATCTAACTTATGCCTGGCTGAAGTACTGCACCTAAGTATTCAATGTGCACAAAAATCTATGCAGAAAGAGCAATGCATTTTAAACTGGCATTCTCCTCAGTCCAAAACTGTGAATCTTATACAAAACAGAGCAGGTTTTCTAACTTTCTGGTAGCAGCAAAAAAGACATATCAGGAGCATCAATGGGCCAATCAAGCACACATTTTGCAAAGGAAATACAGTTAACTTAATTTATTTGTGGATTCAGAGAGACAATGAAATCAATATGTTTTATTATCAATTCTTGATAATGTTCTTTTCCCAACTCTTGTACATCACCTTAATAATACTGGGGGAATTTTTATAAGCGCTGATAAAATCTCAGGGTTGTAACCATTATTCTTCCCAAATTATAGATAACTTGTTTGGATCTTTGATTCCTGCATCAGGAAGAAGGATAAATTCATTTATAGAAAGAAAATATTAATCTGTGGGAGCAGGAAGCCGCTGAAGAGATTTGGATTTCTTTCTTTGTTTTTTTCCAAGCAACTTTTCCCAGCAATCTCCTCAGTGTCACTTAAGGATATAAAATGGGTTCACTTAATAATTAAACAGAAAATAAACAAAGTGGGTGGAATGGTAATTCATCTATAGTCTTTGAGCAAAAAAAAAAAAGATCCCTGCTATAGTAGATAGGCAGGATAACAGTTGCCCTCTGTAGCCATTTGAGGGGAAAGAACGAATATTTGGGACGAATGGGGAAGAACAAGCATGAAAAAGAAACGATTGCTTAAGAAAAATGATAACGATAGCTGCCAAAAATGATAACGATAGCTGTAATTCTTATACAAAGGAGGAAAAGTAGCTGGTTGTGAAGAGTTATGAATAAGCATGTACTTGAGAAGACTCAAACAAAGAAGAAGAAATATGAGTAGGCAGAAAAAAAGTCCCAGGAGAAAAAGGAGTCCTTTACTGTACATGGCTGTCTTGCAAAAGTTAGGCCCAGACTGTGGAGCCTTTCTTCTTTCACCTCTATCCACTGGCCTTGCCTGATTTCATAGTGAGAAGGGAATTGTATGAACATTCAAAATAGCATTAATCATTCAAGAAAAACAAGGAGGTAAAATAATATTTTTATAGTACTTACCAACTAACTCCTGGGGATCCTTCTTTTCCAGTTCTGAAAAGTCCTAAGTGAAAGAAGAAAAAACAACAAAAGATTAGCAAAAATCCTGTATGGTATTCAAGCTCTGTAAATGTCTGAATGTAGAGTGTTTATTACCCAAGTCTATGCAATAAATTGCTACTCAGAGGCTCACAATACAGATGCTTAGGATGTGCAACCGAGAGCCTACATTTAGAACAAAAAAAAGTTAAACATCAAGTGAATTGTAGAAAATCAGAATCAACCATATTCCCAATGTATCATCTCATGAAATTTTACAATTGAATGCAATAACTGTTATTCCAGTAATGTCTTTGAACGTTAATAAAATTTACGTTGCTGTTAGAAGGCCAGCGCCAAATTTAGGTTGTCTGAAATGAAATAATAAAAGAAGGAAACCGAAGAGCTTGAAAAATCTCTTTCCAAATTGGTAGAATGAGGTACTCAAATTGCAGGGCAAGATGCTGCACAATGCAGCAAAGCAACCTAACTTTGCGTATATGCTCACATGGTCTGAGATGATGGTATTCAGGAAAGTGATTTGGGATTATGGTGGATAGCTCAATGAGTTCAATAACCCAAGGCCTGGTTTCTATAAAACAAAAATAAGTTCCATTATGAGAATCCTTAGGAGTGAAGTATAGGATTAGGGTTTTGTGTTCATGTCTGGCTTGTGTTACCATAGGTGTGTTAACTGATTAAAATAAAGCTACTGGATTAGTGCTCATGAACAAGACTAATAACTTGTTAATAATTTGCAGAGAACCCAATTTCAATCCAATGTTGAAATCATTATTGAGAAAAAATTGTTCACACATTTTTGTAGGCAAGACCATACAGATATGAACCTGAACTATTTGAAGAGACACAGGACTTCCGGCCAAACAACTGATTAGATTCAGCTGATAACGTGACAGCACTATAGCTGTTATAGCTCAGCTTTATGTTTACAAATGGAAGAATTTACTCAGAACACTCCTGAATTATGAAGTGCAAAGTATAGAAAGTATGGCTGTCAGGAGGAAGGGTGTAAGGGACATGAAGAAGAAAGACAGGCATAAAAAGCACAAATTCTTATTAAATGAGACACTGGGAACAGCAGCAAGTCTTTTATAATTTGCCAAGACTTTTAATATCCAGGGTTTGTCTAGCATGGCACTAATACTATTCATTCAAATAGGAAATGCTGCCCACTTCTTGCCTAGCCATATGACTGCCACAAATACTATTTCTATTTCAGGTGGGCATAGCAAGGGATTTTGTTTTAGAAGGCCATCAGTAAGATACTTTGGAAATTGGCTCTGCCAAATCCATGATGTCAACATAACCTTTTCTAAGGACCTCTAAGGGATTAAGACTTCACTAAATCACTAAAGACAAGTTAAATAGCTTTATATAGCTTTTTTTTCTAAAAAAAAAGTTGCATGGTTAGAAAAACGTTTAGGTCATAAATAGGAAGAATTCCTTCCCTCTCTTTCTTTCTTTCCCAGCAACCTTTTGCCGCAGCAAACACTGTCTGCTTTATTTCTCCATACAACTGTGTATAATTCATGATACACATTCAAACTGTACTAAGGTCAAAAGTTAAATGTCAAACTACGTATTTAAAGCTTTCCCTATACGGAGATTCTAGATGCACAGGCAATTGTCAAAATAAAGGCAGGGGTAACAATAAAGGCTAGAAAACGTAAAATCTGGGAAATTTTACAATTTGATATTTAAAATATATTAAACCAGCAGGCAAAAAAACCCAAAATTGTCAAAATCAAACAAAGCTAATGTCAATGTTAACTTTGAAAACAAGTAATGGCAACATCATTTATAAAGAAGCATTTCCTTTTCGCACTCATAGAGATATGGGTGCCTCTTAGAAGATGCCTGTAATTATCTAAGCATGAATTTTGTTTGGATCATGAGCATTTTCAAAAAAAAAAGGGGGGGGGGAAGAGTTTGCAATCGTATCAGCTGGAAACTGACTACCCATCTCCATATTTTAAAACAAGATCTAACATACCAAGTATGTTTGGATTCATTGTTTGCACTTATAATTGAAGACTGCTTGGACAAGTCTGCAGTTTTTTGGCAAGGCTTTTTAGAAGTGGTTTGCCATTGCCTCCTTCCTGGAGCTGAGAGAAATGACTAGCCCAAGGTTATTCAACTGGCTTTGTGCCCATGACAGGACTAGAACTTGTGGTCTCCAAGTTTCTAGCCTAATACCTTAACAACTACACAAAACTGGCTGTTACAATAAGAAACTGTTCCTGTTCTATTCAAAGAGAAAGAACAATAAAAATGCAGTTATCATTATCCTCTATTGTTCTCATCATGGCTAAGTATACATTCCTATGTACAAAGGCTAGTAAAAAATAAAAATTAAAAAGCCTGATGATCCCCTCAGAAACAGACTGTTCTGGGAATCTCACACAGAAGGCAGGAAAATAACTACCTTTTTTCCCTCTTGTATGTTTGTCGTTTGTTGGAATCCAGGAGGACACTATGAAGAACATAGGTTCTAGTCTATTCTCAAATACAGCAACAGTTAGAAATTCTAACCAATGAGTATGTATTTTCACCAGGAATTACATAAAATAGAATCCTTCAAGATAAACGTAGCAAGTGGAATTTGCATCATTTGGCAAAAAAGTTCAACATCACTCTCTAACTTTCTTGGACACCAGCTTATCTGTGTGGAAATCCCTCCTGGCTCCCATTTCCTTATATTAGAGTAGCAAGATGTATATTGTTTTCCCTAAGGCAAGGTTTTCATTCTCTGATGTTGTAAACTTACTGAGCAGCAGCTTCTCTAATTTTTTATGATGTTGCCCCAACAACAAGGCAACTGCAATCACAATAAGGGCTATTTTGTTCTAACTGCACTCTTCTAGTTTGAATTTGGTTGGTACAACAATACTCTACCACATAAAGTTTGTGTCTTGTGTTTCTTACTCACTGCTGGTACAGCCCTAACACTCCTAGTTGGAGATCGCATGCCAATTTAACCAAAAGCAGATCTTTGAACTGCTTCAGTTTTAGTCCTACTTTTAATCTGAAAATATTTTAATAGTCATAATTTTGGAAGATCATTACTGAAGTCTTTTGAAAAAATTAAATGGAAGCATCTCATTCACTAAGTTAATTTGAATGATAAATAAGAACAAACCTAAGATCTACTTGGCCATAATGCCCTTCTCTTTCCAGTACAAGTGTTAGACTTTGGTCAATGTACAAAAGTATAGAAATAAAGTAGCTTCAAATCATACTTTACAAAGTTAATTAATATGAACAACTTACCTTAATAAATGATATTAAAATTAACATTTTGAAATTTGGAAGTTCCTCCTGCCTGCAGTTAATCTAAAAAAGAAACTACAAGATCCAATCTGAGTCGATCACCCGGACCAGAGGTTTAGTCTTCCAAGCTTTCAGATTCGTGGAGGAGCCTATCCACAAGGAATCCTCCCATTCCGCACCATCCAGTCAGAGCTGAAGAAGCTTCTTGGATGAGAAGCGAAACGTCTTCAAAGAAAAACCAGAAAGTCCAGTTGCCACTTGAAAAAGCATCTTTGGGACAACTATGACCTGGATGATTGAGAATTTCCACAGACATCCTCAAGGAACTTCTTTCTACTGGAATTTACGTTTTGGGTTATTCTATGCATCCTATTTATGCAATGCCATCCTATAAGTTGATTGGTGTGGTGATGGCCGGTGATTGGCTGTTGTTTCCTTGTGCTGTCAAGTCTTCTTCTACTCTGTCTATGGAGATTATCAATCATCCAGGTCATGACAGACCCAAAGGTACTTTTTCAAAAGGCAACTGGACTTTCTTGGTTCCCCCACCCCTTGAAAACATTTTGCTTCTCATCCAAGAAGCTTCTCCAGTTCTACTCTATTCTACTCTCTTCCTCAAAGCTCTGTTTGAAGTATATGGAAATCCAGGAACAGGGAAAGAGAAGCTTATACCTGTAGCACTCCATTATGTACAAACATTTCAAAATGAAACATTTCATTTTGAAGAATTTATTTTAAAACACTGCTACTGTACACTACTTACTTCTTTCAGAGTTTGGATTGATTCATGTATCTTTTTATATTTTAAAGGAAAAATATACTGGACTCATTTGGTTAAATTTGATCAATAGAAAATTACTAGAAACAGATACAATTCCCCCTCCAATTGGACCAGCAACCTCTTTTAATTAAAATATAGCAGCAGCCATAAAAATGGACTAAAACGTAGATTTAGCCTTTGGAGCTGTAATTTTAGCCTTTGGAGATTTGAGACATATCAAAACCATTAGTCATATAAAAAATACAAGGTTCTCCTAAATAAAATCAACCTTCAAGAGCTCATCTTGCCCAGAGGATATGAATTTTACTGAAAATGAATACCAGAAATTTCAAGACTGTACTTGTCTACAGCCTGCTATTATAAGATTAAAATCACTATCACTATCAAGTACACCTTTGGGAAAACCAGTATACACAGCTTTCACCATTTCAGAGCTTTAAACATTCATTACTTAGATATCAATGACAAAGAGACATGATAACCAATCAAAAGTAGATTCACCAAAGTTACAATTGGCTTTGGCTTTGACTTTGGCTCTTCTAACATGCTCTAAATTAACACTTTCAATGTGGATTTTATATAGAGTTTTCCAATCAACAGGACCCTCTTAGATTTTTTCCCCACTCTCTCTCTCTCTCTTGAGACAAAATCAAAAGTTTATTTGAAATCAAGAGACTGGGAGAAAAAAGTTTCTAGGTAAGAGGAATATTTTCTGGTTAAAAAGTGAAGGACCAGACAGTATGGAACACTAATCATATATTCTACACATATGCAGAATCTGGAAATTGTCAAAGCAGGTGCTTTTCTGATAGTTTTATAGGTGTTAGATGGGAGAAAAATCTTTTCAGGATTCAGTAATTATGTACTTTCAGATCTTTCTGATAAAGATATTTGGCCCTCTTTATATGATAGTGACGTTCTTCCGATTCAATTCTATAAATCCAGTGATTCATCATTAGTAATATGACTGAGAATTTATGCTGCAATAAAAAAACCTGGCTGTTCTTTTGGAGCCTGGTAAGTAATATGATAGCTTTTAAATTTTTTACCTTTCCCTTATCAGTTATTAGATAGGTGCATTTTACAGATACTGGTTTTTAATATCCTAAATTCAGTTGTGGTACTATCTATCTAGGGAGGGAGGGAAGAAATAAAGGGAAGAAACAATACAAATGAATAATTTCTGACAATTAGGCTGCTAGAAATTTGTCTCCAGTTTAGGAAACGATTTTTGATGAATATCCCAAAAAGTGGCTTACAAAGCATGTTATGCATAAATCTATCAAATCTGGTACGTGGTGGCAGCTTTTCCCTTTTCCCCTTATGTCTCTGCACCACAACTTATACAACTCATCATGGTCCTGGCAATTCAAAATCAGATCTACTGCATCTAAACCTGGCTCCATCCTAAAGATTGGTTATGGTTTAAAACAATTTCTGTGTAGCTTTTGTTAACAATCAACATTATGGTGAGAGAAAGACTGCAGGACATGGTGGACAGATTTTTGATTATGCTTATATTACTGGAGCAAAAATTATTCTCGCTAAATAAAAATGTTACCACCAGACTAGGTACATCTTATATTGGGATAGATTATAGTACAAAGAATATCAATTACACTCCTCTGCATTTATCAAAATATTGAACAATAACATGTATTCAGTAATATGGAAGCTTCTTTATTATCCATTAAATCAGTAACGATACCCTTTTCTAGGGTATAATAATTTCAGACAATGGGAGTAATGGAAGATAACTAACCTTTTTTTCAGATCTAAGAGTCATAAAGTGCTTCATTGCCTATTGAACCTTACCTTATTGAACAGAAAGCTAATTTTCAAATAGTTTAGTGAAAATAAAGTTGAGATTTTTTTCCCCCATGCAAGTTCACAGCTTTGTAAATTTTGTCCATGGACTCGTTAAGAACCCACAGTCTATACCATGGAGAAATGGACCAAGAAATTCCATATACAATATTGTCTTGATGGTAGTACCTCATGCTTAAGCAGCTCTTCACTTGGTTGTCACTCATAAGCAGCTATTTGTAAAGCTATCCAGGTAGTAAGACTGTTAAAAAAGCAGATATACTGGCACACAGTCATCAAACATCTTAAAAACAGTGCATACTACAAAAATCTAGAAGCATTTTAGGAATGGCCCAGTTAGGTGGCAGCACCTTGTCAATCATGGCTGATTTTAAAAAGTAAAGGCAGGTTGGACCTGATTAGGATTTGCATTAATCACTGCTAGGAAATGCCAAGGTTAGTGTGGGAAGTCAAAAAGTATCACAGAAGAATGCAACCGCAAACCAGTTTTATACTGTTGTCAGAAAACAACACGGATGTGTCCACAAACACATCAATGATCACACTTAATATGAAAGGAACTTTTAATCAAGTTTTTCCTGCACATTCCAAATCTAAAAATCTACCTGAATTCAAGGAGGGAAAATCACTTTGGAGATTTAAGTTACATGACAGATTCATTTTATGAAACTTCTTGGTATACAGAAGCTTCCAACATATTACACAGATATCAGTGTACATGAAGCTACAGTGGGAGAATTCTGTATTTTTCCCCCCTTGCACAATGGTGGTGGTGGGGAGGTGGAATGCTAGGGAAATGGAACCCTTAAACTATTTCCTATGGGTGTATCCTGTTTGCCAGCTTTGTGTCAAGGCTCCAGGCCAAATGCCAAAATTAAAGATAGTTAAATTTGTTTGAAAGATTATGGCTCAGTGGAAACAGAACAGGCTATACTGTGAAGAAATGTACATATGCCTCGATCTAGAAAACCAATTTTCTAGGTTTCTGGAGGACAATCAAGTTTATTCTACAAAAGAAAGTAGTAATTTGTTTGCAAATGGGAAGGGGCAACCATCAAGGAACATTTTATTCCTTAAATGCTCTAATGTTTAACAGCATCATAGTACAATAGCTACAAAAGGTTACTCCTGCTTTTATTCTTAATATGTATTATCAGTACAGTACAAATCCACAGCACTGAAATAGTAGACTCCCAATCAAGCCAACAAGATTTGGCAAAAGATGATTGGTTATTGAAAGATTTTAAAAACAGGGATTCCTAATACCAAATCAGCAATAATGAATGATAAATCCAGTCCCATCATCAACACATTTTATTACAATGAAGTTCACTAGTCAAGAAGGTATGATGGAAACTCTTTTCATAGATTATGACAAATGTTTCAACAACTCGGTGCAGTATATTCAAATTTTATATAGCCCAACATCATAAATACATGTTGCCTTTGACTTACAACAGTTCATTTAGTGACTGTTTGAAGTTACTGACAAAAGAGACCATTTTTCATACTTATGACTGTTGCAGAATCTTTGTGGTCATGTGATCCAAATTCAGACACTTGGCAAGTGATTCATATTTCTGACAGTTGCACTGTCAGGTGATCAATCACCTTCTGATAAGCAGTCAATGGGGACAACTGCAGTGTTTCACTTAACAACCGTGGCAAGAAAAGTCATAAAATAGGGCAAAACTCACTTAACAAACTGTCTTGCTTAACAACAGACATGTGGAGCTCAATTGTGGTTGTTAAATCGAGGACTACTTGCACACACATACCTTTTCAAAACAAGACTTGCATCCTTATTTTAGTATGCAGCCTGAAATATTTGCACCGAGCATAAACTAGCCAAATAAGCAAAGCTTGTGGCACTAACCCTAATAGTTCAGAACAAGTAATAAGAAGTCCTGAATGTTTAAGATTGCTATATACTCGAGGCAAGGTTTCTTTTATACCTTTACCCGATAAAGTTTTTCCTTGGTTTCTTCTTGGCCCACCTTTTGTTTTGTTGAACATAAAATTTGGGGAAGGGTACTGTTAACAGTAGCGCAATATTGTTTTTAATTGCTCAATATTTTATAATGTTTAACTGAACCCATGACATATAGAATAGAATAGAATAGAATAGAATAGAATTTTATTGGCCAAGTGTGATTGGACACACAAGGAATTTGTCTTGGTGCATATGCTCTCAGTGTACATAAAAGAAAAGATACGTTCATCAAGGTACTAAATAAATAAATAAGGTACTAAATATGCTATCATTAGTGCATTAGTTCTATTTTGTGAATAACTATTAGGAACAAAACCAGTTAAGAATAGTAGACTTCAACCGTTCCTGATTAGGTACAGGGCCAAAATTCTTTACAGTTTTCCAGCATCTGCTAGCTTTAGTATGATGCTACGGATGCACTACGCACTCTCCGGAATGAATACCCATTCCCTAATCTGCAGCTATATTTGGACAGGTACTATTTACTTAAAATTACTATTTCTCACTGAAAAAAAACAGGAAAAAGGCACTTTTCTGAACACATTTAACTAACACTAGAGACTTTTGTGGAAGAAAGGAAGTCTATTATTAGCTTGAATGTGAGAATTCCCTCCCCTCCACAAATACTTAAAATAGTATGAATGCTCAGGTCAGCCAAGTAGGTACCGTAGATTTCATTTTGCACCAGTAAACTTAAAGCTGTTTACTAAGCAATAGATTGGGAGAATACCCTCAGTCTGATTCTTTCCAAATAATTTAGAAAATTAGCTGGAACATTGTCTAAATGACCAGGGATGTGGGTGGAACCATTCACATTTACTCTGGTTTGTTTGACAGACTTAGGCAAGTTTTTTGTTTTTTTTTTACTAAAGATAGTCAACTTTCAAGGGGCAGTTATGAAGCATCAGTTTGTCCATCTGAGTTGTTAGATTTGTTAGGAAGGGGCACATGGGGAGGATAATAATGTAATGGAATAATGTAAGCCAATGCAAACAAAAATACAATTTCTCCTTTGGAAGCCACACCACACCCATGTCAGCAATTTGTGGTATTCAGAACTGAAGGAGTCAGGAGGTTGTTCCAGCTTGTACTGCTGCTAAGGAAGGACCAAGCAGGCATGTAAGAGACATGCCTTATCCTCTAAAAAGTACAGAAAAAACAGTTTAAAGAAAAGAACCTACAAAGCCCCAGGAAAAACACTTCCTTATTTCCTTTTATAGTATAAAGAATTGTGGAGAAAGGACAGTTATATTGAAGGGACACTGGAGAACTTCTTTTCATGATTAATGCCTTAACACTGGATGAAGTTATACTATGGTGGTAGGTGATTACCAAGGTACGGGTAGTTCTCAACTTACAACCACAACTGAGCCCAAAACTGCTGTTGCTAAGCTAATTTTGCCCCATTTTTTTTACCATAGTCATTAAGGGAATCACTGCAGTTGTTCACTTAGTAACATGGTTGTAAGTGAATTGCTTGTAAGACGATCACAAAAGGCGATCACGTAATCTTGGGACACTGCAATTGTCATAAATATGAACTAGATGCCCTATGTCTAAATTTTGATCACATGACCATGGGAATGCTGCAATGGTCGTAAGTATAAAAAAACGGTCATCAGTCACTTTTTTTCAGTACTGTTGTAACTTTGAAAGTCAGCAAATGAACTGTTGTAAGCCGAGGATTACCTGTAGTTGAAGATTATTGCCATGTCTCTCTCCCTATTGCAAATACTGATCACATGACCATGGGGGCACAGCAGCTGACAGAAGTATGTGGACCGGTCCTAAGTAACACTCATTGAGCACCAGTGTTGAGTTCAAATAGTTTCTGAACAAGTGGTCGCTAAGTGAGGACTACTTGCATTAGAATGATATTGTACTGTCACTCTTTTTTTAGGAACTGGAACATACTGTAAACACAGTCCTTTCAATAACAAGTCTAGGTCCAATGTATACATCAGTTCATACCTGGCAGAAAATCTGGTTTTACAGAATATTCTCTCTCTCTCTCTCTCTTTTTTTATTTAAAGGAAGCTATTCTCAGAATGTAAAATGTGCACTTTATCTTAGTATTTGTTTTCATGATATAATTGTATGACTCTGTGTTGTTTAAAACAATATTTAACAGGAATTGTGCTGCTGAAATAGCTATTTGTTTCTGATTCTGTTCATCAAACAAGCTTCTGCAAAGTTAGGAAAAGCCTCTGGAAAGAGAGTGAGTTTTGGGGATGTCTATATCTCAGTTTCTACAGAAAGTCTGAATTAATCTCCTTCTTAGTGAAATTCTTAGGGAAGTTTTAAAATACACCACTGTTTATCTTTTCTATATTAATTTTTAATTTTGATTACATTTTAATTATTTTAATTTCCTACTTGCTATGCAAAGCATTATTTCATGCTTAAATTTCACTGGGCAGAGTGGTTTAGCTATATTAAAAAAGGAGAAAACTATCAATCATATTTTGCATATGGAAAAAAAACCTACTGGAAACCATAAGCTGGATCCAATTTCCTAAGCTTGTGGATTTAATGTCAATTAAAGAGAGGCTGTATCTTTGATAGAGCATAAACTCTGTATACAAGGGGTCCTTGGATTATTTCCTAGCATCTCTAGACAAAGGTAGGAAGCATTCCTAACATGGACCCTGAAAGCTGCCACTATTATTTCATACAAACCAGATGAAATGAGCCAATGGCATGACTCCGTATAATGAAGCATTATACTTCATGAATTTGACAAAGGAACTATTTGTGGCAATGCATGGAAATGGGAAAAGGACAAATAATAAGCATAGACCCTTAACTGGATTCCTTGTTTTTTTATGTAAAATACAAGATACATATTAGGGATAATTGCCCTAGAATTAGTTCATAATTCAAAGACCGAAGATTTTCAATAGACTCACAATCAATCACCTAACCAGAAAGAAAATAGAATTCATAATACAATCGTTGGTATTTAATAATCAAACATTTGGACTTTGCCACTCATAAAGCAATCATTAACATGTACAAAGAGGAAATGCTACCAGTCACTCTTGGAACCACACACATTCCATTGTGAACTGAAGGTTCTTATAATCTCTTCTATGAAGCCTACAATTTCCCTTATCTAATATTTCTATTAGAGTAACTTGATGGTTATTTTAAAGAAAGTAGTTAGAGCTGGAATTAGGAACTTCTAATGAAAACATGGCTTCATCAAACAAGATGCTACTGTATAACAAATGTAACATCCTGCAACATTTTATATATGAAATTACTGAGAATCCATGACAAAAGGAAGAGGCAAGAAATTTTAGTGTTGGAGACTATATCCATCTCTTCAAAATTTGGCAGTCATTAGTCAAACAGGCTTTTAGGTAAATATTTAACTACTAGCTTATATTTAAATTATACTGGACGGCTAAAGTAATTCCAAAGTTTTTCATATGGATTCAACATGGTCATAAGCACCATGTTGCTTTTGGACACAAGGCAGCTAAAAACGCTGAATGTTTTGCATGTCTATTGTTTGTAAATCATATGTAAGAAAAAAATATTATATCAACACTGCAGATCTTTACAATTCACATAGAGATATTCCCCAGTGCTAACACCATTGGATCAAGGTTGTAATAATAAATAAATCTAACTCCTAAGATAAAAGGCTGAAAATTATGGCTAGAGACTCATATTTTGCTGTGTAAATACGTGTTTTTTTAAGCCAGGTTTCCAACTTGATAATATTCTCAATAAATAATTAAAAGGGAAGTAGCAGGGGATTCTACTGCAGGCACTCCTTATGAATTAAGTGTTAAAGGTGGGTATTGAGGTGTGTCCATGGCATGACTCTACTGATGAATGTGTTTATGTCAGTCACATCAGACTAGTCCTCAAAGATATAGTTAATCACTCTCCTGAGAACACTCCTTGAAAAGCTTAAGCAGAAGAGTTAGTCATACAGTGTTTATTACCTATTGTACTACTCTATGGTCATAAATCTGATTACTATTCAAAATTCTTTCCAGACTGGAATAACATCAAAGCTACAAGGATTTGAGATCGTTAAAAACAACTGTATTTACATGATTATTTTTATATCAGCATTGTAAAATAAAGCCTTTCTTTTAAAAGTTGTCCTCAATTGCAGCTAGTCTAGCCCTGGAGCTAAGGAGAAAAACGACTACTTGACATCCATGTCTGACTTTACAAAGCTGACTTGGACATGCTGTTCTGTTATTCAGCATGACTAAAAAGCTTTAAAGAGCAGCCTTTTATAAAAAAGAAAAGAAAAGAAAAAAGTCTCCAGAAACAGAAAAAATAGTTTTAAAAAACAAAGCAAAATCAAATCAGGTAGCATTCATATAGAGAAAGCCTGGGTTTGGATGTTAATTGGTTCAATATAAATTGCAGAAATTAGAAAAAGAAGGATCTTTATAACTTTTAAAATGTTTTTGAAAAACAGAAATGTCTGCCCATCTGAATAGAGATAATTGCTAAGTTTATATTTCAAAATATTCAGTTCAGATCTTCTTTATAACCTCACATCTACTAGGCTTCTTTGCACTATTATATTTGGGACGTTAATCAGGCTAGTCAAATTATCAACCTGGATTTGCCAGTTTTGAGTCATCTAATTGATACAGCTTGATATAATGAAATCAGAGGGTTAGAAAAATTAGTGAGGAAATACTGCCACTACATGGACAACACAGTTAATTAACAACACAGGTTTTTAATTAACTTTCAAGTCTCATATGTTTTAGATACTGACAGGCATACATTTGGAAAGAAATATAACTTTAAGGTGCTTTAAAACACTCCACAAGTATTTTCCTAAGTAAACAAATAAACCAAATAAATAACTATCTCATATATAGACAGAAAGAGAGAGAAAGTGTCTAATCAACATTGCAATAAGACATCTATTTCTTACTTACTACATTTAAATCCTGAATCTGAAGCTCAGTAGTTCTTCCTCCCATTTTGCCCCACAACAAAAAAGCTTAAACTGGAGCCTCCACATCCAACATCTTAACAACTGTATCACACTGGTTCTCTGTGGTATCAAATGATAATGGACATATTCCAACCCCCAATATTTTATTGGGGTTATTTATATTTTAAGATTTTAAATTGTTTTAAAATTTCGGCCACATTATAATATGCTTTTTAATTTTTCTTAATGTTTATATATTGAATTTTACTTGGCTGTACACCACCCTGAGTCCTTCGGGAGAAGGGCGGTATAAAAATCGAAATAAATAAATAAATAAATAAATAAATATTTTGGGATATATGTGATTGTTCAGGATTCAGTTTAAAATACTTGAGTATGTGAACGAATATTTTAACTTCAACCAAGTGATAGTAAGGAAACAGGAAATTTGTCCAAAATAGATTATAATGCCTTCTTACAGCAGGTTTATACATGCCTCTGATTTGTAACATATACAGTATATATGGCTGGACAACATTTTATATTCCACATTTATATTGCTTCAGTAGGTATATTTACAGATCACTCCAGCAGGGTTGATAGGTAGGTATACATTTAAAAGTTATAGATGTGCCGAGAAACTAAAAATTGATCTGAAAACTAGCAATATAAAGCTCCCAGGAGAATAGCTAGTTCAGGGGTCTGCAAACTTGGCTCTTTTAAGACTTGTGGACTTCAACTCCCAGAGTTCCTCAGCCAGCTTTGCTGAGCTGAGGAACTCTGGGAGTTGAAGTCCACAAGTCTTAAAAGAGCCAGCTTTGCAGACCCCTGAGCTACTTGAATCTTGATCTTGGGCTGGGAAGATTGTGAAATACAGAAAGGATGAAACACACGCACAAACACGGTGATTAAATGGAAATGGGAAAGAGAAGCAGCTTTTTGCCTTACCAAAATTGTTTCATGTGGGAAACTGGCAAGAGAAAGGAAGGAAGTTCTGCAGACATTGTAGCACTGACATCCCCTAGTTGGGCTTCACTGCTTTATATTTCAAATCAGTTCTACCAATTATTCAAACGGATTGGGGTAGGGAGATGGGGACTGCTTAACGCAGAAGATTATGTACCTATTGCTTTGGTTGATGGAGGTGGTCATATATTAATACAAGTGGCCATTAAATAACAGCATCTAGGTTCACGGGACTAGCAATCTCCCTCTTTCTCTATGAACCTTTCAGCTTCTCTTGAACTATTTTAATAGACTCTGACTGCAAGAGAAAAATCTGCTTGTCATTTTACATATACATATAAATTTACATAT
Source organism: Ahaetulla prasina (assembly GCF_028640845.1). Classification (NCBI taxonomy): domain Eukaryota; kingdom Metazoa; phylum Chordata; class Lepidosauria; order Squamata; family Colubridae; genus Ahaetulla; species Ahaetulla prasina. The sequence goes on from NC_080540.1 coordinate 129,835,167, forward strand.
ACATAGACATTTTATATTTACATATAAAGCAGTGGATAATCCTATTTATCATTTAATAGGTGAACAAATGGTGGTTATGAGTGCTCGAGTTCCAGACATCTCGGCACTCACATAGTCACATGATCACAATCTGGGTGATTATCAAGCCGTTTGCACTTATGACCAGTTGCCAAGAGCCCCACGATCACATTCTTACATTCTTTATGAGCAATATTCCGCGATGGTTTCCACAGAAAGTCAATGGGGAAGACAGCAGGGAAGGTTGCAGGTTGCTGGGGTAAGCCTCTGCCACCCTCTCTGTGCCCACACTGTAATGGTCACTTGCCCACCAAAGCACCCACCCCAACCCTCGCCATGCCTCCCTCATACTCTCAAACACACATAACCCAATCCACAACCCTGTGCACTATTATGTGGAAAGGGACATTATTGGAGCATTGCCATAGCCCTAAGTGTGTAGGGGTCACTCTAGCTAGGGCTCTAACATATACCTTAAGCAGCACTGTACCAACACTAAACTGAAGATGAATGGATGAAATAATATCCTCAGGAGATTAATGAGCTCTACCTGGAGAGCCAAACCAAGGGTCCTTAGGACAACAGCTCTAGCTCTTTGCTACTCAGCAGGCAAATACACCTGCCCAGTTTGGTATAAAGCAACACATGCTGGGAAAGTAGATGTTGCTCAGAATGAAGCTAGCTTAATTATTATCGTATGCCTTAAACCTACTCAACATAAAATCTACCACCTAGCCGGCACTCCCCATTTGCTGTTTGCAAAGAAGCAGCAGCATGCAGAGGGAGACTCAAATCATCGACATCTAGACAACACCTTCTCTATGGCCTACAACCAGCTCAGCACAGACTATAATCCAGAGAAAACTTCTTTAGGTCGATAGAAGACTTTGAAGAATTTGAAAGCAGAGGGGACCAATGGAAAGCTGGAAAGACCGAACACTGGATGGAACCAGCAGAGGAGCTGGGACCTGGGTCTGATGAAAACTGGGAAGTATGGAAATCATTGAACAGACTGAGCAAGGGTACAACAAAATCCAGAGACATTCTGAACAAATGGGGTTATCCAGTTGCTTATGCTCTTTGCGATTGTGGTGACTTGCAGGCAACACATACGTATACCTCTCCTTTGTGCCCTGATCAGTGTACACTTGAGAACCTCATGGCAACATGACACAACGCAATTAATGTTGCTAGTTTCTGGACAAGATTTCTTTAATTTATACATATTTTAATCTTGTATTTTATATGTTAAATGTTATATAGTATGCCTTATTTTACTTGTGATGCTTCTGACACGAATAAACCAACCCCATACCCTTTCCCTGACCCACATGGCACCTCCCACCCAATTGTACATATCTTCTCCAATCTTCCCTATTACCCCTTTGCTTCTTTCCCTATTTTCCTGTGGACCTGGTACTTGTAATTTCTTACCAGTCTCCCCACTAACTTCGGTTATGGGAAGCCAACAGAAGTTGTCTCACCTAATGACTGTGATATTTAGTTGACAATGGCAATTGGGACCGGAGAGATTGCTGTTGCAATGTGGTCATGCATCACTTTATTGACCGAAATTCTGTCATTGTAAATTGAGGAATACATACTTGGTTGTATTTTTTTAACAACCCCAAATTAATCTCAAGCACTGCATGAACTTTACAAATCACACTAAAGATGAAAATTTGGAAACTGGTTCTTAATACAATTCCCCGAAACATGTAACTCCTTTTCGGACCTCTGCATTATTTCTGACCATTTGTGTTAAGAACCCATAAAAAGCATAATATTGCTTTTCCTAATCATTAGTCAATCTCTGATACAGAAGATTAACTTAGTTACGCATAAAATTCAAATACTCATATATACTTTGTAGAAGGAGAACTGTGATGAGTCTACGGTAGGATCAAATTAGAAGTCTGGTAGCACTTTTTCTGACTAACTTTAGTTGCGTCTAATGAACTGTGCTGTAGTTCACAAAATCTTGTATCTTTTAATAAAAATATGAAAAGGTGCTGAGTCCTCCTAACTTTTTATACATCACAGGAAACATCTCCCACACTCCAAACAAGAGTTAGCTTGTCAAGAATAGAAGATATGGATGACTAACTAAATCACACTATTATACTCTTTGCAGTGTATTCCCATCCCATCATAATACTCTTCCAAATACCTTCAGATCATCAGCCTCAGGTTTTTCAGTCTCTGAATCGTCATCTTCCTATAAGACAAAGAATGTACAGAATTAAGCTTTAAATTATCAGCAAGTTCTTGCGTATTTGGCAAGGGACTTGCACTAAATAGCCTAATTTTGCTTTTTAATTCAGCTGGGCTGCTCTCTTGACTTTCCCAAACTCTGTTAAAACAGACATTCAAGGGAAAAAAAAGAATAAACAAGTTAAGTTTACTTCTAAGATGATAGGGTAGATTCTAGAAACTCACACAATACTGGATTTCTTTTTTTTAAAAAAGCACTACAAGTCAACAGCTAGGATAAATTTTATCAGTAGAGAATTATTTTTTTGCCAATTTTATTCTAATAAATAAAGGTCACATTAGACAAACTTGAGGAGAACTAGTCATGTACACACTTAACAACATATAGTATCTCTGATTCTAGAGCCTCCAAAACAGAGTTTCAAGATGGTATAATGTGCATTTGTAAAAAAACAATTGCAAATATTGGATACAATGGAATGTGAGCTCCTTGGTGCCCTCTGAGCTTGAAGGTTTTCTTAAACAATGGAATGAATGGAAAATGAGAAAGAGCACTTTTCTAAGACTAGCATATAACTACTACCTGTACTACCATAGAACTGTATTATCAATCAATACCATGTCCCAGGTTTTTCATTGCTAAACAATGGCCCTGAAATTCTGTAACACTTCTACTTTAGGGTTCAATAATACTGTAGGTTACAGCCTCCACATTTATTATCACATCCATTGTGTCTTTCTGAAACTGAAGTTGTTACCCAGATTTGCTACCCGGATTCTACTTTAGGTACTTATTTCAAACTCAACACAAGATTAAATACTGAATAATCACAGTTATAAGAATGTCCACAATAAAAAGGATCACCTAACATTATGAAGAAATTTTAAAAATTGCAAATATGTTTTCTTCTATATGAAGAATGGAATTATGGATACCATTATTTAAGATTAAGTTTAGAAGAATCTACAAAGATAAAAAGCATCATGTCGTAATTCTGTAATTTAATTTTAACTTATAGCTGCACAAAACATCAATATTGTGAGCATATGTGGTAGAGGTTTGAGATGAAGTATCAATACTATATTATTAATACACAGTTCTCCCTTTTACTACTACTAACTGATCTAAAAGAAGTGGCAGGGATCCTGAACAGGTGTCCCAGATATGTCTTGACACAGATGAAAAAAAAAAAAACTTAAACAATAGCATACCGTAATAACCATCTGTGGAGAATATCAAAATAAGCAAGATGGTAGACAAGGTGTGGCACTGCTGCTTTTGAGCAAGTGTACTGATGCATGCACATAATAAGTGGGATTTGCATTGTGATATTCAAATATTTGCATTATGATGTTCAAATAAACCGCCATTTGCAGATGTTTTTCATAGCACTAATAGGTTCTGCCAATCAGTATAGAGATATAGAATCTCATTTAGATGAACTATGCTACATTTATGAATTTATTCTGAGGTGTTAGCCCAGGGGTGGGATCTTACTGATTTAACAACTGGTTCATTAAGCTGTGTGTGCGTGCGCAGTTTGGAGAAAATTCACCTTCCACTTTGCTGCCGGCAAGGAAAGCAGCTGAGGCATGGCAATTCACTCTGCCACGCTGATCAGCTGGGCTTCGGAAGTGGAAATATATGTGAGTATAATGCAGGGGTGGGCGGGTGGGCCCACTTCAAAATCGGAGAGAACCGGTTCACTCATGGCTGAAAGTCGGACTAATAGTTCGCCCAAACCGGCCTGAACTGATAGAATCCCACCACTGCATTAGCCTGAACGTTGGACATCAGCTATAAAGCAAGTTGTTTTATTTTTTTTTGAAAAAAGGATTTCCCCTGCTTTAAATATCCTTGGGATTTATTCACATGGAAGGATGGTTCTTGAAATAAAAACTAAGTAGTTGGTCAAAGTATATGAGCAATATACTTATCCTACTACTCAGAGTCCCTTTATCTTCTCAAGAGGTCATTCATGAATGTCATATTAAATTTCATTTTAAGCATGAATCAGAAGTATTTTCATGCCACATTTATTAAAAAATACTTAGGTATCTAAATAGTAAATATTTGGAGATAATACAGAACTGAATAGAGATGCACATAACAATGGAAAAGTTACAGGAAAATTTTACTTTCTTCAAACTAGTAAAATATGTAGGAATTCTCAGTTACAACCCCAGCTGAAGGGATAAAAAAGGAAATTTTGTTTGGGAAATGCCACAGTATCTTAGTATAAATTATCATTTGAAACTCTGGCAATTTTAAAATACTATTTGAAGATTATTTTTAATTATCAATTTAGAGAGCTGCCCAACTCACAATTGCAACTCTGGGCACTCAGCATTAGATTAAAAGCAAGAAAACGAAAATATACCATACCCAAGTGTAAAAAAAATAACACATCTCAGACTAATCAAATGTTCATATAATGGGCTTATCTAACATCCTGGCCAAAGAAGGGAATGTGGGCTAAAGCAAAAAATGGAACAGAGTAGAGAAGCTACATTTTAAAAGCTTTGCAGGAATAATCAATTCAAGCAATGCATGGGGTGGACGGAATAACAGTGTATTGATTACTACCATATGATCACGTTATAGCTGTTTTTATCAATTTATTTATTTTTTACTTTTAGATTCTAGAATCTAGAAATATGCTCCTAGAATCTAGAAATGTCTTGTGTACATCAACTATAAAATTGATCATTTTATTTTTACATTAAGATTTGATCTTTCAAACAAAAAGGTATTTTCACTGAAGGAAGTTAGGGATAAATAATGGGCTTTTCCATTTTATACAAGCATTCTTCTAGCAATTCTGTGATAACTTCAAATACAATATATGTAAACAAAAGCAAAAAAGAAGATACAAAAAGTTAATATTCTTATTATGCTCTAGTGAAACCTGCAATCCAAGTCTGATTGCTGTATAACAAAATACCTACTGACTGTCTGCTGTTTTCATCATCATCTTCATCATAACCATCCTCTTCTCCTTCCATTTTACTGAAGTCATCTTCTCCATAGCTTTCTGACACCAAACCACCTTTTTCTTCTAGACATCCAAAGAAGAAAATGATTAAGTCACTTTGCAACCCAGTGAAAATACACACAGAAGATTGATACTGTTGTACAAAATCACATAAATACACCTGCTGAAATAAAACTACCCTTGTAAACAAGAACTATGATCTTTTACTTAAGTAACTTTTCTTCAGCCCACCTAGTGTAAGTTCTTCCTTGCTAACTGTCCAATAAAATACACTAGCCTTGCATATACCATGGCACTTAAAGGTTTGTGAACTTGTTTAAATTTACAATGTTTCTGCAGAAATATAACCTAAAACCAGTGGTGGAATTCAAGTAATTTAACAACCGGTTCTCTACCCTAATGATTTATTCCAACAACCAGTTCCCCAAACTGCTCAGAAAGTTAAAAACCGGTTTTCCCGAAGTGGTGCGAACTGGCTGAATCCCACCACTGCCTAAAACATAATCTGTTCTCCATACAGATACTAAAACTAGTTAAAGAGAAGCCAAATAAATAAATGAGTCAAAACGTTATATTTATTTACTGAGGAAAGCTACAAACTTGTAGAGTGGCTAAAGTAAATGACCTTCTAGGGCAAGGGTGTCAAACTGGTGGCTTGCAGGCCCGATGCGACACATGCAGGCCAAACCCATACCAGCTCCACAAAATGGGAAAAATGTTGTGAAATGTCACGTGATGGCAATATGATGCCGTGAGTTTGACACCCGTGCTCTAGGATTATCAATTCATTTGAAGGGGAAATTCAGGGGTTTCAATCAATGATTGAAGATAATCAGATGTGAGTATGAAAGGTTTGCCTTATTTAAATAATAGAATTCTGAATATTCACTTTCAAAGTCTGATCTTTGCAACACAGATAAAGGGAAGCGTGCTATGGCTCAAACAAAGGAGGTTTTTAAGCATCTCCCAAAAACATTGTTAATCCTTACCAGGCTAGAAAATGTTACAAAACTATTTCCAGAGGGTTTGAATTCTATCAGTCCACTTTCAGGCAGACTGTGTGCAAATAGAGATAATTCAACATCACCGTTACCCTTACCAGGAGTGATTGACCAACCACGAACATACAAAAGGCAAGGTGTGTAATACATCAGGAGGCGTCAAAGAGGTCCAGAGTAACATCTAAGGAACTAAAGGATTTTTTCCACTGGTGAATGTCAGTGTTTGTGAAACTAGCCTCAGAAAAACACTGAACAACAATGGTGTACCTGGCAGGGTTGCAAGGAGAAAGCCATTACTCTCCAAATGAAGAAAATTGTTGTCCATCTACCATTTGCGAAAGGCCATGCAGATAAACCAGAAGGCAACTGGAAGAATGTTCTGTGCACAGATAAGACCAAAATAGAAATTTCTGACTTGAATGAAAAACATGTTTGGTGAAAGGAAAACACTGCATTTCAGCATAAGAATTTTATCCCATTTGTGAGACATGGTGGTGGCAGCATCAGTTACTGGAAGCAAAGGTTCACATATATTTGCCACACACAGGTATGCAGTTCTGGATCATTTTTCCCAATAAATTATTAAATATGATGTTTTGGCACACCTGTTTAATTAGATTCGCTTTATCTAGCTTTAGGATCGGGTGGGAAGAACAGATCACATTTTAGGTCTTTTAAGCACTGCTGTATATGCCAAACATACCAAGTCAAATGTCTGATATTTTATCTAACAACTAGTATGGTAGAACTCACACTGAAGAGGCTTGAAGAAAGCAGTCGCTGTAAGTAACTGTGGGGGGCTGAAATTAACAGCGTAGCCAAATGGAAAGGTGTTTCATATTTTCAGAAAGGTACCTTCTCCAGTAACCGAATTATCCGCCCAGGATCATTCGAGAGGAATATAACGCCACAACACCCATCAGCCAAGAATACAGGGGCTACAACCCCTTCCGGTAAACGGAGGATGGAGAGAGGGAGAAAGCTTCAACAGGGAGTAAAACCATTTATCATACCTCCCTGAACACGAAGCCAAAGCCAACCAACCTTATGATGCCTCAGCACACCCAGCAAAGACCCGAAGCTGATCGGGAGCCATCCCGATCAGCTTCCGAAGAAGAAACGAGGCACGGCGTCTTACTAAACCCAACCAAACCGCCGCCATCGCCCCAAGGCCTCACCCGTCCCTCCTCCTCGATCGCTACCGGCCCCGCCGGCCTCGCTGTCAGTCTCGGGCTCGGAATCTTCCGCATAAACCGCCAGGGAAGATAGAACGCTTTTTTTCGCCGCCGCCGCCATCTTCCTTTTCGAACTCAGTTAAATTCTCTTCCGGCGCAAGAAAATGGCGTCAGCGAAGCGATCGCCGGAACTACCGTGCGTCAGTTCGGGACCGCGATAGCCGCGGACTAATTTTCTCTCCAAAGGTATCTCCCTTCCTCCTTCCCTCCCTCGGAGGAATCCATGTATTGCTGGGTGAAGTTCTGAACAGAGGAAAAGAAGAGCATTTTGTCCCCAAAGTCTCGCCTCTTCAACGGCCTCTTACGTCATCAACTCGCGCTGAAGCGATTCCGAAGTCCTAGAGGCTTCTGGAAAATGAAGCAGTCTGAATTACTAACCGGGATTCTGGCAACGGCTGCGCCCGCACCGGGGCCTTGTGGCGCGAGGGTGTAGTTTCGGAGAGCTGGGAAGGAAGGGAGTTTAATAGATAGTTTATGGACACACTAAAACGCTTCCCCGCGGGGCCGCGGTCTCGATTTTCGGTCTCGGCTTCCCTCAGATGGAAAAGGTTGGAGTGGTCTATACCTGGAGATTATTTTTATCGCGCCGATTTTTTTTTTTTTTATCCCTATCCCCGGACAAGGGTCTGAACTTTTTCAGCGTACCTGTTTTAACTTGCTAGGTTTTTCTCTGGCAGATCTGCGTTAGAAAGTAATGTGAGAAAAGTGATAATAAAAAGGTCAGGAAATTCAAATTGGTCTCAGAGTTAGGGGTCGATTAAATTAGCGATTTGTTCTCCATGCCCAGCTCCCCTCCTTGAGGCGTTAAATATTATGTCGTGCGAATTTACAAGAAGCATTCTGTGGAGCATTTTCTGAAGGCTGACCTAAAAAAAAAGCTAAAATTTGGCTTAGTAGTTTTATGCGAACGCCACTTGAACGATCTCAAAACTAAACTGGAAAGAAGAAAAACATCCTGAAGACAGCTGCTTCCCTATTGTTTAGAAAATCGCATGCAATTGAGCTCCATTTGAAGGAATCGAAGGTTGGGACACAGGAGCTGCAAGACTATAGAAAAAGTAGTACATATAAGATAGTAATCTGCATTCCGAAAAAGCAAGAAAATAGTTACATTTCTTGTGCCTAACTTCTTGTAGTCTCTGGATTATAATCCAATATGTTTATAGTTTTGCCTTTTCTATAAACTAATGAGTAACAAGAACCCATTTGTATTTTACTAAATCAGAGAATATAACTGCCGTGGTGATGGTTGTATAAAAAATAAATTATACTTCATTTTAAAGAAGATAGTATTATTGAAATACATCTGTTATGCCTATACAGGTGATGGTTTGCAAGAAAAGAAAATAATTGCATGAAGGCCCACTCCTTATCTCTAGTTTGAATTATTCCTAGCTTTTAAGATGAGTAACATCTCTTCCTCAAGATTGGAAGATAGAGTTCTGCAAACTCTGACAAAAGTTTTTGGATTTAACTCTTTCAAGACTTCATTGCAAGGAAGTGCAACTATGACTGTGGTAAAAGGTAAATCACAAGTACTTTTTATGACAGTATAAAATATTTTAACATGTCATTCAAAGATTCCCAGCTTTCCAAAACATGGCAAGTATTAAATTCTATTCCCTGCAACAATAAGATAAAAACGTACAGTGAAAAAGCTCTGAATATTATAAAAGACTTATTTTTCTATTGCTGAAATTACATAAAATCTTTTAGATTCATTATTTCATTATTTCAATTGCAGATTTCCCTGGACTCTCTTAAAATGAGTAATTGAACTTGGCCAAATCTGTAGTAAAAATTGATTTATCTGTACCCAAATTAATACCCCAATTAAGCAGACTGTTTTCTAAGAAAATGAATTCTAAGCTAGCTAAGAATTCATGTAAATGTATTACAATCCTAATACATACAGAGAATGCTTGGCTGGTGATGGAGATGGATTTTACATCAATTTGGATGACGCTGGCTTAGCTTCATAAACTAAAATGTGAAACTACAATTTATTCTGAAAGTTTTCAGTTAACAGTAATTTCCTAAAACATCCAAACTGAAGCGCTATGGACTGGAGTCAGATTTCGTCGTTCCTAGAATGGAAATCAAATAAAACTGGTCAGGTAGTCCTCAATTTATGACCACAACTGAGCCCCAAATTTATGTTGTTAAGTGAGAAATTTTCTAAGTGAGATTTGCCCCATTTTGCGATTTTTCTTGCCACATTTGTTAAGTGAATCTCTGAAGTTTGTTAAATTAGTAACAGGTTATTAAGTGAATCTGGCTTCCCCATTGTCTTTGTTTGTCAGAAGGTTGCAAAAGATGATCATATGATCCCAGGACACCGCAACCATCATAAATATGAACCATGTGTCAAACATCCAAATATAAACAGCTTGACTTTGGAGATGCTGCAATGTTCATAAGTGTGAAAAATAGTCATAAATCACTTTTTTAAAATACTGTTGTAACTTCAAATGGTCACTAAATGAACTGTTGTAAGTTGAGGACTAGCTGTAAGTCATGACTATTTTTCTGACCCACAAAAATGAACCATTTCACCTTAATTCAACAACCCATAACGTTAAACCAATATTACTCCTGTTCTATTAGCTGGGAAACCCAGCACCTCTAGTTCTCCCAGCCTATCTGGAATTAAAGCAAATAGAAATCCAGTCCCATCCATCACCCAGAAAAAGAACAGTTGCAAAGAGCTTGCTCCCCTCACCATGGTACTCTGCTCCATCTTTGCCCTGCAGTTGCTATACCAAAAGAGCATGCTGTGCCAAAAATCTGAGAGCTGATAGTGTGCATGCATGCAGGACGTTTTGAACAAGGAGTTGTTTTCTTATAAAGATAATTTATTATATGGCATTCAGAAGTGCAAATTTCATAGTTCCAGTTACATTTGACTAATTTCATAGGCATCCCATGTAAGAGTGAAACTCATGGACACATTTCAGCAATATCAATGACATGGTCATTGCTACGGGGCTTTGGGGGCTTTTGATGGTCAACTTAGAGCCTCATTTAAATAATATCTGGGTATATGATACCGGAATCCACTCATTAAACTTGATCTGTGGTACCTTTTTTCTGGATTCAGCCTGGAAAAAAAAAGGTTCTGTCACTGAATATCAAAAAGTCAGTCTCACTCTGATCTAAAGCATTTCTTTTAAATCATTTTCATAGAGTACGTAGCTCTAATATGTTTTACGACAATATACTGTCTCGGTGTATTGTACTTATATGGATATATGTAAGGTTTGATATCCTATGCATATCCTAGGAAAAAAATTGTTCTGGTGTTCAAAACAAAATCTGGAGACACTTGTAATTGAAAAAAACTTCTTTGTACATTTTGTTGTTGCTTTTGCAGGGGAAAAGGATGTATTTGTATGTATGCCAACGGGAGCAGGGAAATCCCTGTGTTACCAGCTTCCAGCAGTTTTGGCAAAGGGCATCACGATAGTGATTTCACCATTAATTTCACTTATTCAGGTATCTTCTACAATTATTTGAAAGAAGAAATACATTTCTTTAAATAGAAAAATGCCTTAGAATCTACATTTTCTGAAGAGCTTGTTAGCTTAATTCAGATCAATTAAGGATATTGTATAATTCAGTCTCATAACTGAAAGTAATTGGAAGTTCTGGAATTAGCATTTTCTTTGGCCTTCAGGTATTACCACAGTGAGCTTATATATGTAATTGTTCTGAATTAACTTTCTATATCAAACTTTAGAGGTGTTTAGAAGTTTCACATAAATAAAAATTCAAAGAATTAATCCATTGTTTTTAATCTTTGGTACTATATTGGATGTTGCTTATTGTCATCTTTCTTTAATCAACTTGTTTAAATAAAGGCAAATCAAATACTGTAGGTAATTTCAACCATTGTAATTTAAAGAGTACTCTTAAGGACCTAAAATAAAAAATCGCATGTATAGTAAATGTGTTTGAAAATTCTAAATATAATTAGATGATTATAAATGTCTTCAAATTGCAGAAGTTTGCTGGTCAGATTCTTTCTGTAAAGTTACCTTTCTCTTTTCTCATAGGACCAAGTGGATCATTTGCTCTCTCTCAAAGTCAAAGTGAGCTCCTTCAATTCCAAGATGTCCGCTCAGGAGAGAAAAGCCATCCTTGCTGACATGACAAGTGACCATCCTAAAATAAAGCTGCTGTACATCACTCCAGAGATGGCAGCTTCTGCTTCTTTTCGTCCCTCCTTGGAGCGTCTAATATCGCAAAATCTTATCTCTTACCTGGTAGTTGATGAAGCTCACTGTGTTTCCCAGTGGGGGCATGACTTCCGACCGGACTATCTGCATCTTGGCTCCTTGCGGTGTCGCATGCCCAATATATCATGCATAGCCCTGACAGCCACAGCTACTAAGCAAGTTCAGGAAGATATTATAGCCCTGCTGAAGCTAAAGCAGCCTGTTGCTACTTTCAGGACACCTTGCTTCAGGCCCAATCTGTACTATGATGTGCAGTATAAAGACCTTTTAGCAGATCCCTATGAAAATCTGAAGGATTTCTGTCTGAAGTCTCTTGGACAGCAAAGTGAATTAGGGGTGAGTGAAATCTTTCAAAAAAAAGATGTCAAGGTTCCAGAAAAACCTCTTCTGCATAAAAAAAAACTCAGAAGCCATTGTTTTTCAGAGTTCTTTACTAGCATGAGGAAACTGGCACACGATGAGTGAAATTCCAAAACTGAATTTCCGGATTCTTTTCCCAGTTATACAAACCCCAAGAGTCCCATCCCCCTTACCCCTTTGATGGTCACATGGTCCCACGTTCTCCCAGTTCATTCGAATATCTTCTTGCCACTCTTCCTGCAGGTGTGAACACCATCCGACCTTGACCGCTTGAAGAATGTCACCATACCCCTCAACCCCCCTTCTCCTCGGGGGAAAAATGTGGCAGCGTCTGGAACCCTAAAGTCTAGTATGGTTTCCAGGCCTGACAAAAGATTGTTTATGGCTTATGGGTTTTAGGTAACTTACAACTATCATGATAGGACAAAACTTGGATTGAATCATATTTCTTTTGCTATTTGTTCAGAGAGAGGAATTCCCTGACGGAGCATACATAAGACATCACATGCATCTATTGAGAGATAACTAGGAATTCGGCTGTGAAATATACTTGTAGCTTCATGGATAATATCAATCTGTAATAGGTTCAAAAGTATATAGTTCATTCAAAACTATACTCAGGATTTATTTCTGAATAGACATGGATGGGATAATTCTGTTGAGGTGACTTTTTTCAGAAAAACAAATGATAGAGTAATATTACAGAAAGAATAATTATGTACAGATAGTTGCTGACTTACAACAGTTCATTTAGTGACCATTCAAACTTACAGTGGCACTGAAAAAAGTGACATGACCATTTCTCATAATTACAACTTTTGTAGCATCCCCATGATCATGTGATCAAAACTCAGAGGCTTGTCAACTGGTTCATACTTATGATCATTGCTGTATCCCACGGTCATATTTTGCAACCTTATGACAAGCAAAGTCAAAGCCAGATTCACTTAACAGCTGGGTTACTAACTTATCAGTAATTCACTTAACAACAGTGGCAAGAAAGGTTATAAAATGTGGACAAAATTCACTTAGCAAGTGTCTCACTTGGCAATAGAAATTTGTGTTTCTGTTCAATTGTGGCTCAATTGTATTTGTAAGTCGAAGACTGCCTGTATATTCAGGAAGGGAAGCTGTGGTCCTCTAAATTTTCTTCAGTGCTAGATCTCAACAGTCCTTAGCATTGCCCACATTAACCTGGGCTACTGGAAAAATTTATTTCACAGCATATGAAGAATTATAATCCCACTTTCACAATATTATTTATAGATATGCAGGAATAAAGGAGGGATATAAATAAGTGCATAAGTGACATGTATCCAAAAGGCTCAAATGAAAGAATCCAAATTCTGCAGATTTCATTTTGCAAGTATGAACTTTTTAGCAGCACATTGGAGTTTGAATTCTTGATCAGTTTAGCAGAGTCCGATTGGAGCAAAAGCATTATACATGAAAATGCAGATCATATAAATATTGTATAGGAATGTGAGATTATATAAACTTATATAAGTGTTGTAAAATTCTAGCTTATTATGGAGTAAACATAACCTGTGTCACCTCATGGGAAACAGAATAAATATAATATTACTTTATTCTTTTTCCCATAAGGTGATACAAGTTGTATAGTCTTGAATTTTTAAAGAAGAAAGCTACAGGCATTTTTAAGAGACAGTGAGTCTAATAATAATCATGGTAGATAGTATAAATATTAAATTAAAATTCAGAGTCATCCAAAGTTCTGTTTTACAAGTTGGGGAGCCATATAAATTTTTGAAATAAACATCTAAAAATATTTTGAATTTGCAACTTTAAATTTCCTCTGCATATGTGTAAATTTATAGATCTGTAGTTCAAACTGCAAGATCAATTTAAGAACCTATCACTTTAGTCTGCAGTACTTTTGTCTGTTTATTTAAAATATTTGTATACAGTAGTTGTCACCAAAGGCTGAAGATAAGTACCATTTGTTTAACATTGTTATAACTTTGAATGGTCACTGAACTATTGTTAAGTGAGGACTGCTTGTATAATTGTTTGGCACTTTAGATCTGTAGTTTAGAAAACTTAGGTATTTCTAGAAACCTGCCACACTTGGCATCACTGAAGGTTGCCAAGTTTTTTATTAAAGTTGACATAAGAAGGAAAAGGGGAAGAATGGCTTATGTGAGGTAATAGAGACGAAAGAATATTACCACAGAGAACTGAGAATTCACCTTTTATAATCAGGTGGGAAACTATGGCCCTTTTATGACTTATGGACTTCCAACTCCCAGAATTCCTGAACCAGCCATGCTGGGAGTTGAAGTCCTCAAGTCATAAAGGGGCCATAGTATTCCACCTCTGATCTATATGGATGGCTAGAGTCAGAGAACATAAATATTGTCCACTGGTAAGTCTTTTTTCGCTTGATTGTTCAGTGTAGCAGATACTGTTCAGACTTTTGTGCAAGTTCTGCTTCTATTTGAATGAAGGAAAATCAAAAGGTTCATGAGAATATGTTGGCTTCTGTATAAAATATGTATAGTATTAATCCTAACCCAAGCATAAGAAAACTTATCTTTTAGCACCTCATATCTGTAACTTAAGTGTTTATGGTTGCATTTCCTTATGATGCTAATGTTAGCTTCATTCTTTGTTCCTCTATGCAGGGGTATCCTGGCTGTGGAATTATCTACTGCAGGATGAGAGATGCTTGTGAACAAGTGTCTATTGAACTAAGCTATAGAGGAGTAAAAGCCAAGGCATATCATGCAGGTAATGAAAGCCCTGTTTCTTTCAACTCCGAGCAATTATTGAGTGCACAAAAAAAAGTTTCTTTGGATAAATGGATGGATAAAGACAAAGTCTGCTGATATTATACTATTGTCCTTTTTTCCCCCTAAGGGCTGAAGCTGGTAGAGCGAACCTCCATTCAAAATGAATGGATGGAGGAAAAATTTCCAGTTATTGTTGCTACTATCAGTTTTGGAATGGGAGTTGACAAACCCAATGTCAGGTGCGTGCAAAATGATCACCAAGTAGCCAAACTGTTTGTGCTTTCAATATCGGTATATGTCTTTGCTTCTTTTCATTTAATAAGATGGGGCGGGGTGGGGGGGGGGCAGGAATCATAAACTGGCCTACATTTATTGTTGTGGTTAGGTTTAAAATATGGACATATTTTAAATTTTTTAGATGTATCCAATGTAAAGATTATTGGTTTACATCACACAGATTCGTTGCACACTGGAATATTTCCAAATCGATGGCTGGATATTACCAAGAATCAGGAAGGGCAGGAAGAGATGGGAAGCCATCAAACTGTCGCCTTTATTACTCTCATACTGACAAAGAACAAATCTGCTTTCTCATCAAGAAAGAAATTACTACGCTTCAGGTAGGGGCCTTGTGTAGTATGACTTCAGTGAATTCTTTCTTTGCCAAATGAACTGCTCATAACTAAGAATCCTTCATTTACTGTGTATAGCTCACATTTCAATGCTCACAAAATCAAGTTTAATTTTGTATTTGAATAAAATGAGCAAGATACAGTATAGATTTTTCTGCTTCCTTTTTGTGAATGTAACCGTCATGTTTGTTAATATGCAGACAGCTTCTTACTAGTAACTTGCAGGTTTAACTTGCAGGTTTGCCAACACACAGTTGGCTCGTTTTATATACATATTCTATTCTACTCATAAGTAATACATTGAAACTCATAATGGATTTTTTTTGGTACAAATTTCCATACTGTACTGGCTTACATTCCATTTCTTGCCTTAATACCACTATTGGCCATGTTCCCTCCAAAATCAGATTGCCTTTTTTAGCAATGATCTCCGTTTATTCTATATTTTGCACTTGAACAGAGACAGCATAAGATCTTTCAACTTTAAGTTTTATCAATTTCTTCAATAAACTAGTCCTTCAGTTGTTTGCATAGAGTAGGAGTTTGGTATTTTTTTTACAACTTGGACAAATCCCCACATTTTGCTATGTCTAAGATTCACATGATCTCACACATGCAAAGGAGGTAAGTGCTTAATCCCTCCCATTATATCATTACGCTCTTTTTTCTTATCTATGCTTCAATTGTTCATACGTATCTCTGCAATCATCTTGTGAGTTTAGCAAAATACTAGATGCTGGTAACCTAGTTTGCAAACATTTCCCATCAGTAATTGTGCTGGTGACTTTTTGTCTAATTAGGATTATTTCTATAAGCGCAAAGACGCAAATAAAAATCAGAACTATCCAGCTTCTCTAACATTCTATTTGCAGTCTGTATAATTGTTTCTACCATCCCTTTTGTCATAAGACAGGTATACTTGTCAATAATCCTTTCAATTTATTCAGTACATCTTATATACTGGCATGCAAGGAAATTCCATGTCTTCTAACATCAGCTACCTTAATCGAGTTTTCAGAGTAGCCATTCTCAGAACAAATTTTGCTAAATAATTAGCTATACCTAAAAAACACCGATGGTCTATTTTATCCTTTGGGTTTGACATGTGAACAATAGCTTCAGTCTTGGTTTCAAACCACTAGAAATCAAGTTTATGTCAAATTTAATTTTTTGCTTATTTAACTTCAAATTTCTTTCTTCACATCATTCCAGAACTTACTTAATGTGTAACTGCTTATCCTGATCCTATATCAACATATTATCGATAAAATACAATACTCTTTCTAAACCTTCTGCAACTCCGTATAGAATTTGCATTGCTTTTGATATATTTCTGAAGCTGAAGAGTTATCAAATGGTAAATCTTTGAATCTAAAAGGTGTATTGAATATACATAGCTTAGAATTTGTGTCATCTAATTGAATTTGCAAAATTCATTGCTTGATCTAGGACAACAAACATTTTGTCTCTCACTAAATTAGTTAGTCATATAATTGCCCAATCTGGCAAGAATATGCTAAAAAAACCCTCTATTATGGGGGTATTGATACCTTCACCACCCCTTTGTTTCCTTGTTAGTATTCTTTTACAGTGCACAGTGATTTTCAGATTTCTCAACAACACTTGAAGGTTCTGCTTATCAGAGTGCTTATCTTCAGATTAGAATGAATTAAAAACTTACGTTACTTCTACCCTAGCAAAATGCATAATAAAGCTGCCTGTGGTTTCCCATTCTTTTTGTTGGCTCTACTTCCCACATAGTAGAGCT
Source organism: Ahaetulla prasina (assembly GCF_028640845.1). Taxonomy (NCBI): domain Eukaryota; kingdom Metazoa; phylum Chordata; class Lepidosauria; order Squamata; family Colubridae; genus Ahaetulla; species Ahaetulla prasina. The sequence goes on from NC_080540.1 coordinate 129,852,382, forward strand.
GAAATACAGCTTTATTTCCATCTTCTCCAGGTTTTTTATACATTTCCCAAAAACATATTTGAAGGCTATTGCTGTTCCATGGCTACATGGTACCATCCAATTTTTTTTCTGTTGATTTTTTACATATGTTATGTTCCTTAGCACAACAAACATAGAAAATACACAGAAAGACAAATTCAGTGTGGAGGTAGGTTCTAGCCTTTAAAAAAAAGTAAAGAGCCGCATCCATACACATCTGGCTCCTCTTTATTTATTCATAAGTAATACATTGTAATTGATAGTAATACTGAAGGAAAAAAAGTAGACTTATTTGCTGCATTCTTATATGAAGGAGAAGTATACCCATAAAGAGTATAGTTTCAAATTTCTGCAGTACTTTTACAGGGTTTAAATAAAATGCATATTTGTTTGTAGCTTGTCAGTTTTATGTTTCCTCAGGGGAAACGAGGTTCCTTGAAGGAGTCTGATAAGGCTGTGATGAAAAACTTTGAGGTTATGGTCGCCTTCTCTGAAAATCTTACGTAAGTATGGATGGATACTAAGATGGGTTGGAAGCTTTTTCTTCTATGCTATTTTTCTTCTGTGCTGCTTCTCTTCTATATACAGTATATATTTAGATATAGATATAGATATAGATATATAGATATAGATATATACACACACACACACACACACACACACACACACATACATATATATAATGTAGTAATTTTATTATTTGATAAGATGGGCAGGACTAAGGTTGGGCTGGTAGCACAATAGGCCTGTGTTCTATCGGTTTTTTCTTTAGAAGATCTGTGAGAAACCTGCCCTCTATATTACCATTTTTGGGAAGCTTCTCTTCTTTGAAAAAAAAGAAGGTGTGAAGCCTAACAGCTTGAGGATGAAAAACTAAATTGGATGTTCCATAGTTACTGATGTTCCTTATTTAAAATAGTAGCTGCAGTATTCAGTAATTAGTGTAGAAATTACAACCTGTGCAAAAATAAATTCTATATTTAAAATAAATTGTGCTTTTGGAGCCATAAGGAACTTACTTTTGCAATAAGACAGTAATGTATAGATGCTAAACATAGGAAAATATAGGTTTGTCTGTAGCCTAGTGTGCCATTGTTGGATTTCTAGAGGGGATTTAATGTAGTACTATAGAGATGCCAGGCAATAATGGTGGGCAGGACTGAGGCTCATATGTGGATGGAGAAACTCAAGACTTTGTGATTTTATGGTTGTATTTGCGTAGTTATTTTGACAATAGCTTGAGCTTACCATTGGTTTCTTCCAGGATTTTTTTTTTCAACTTTCCAATCTAGCCTACAACTTCAAATTTCAATAGAAAAGAATGTATGTTGCTTGAAGTTGAACTATAGAGTCCTAGGTGCTCTGTAAGCTTGGTTGTTTGCTTGCAGATATTTCATTACCAAATAGGTAACATAATCAGTGCTCAAATAGTTAGATAATGACATGTTTGCAAGCAAACAACCAAATTTAAAGATCACCAAGGACTCCACAGCTTCTCATTACCTGGTGGCTTTCCATCCAAATGCTGACCAAGTATTACACTGTTTTACTTTTTCAAGATCAGCCCAAGTTGCCTACATGATGGTAACTGTTGTGGTAGAATAAGGTTACAAGAAGATAATAACATTTTGTTTATATTATTCTTGAATAGTTGTTGCTCATTGTGTCATTTCATATATTTACTTTACTTCCATTTCAGGGTTGAATAAGATTTGTAAGTTGAGTTGATCTATTTTGAAATAAATTATTTTGGGGGAGTTGTTACCTAAATCTTGGAATAGTGGGGGTTTATTTGTATAGCTATTGGTGTTTCATTTATTTTGTATGTTTTCGTCCCAGGGCTTAAGGTAGAATATGGTTCTGTATTCACCTTACCTTTTTTGAAGCAGGTTACAATAAAAGTAGAAAATGTACTATCTGGGCAACATTACTCAATATTCTGTGGTCAACTATAGACTTGATGTCCCTGGTTTTAGTCAGGTATTATGCCTACTCTGTCACACTGCTTGAAAAGGAATAGATTTTTCATACACACATAGAAAAGATAATTGGGGGAAAGATTTTTCATATACTCTACATGTAGAAAAGACAACATAAAGCAAATTGTCCTTCAGTGACTTGGAGTGATCCTTAGCTAAATACTTTTCATTAGGGCAGTGATCTGAATTAAAGAGCAAATCTGAATCAGCAGCTACCTGTATGTATACTTTACACCTGTTAGGAACACTTCGAAGCAACTGCATCTTTTCCTGGGGCCACCCAGCTGCCTTCTACAGCTGGCATGTAAACCCAGGAAAATTCACATTTAGCTTAAACTATTTCAGGCAGTTGGTACGTTCATCTGTGACTCAAATGTGTCATATCCTTTGAATTGCTGCCCAACCCTAATTTTTATGGCAGTTGCCTGAATATTGTACAGGTGAGAATGTAGATTACTCTAATAACATGCTTTTTCTTATCTCTATGACTGCTTTAGGTCATTTTTTTCCTTTTATTCTTGAGTGGTTCTAGGTTTCATATTGGTTGGGATAATATGTAGATTTGGCTACATATTGTATGAGTGGCAGTTGAGGCCCATTAGAATGAGAATGTTTTCATTGTTTCTTATGGAAATAATCCTAACTATCCATAATACCTCCAAATTGTTGGTGAAAATTTTCATGAGAACAACATTTACCATGGCCCTGTGTAAAACTCAGATGTAGCATCTAAGTACCCATGAAAGATAATCCATCTTGTGTATGTAAGAATTTGTACATATGCTATATGAAAAATGTTACAGTGTATTTACTTGGACAACAAAATAGATTGTCTAAAGGACTAGGGCTATTCTTTATTTTAAATAACAGTTTGATTTTTTTTTATTCATAACATTGATTTTAGACGTAACAGATGCTGTAAACAGGCCAACTGTCAGGTCCTTTCACACTTAAAAAGTTTGCTAGAGAAAAAAGTTAAGTAAATGATCTTCAGAAAAATTAGGCATGTTCTGAAGTATAAAACTGGCCTTTTGAGAGATTGAATGCAAATAGACACCATCCTTGCATCAAAAACACAGCAGAAATATGGTTGCTTATTGCAAACTTCACTTGGAATCAGCCCTCAGATGCTAGTTGGTTTTGTGCTTTAGCAGCACCAGTTTCTTCTTTGATACATTCATTTCTAAACTCAAAAGATAAAACAGCAAGAAGCAGCAGCTCTTTACACTGCTCAGTCACTCTGTAGTTAAAATACCGTAAAGGCAAGTGCTCTCATGATTTACCCAGAACTTAGTTTCTCCTTTCAGTTGAACAGCAGCCAAAGATCACAGCAAACAAAATGAGGACAATGATGATAGTGAAGAATGAAACTATCACCACTAGTCCCCCAAGAACCCAATCATCCGACAGAATCCGTGTTTTCATATCTTCTAGAAATTGAAAAGCTGCTTGATTTGCAGTTGGCATTGTTTCCAGGCCCTGAAGAATGCAGGAAATGACAATGTATATGTACACTTATTTAATTGACAATGTTTTAAAAAATTCTGCAGTCAAAGTTCTTTCCAGGCTAGCAATTCTCAAACAATACAGGTAGTCCTTAACTTACAACCAGCTGCTTAGCGACTGTTCAAAGTTACAATGGACCTACTTTCAGGCTACCTATGATCCAGATTCTAACTTCCAACAATCAAAGCCCCTCATTGGTTATGTGAGCAAATTTTGGGCGCTTGGCAACATGGTTGCTTTTACAGCAAATTACAGGTTCTCTCAGTCGCATGGCTGCATTTAACACAGGTGTTGCCAAAAAAATAAAAAAGGCACTTCCAGTTTTCGGCAAAATCATGCATAGCAAAAAAAATGGATTTGCTTAATGACTGCAGAATTTGTACTTATAGCCACATTGTTCACTTAAAAACCACTGCAAAAAAACAAAATTGGGTCAGTCATGTGACTGCAACCATTACAACTTGCAACCATAATGGGTTGGCTCTATTATAGTCATGTGTCAAAGGCAACCTGTAGAAGTGCTTAGAGATGGCTACAGGAATAAAGTCTTAGATACTATTTCCCACAGCAAGAAGAAACAGAGATGGTTAAATTGATTCTTATCCAAAGAAGAAAATATATTTAATTTTGTTTCTGTTTGGAAATTGCTTCCGGATTTTGTGCTTGCAATGGGGGGGAAAAATGAAACTGATTTTGTTTTTGCTGATTAGATAGGTTTGTTGCTATAGAAACAGCGAGTATATACTGTTGTTTACAAGTAAAAAGTTGAGGCTGTAATGTTGCTATCTTCTGTGCTAGAGAGTGTTGGAAGTTGGTGCCTTTTTCTTGTGCCTCTTTACTCCATATTTTCTCTTTTCCCCTCCTCCCAGTTTTTTACAACTTTTTAAATTTTCTTTTTGTATTTTATAATTAGATAAACTAATAAAAAATGTATGAAAAAAAGGAATAAGGTCACTAGATAGAAGTAATTCTTGTTTTATGACCACAATTGGGATGGGAATTTTGTTTGTTGAACCAAGCAGTCATTAAGCAAGATACCCATGTGACCGTGCTCAATGGCCGCATTTTAGGCTCTCCCAGTTACAGTCAATAAGTGATTCTGTGGGTCGTTTACTGGCGTGTGGGGTGCCTCAGGTAGTGGGGAAACCATATTGCGGACCGGTTCATGAAAATTTGCTGCAGGCTAGGAGGCTCTCACATTCTCACACATCTGGGAAGCCCAGGTCCCTTCCCTGCCCCACCACACTAGGGTGCATTAGCCTTTGCATTTTTCTGCAGCTGCTGACAGATGTACCCAGCAAACGCAAGGCACAACCTCCCTACCAGGACCTCCTCATGCCATTCTGCAAGTGGGCTCCATTCTTGCTAAGGTTTGGAAGGCTCCCTCTGCAAATCACATAATTTGGAGGGGGACCTTCTGAACCACTGCAAGAATTATCACATTTGCCAGGCTAGGAAAGCTAGCAAATATCGTCATTCTGAAGGCATGTCATATTTTGCTAACATTCTCCTTCTGACAGCCAGGATATTTAATCTCGTTACTTGTCACATTCCGAGCTAAGCTGCAGAACATGTTGCCCTATAATATTGTGGTGATCACAGATAGACTGAGGAAAAAATGAATTGAAGTACTGTTCTGATTGCTTGCTAGTGTGGACATGTCTGATATAGACTGCCAAAAGTTGATTGGCTGCTAACTAAACTCTGCTACTATTTGAACTTATAATGTGAAGACCTGCTAACTGTATTTCACATTGCACTAAGCAATAATGTGTTTATTCAAAAAACCTGGTTTAAACCAACTATGGTTTAACTATTCAGAATAAACTATTCTGGTTTATTCAAAAAACCATGTTTAAACCAACTATGACATAGTACATTGTGATGTGTGCTAGGATGTGTGAGCAATTCAGCTATTTTTTTACCCTCCTTGCAAATAACAATAGTGAATTCAGGCTGTCAGCTGATATTGTTGGGCATAATTTTTCCTGTGTCTGACAAATGTTAATGTTCTAACTTTCAAACAGAAATTTCTTGTATTTAGCATTTCAATTTTTAAGTGAAAGTGACATGGCTAATTATCTTAGTATGAAATGTCATTTTTTAAAAAGGCAACATTTTAAAGCCACTTTTACTTTTACAGTAATTTCCCTGATTTGTTTTCATTGAAAAAACATATGAATTATTCATTGAATCAGCAAATGTAAAGTGAACTGATTAAAGACTGAAAATTAAACATTAGCTGGATTCAGCCTGTTTATAATTAGTCTTGCTTTCCAAATTTTGCCTTAAATCTGGTTTGGAATGAAAAGGGGCGAAGTAAAATGTAAATAATTTCTCTATTATAGGGGCATACTCAGTCTGAATGTTTGAAATGTTGTCATTTATCTGCACATTAGTGACTCCATTTACCTGAAGCTTCCTTATAGTACTACACATTTTATTTTAAAAGGATATTTTATTTATTACTACATTCAGCCGATACATATAGAAACAACAAAAACCTTTCTAAAAATTTATCTGTGACCTTTCAGGACTTTTGGAAAGCATTTCCTTTAAAATGGTGATAACTTTGCCAACAGCAATTGCTTCAAATCTCAAATCCTTATAAAATAGCCATTTAGTTGTAATAATTTTAATACACTTGGAGAATACAAAACAAAAAGAATGACTCTGTTCTTACCTTTGAATAGATTTTGTCTATACTAGATGTGGTTTGTTTCTGTGAAAGTCTACCAAATGCACTCCTGTCTGCTAAAATACCTTATTTCACTTATGTGAATTGCAAATACAGAATATCTAATATAGGTATTTGTTCTTTAGTAAATCATTAACAAACCAATAGATTATTTCTCCTCCAATACAGAAGTTTATAGGGGACAGGTTTATTTGCAATTCTGTTGTTATAAATACTGCTGTAAAATTATTTTCGCCATCATTAATCTACCTCCAAAACTGAGTAGAATTTATCATAACTACAAGAAAAAGCACTCTGGAAAAAAAATCTAATTTGCTTGGAATTTCCCCCCCCCCCCCTATTTTTCTATTTGTTGGGGAATAAATTTTGGTCCTGGGCTATCTATTTTCTTATGCATTATAAAGATACAATAAAAGTGGCATTTGCAGTAAATATTCTGGATGAGAATGGAGAGACCCAGGTTCATATATTATTTACTTCTATGGTAGAAAGAAGTTGATTGTTTTATTAATTTTTCATCTAAAATCATTATAAATTTTCATACATAGGTTCCTTCTTGAGCAGGCAATTGTTGTTTATATTCTATAAAGAATATGGTAGTAATTTAGCTTTTGGTGCTGAATGTGTTTTATAACTTCATGTTAAAGCAATAAATACTTTATAGAAGTTTAAAGCCATAGTAATTCACCCAAAATGAAGGTGTGAATGATGACAAATAAATACACACTAGACTTTTCTTTCAGAAAGAAAGTATTAATTGTTTCACATGCCTTCATTGAAGACGGTGGAACTAGTATTTCAAAAAAGATGCTTATTTTTTTCTTTGCAAGGACTTTCTCAATACAACACACACTTTTGCTCCTCCCCCCAAAAAATCTCTTTAACAGATTTGTGAGAAAAGCAGATGTGTCCAGTAAAAAGGTTGAATACTTTCTCCTACAAGACTGCCTCCCTAATCCTTAAAAACAGTTGTTTTGGCCTACCATTGGTTTCAGTTTCTTTTAATCCAGCATTTTCTTCCAGTATAATACTTGATTTAAATTTATTATAGTATCAATGGAGATTCAGGATATTGTACATATTTTTTTTCTGTAGCGCACTATCATTGTATTGTTGGAAATGCTGGGCAATGATTTGGCTATGGGATCATTTTGTGTGGCTAACTTATTCTCTCCACAGTCTGGCAGCTGTGCAGTTATAAAAAAGCAGCCATGTTTGAAATCAAGTTAATCTCTGTGTCTCTGTGGTTGTTGAAGCTGTTTTCTTATTCCTGTCATTTGCACAAGGGAGTGACTTCTGAAACAGTGCACACCCAGAATAAATATACTGAAGGCTTTTCATCACTCTTCATCGCATATAGAAATAGAACTTGCTGGCAGATGTTGCTGAAATGCAGCACCCTGAATCTCTCATCTTTACTTATGTTGATTGAGGTTCTTCCCAATTATAGTTCTAAATGTCTGGGCCATAAGTTTCTCGTCCTTCCACTATGAAAAACAACTTCAGTTGTACCTTAATGCAGCAACATTTCAGGACAACTCGGTTGGATGCTTGATAAATTTGGTTTTGCAACTTGCCTGGGACTGCAGAAATTTGGAAGAATTAAATATTTGCAGGCACAATATATAATTGGTACATTGTTCTAAGGTTTAGTCGAAAAGGTATACAGTTTTAATTGAGGTATGGCATATATATTCAGCATATTTAAAGTGCTGAACCAGAAAAAGGGTTTATTAATCTATATTATTCAGAAATGTGGATTCATGGGATATTACTAGGTAGCTATGAGATTGTGTATTGTGGTAATAGGTAATCCTATTTCACGTTAAATTCAGAGTCAAATTGCTTTGGGGTAAATGAGATAGTTATCTATTACCACAATAGGAGTCTTAGCAGTCTAACTGTGGGTGATGACAGATATAGATAGTCCAATATCTCTAAAGAACAGCAGATATACTGTTATCCACCACCAACTTTTCTATTTCGATTTACACAGGTCAAGTGCCATTGATTCTCTTTTGTGCACATGTAACCCTCTTTGAAATCGATTGAAGCAGAAAGTGTCTCTTTGGAAAGGGATTTATACTCTATTGTAAGTTGTAGCTGGGTAGCTCATTCTTGGTTATGTTTTTGCTGTACCATTTAGCATAATGCTGTTGTCCAGCTGTTGCTCTCATTTCCTGAGTGAAACCTGCTTTCGCTTGTACCTTATCTGATCTCTCTGTATAAATTCACTTTAAAACACAGACTCCTAATGAAGGGAGAAAAGGATTAAACTGGAAACCTCACTGAATGATTGGAAGAGTTCCTGTTATCATGCCTCCTCTTTGAGTATAATCCAAGAGTTGCCTTTTTCCCCTTTGGTATATTTTAATTGCCTTAAATATAACATGAACCCACCACAACTATAAATTATTCATAAGAGGATTCATAGAGGACATATATAATTCTTACGCCCAACATAAAGTCAAGTGATTCTTTTGTTCCCTTTCCTTTGAGTTAAGGATTTGTCATATACAAAGTTTAAACAGAAGACATCAAAACATTTAAAAAAAGGCAGTATTTTTTAAAGACAAGAAACAATATAGCATTGTGAGCATTATCGTATCCCTTCAGTTTTCCTTGGGTATACAGCAGCTACAGCATATGTACTCTCTTTGACAGTTGTTTATTTTTTTATTAAGGAGGGAAGGAAGACTAGAGAATTTGTTGCTGCTTTTCTTTGCTGTCTTTGAACTCGTTTGTCATCTTCAAACCTGCATCATTTTCTGAATGCATAACTTGCTTAGATATCATGTCTGGTTAACTTAGCTTTAAATAATTGAGCAGAGGGGAAACCATGCTTCAGCATTCTGCTGAATGCTTGCATATATCTTGATCTCTCTGGGGCTTCTCCAGCTGTAATGTGGAAATGAAATCTGGTGTAACTTTCTTCTTCATGTTTGACCAGATTCTACATTTGGAATTTTTAAAATTGTATTATCTTGATAGGTTGAGGGGAGACAACTACTGCAAACAGTGCATCTTCAACATGTCAAAAGCCATGTCATAAAAAGAGTCCAATGTTCAGGTTCAATCTCTTTTTCCTTCTCTCTCTTTCTCTGTCTTTCTCTTACTTTATCTCCTCATTTACCATTATGTTCCATGGATTGGTATACCATGTTGGAGTCATTCCAAGTCTTTCCCCGATTTCTGTATTCTTTTTTAAATTCAGTTTTATAAATCATCTTCAGGCTGAACCTCAGTCCTTTTGGCCTTCTCTTTTGGTTTTCCGTCGTAGAAGCAGCTGCAGCAAAAGCTGCAAGCTACAATCATCATTGAAAGCATCGTAACTGAAAGGTGAAAGGAGACAAAGAATATTGGTTTTGGAAATGGACCAGAAATTAGAACTAGTCCAGCCCACTACACAGTGAGTGTAAGCCGATATAGTACAGATGTAGCTTTAGAAAGTAATTTCTGAGATTGCTTATAATGCCAACAAAATACTAGCTGATAAGAATTATTACTTTTGATACTCAAATTATAAATTGTGGCTTGATGTTTTTAATTGTTGAGCTTCTTGGGCTTAAATTTTTTGTTATGCTTTAGGTATAGCGGAATACCTGGTGCAGAAAAAGCATAAGCAAAGTGTTTTGTTTATGCACATTCCACCTGTCTCCTTCTACATTGACATGAGGAAAATTTTAGTGGATTTAGTTGCACCTCCCCCAAACCCTGGTTTTTCCTCTTTCCTTTACCACTGTAATAAATTTTCTCCTGGCCACACAAGAGAAGGGGAGGAATAGACCCAACAATTTGCTTAGATTTGTTCAAGCTTGTCTGCCAGCCTCTCCTTTTCACACTTTAACTTGTTCTTCAGCTGCTTTTATTCAATGGTTATCTTCCTAAAAATTAACAGGCCTTGATTAAATGTTTATTTGTCCTGTGAACTGTTTTACTACTCCTGATCTAGTTCGCAGCTGGTTCAAATATGCACATGTTATTTCAGAATATTTCAGAAGTAAATATGTTCCATGGAAATATAATCACAGACATTTCATACTGCTCCACACAATCTGCTTTCTAATGCTTCAAGTATCCCTTCTTTTTACACTGATAAATGTCCAGTTATAAACATGTATACTTCAGTATAATGTTGAGATGTGCATGTTTACAATTCAGATAGTCCTCGCTTAGTGGCCACAATTGGGACTGGCAACTGGTCATTAAGCAAAGCAGTTGTTAAAGGAAACCATTCTTATGATGTTAGTTCCTTTCTTTTTCTTTACAACCCAGCAAAGATGTGACGATTGCTTGTAAAGTTACTTTTTTGCCACTGTTGTAACTAGTAATAGCCATTAAACAAGGATTATCTATGCTTAGAGAGTGTTCATAACCTGGAACAAAAAAGATGCTAGCACAGTTTTTAAATCAAAAGCCTCATCCTCATCATTCTTACTTTGTTGATTGACCTTGCTGATTTGGAATTGTAGGCATTGTAGCCCTGCATATCTGAAGACATCCAGTTGGAGAAGTTTAATTTAAATATTGTATACATGTTACTATATTGAAAAGCTTTGCTATATTGCACTATACAGACTATCCCATTCTAAATTAAAGCATTTAGTTCCTTCTAAACTTTATAGTTTCCTATAAATCAGAAAAGATTTAAATTACAGAATAAGCTTATGGAACAGCACTATTTAGAGCTCCTATCAAACACAGTAGCTGAGCCTGGTTCGGTTGCAAGCATCAGGAAGCTAGATACTTACCAATGAATAAGATAATAATAAAAAAACAGACAATCTCCAGCGGGTCAGCTTTGGGTAGTCTCTGGAGCTTAAGCCATAATTTGTAGCCAATAGTACTGAGCTCGTTCTGAAATTCTTTGAAAGACATTCTGCTGTTCTCAGTCCACAGCTTGCAGCACTGGGGTACAGAGAGGAAGGCAGAAGACAATGTGTTTTGCTTTAGTTTCAGCTTGTGAGTGCCAGGAAAAAGACCTGCCTTTTATCTGAAGCCAGCAAAAAGCAAGATCATTAACAAAACAAGTTTATCCGGGCTGTGCCCCAGGATTTTCAGACAGCTGCTTGGATGAAGGCTCTCCAAAGTTACCCAAACATAAAAATACATTGAAAGCAATCAAATGCTAATTTGCATTTGTCTCATTTTAGAGTTGTAGCACAAGTGTAGCATCTCCTTGTATAGAGGCCAAACAATTAACCATGGTCATATGTGTCTATTTAAAGTATGCATGTTGTATCTTCATAGTATATTATCAATAGTGATATGATTTGTTCTATTTTGACAGCATACTGACAGTTAAGGGGGGCTTATAATTCACTTGCTAGCTTTTCTTGATCTTCCATTGAGAAAATAATCTGTTAGTGCTCCAGTTACTTCCATCTCAAAGCAAGCTTGGAGCAAGTCCAACATGAAGTGCATCATATTGCCTTTCACATAATAAATGATGTTCTAAATTCTACGTTCCATTCTACTAAGAAGTATTTGTTTCTGTTCCAGAGTTGTTGGGGTTCTATCTGCTACATGGTACATTCTGAAACCTCTAGTCTAAGAGTGGCATCATTATTTCATTCTGAATGTTCTGTTCAGTGTTTTATAGTATAACTTAGATTAGATATATTCTAAAACATAGCACAGAAATTATGGAGGTATAATATACCAGAAAATAATAAGAAAGGAGCCACAAAGAAAACATCTATTACAGGTTTATTCTTTTTGACCTAGCTACCAATTTGTTATGAGCTCTGTATTGCCTTTAAGCTGTTGAAAAAATGACAATGTAATAGCATGTAATATAATTAAAATCTCAAGGGAACTCCTTAACCTAAAGAATTAGACTAGCTCCAATTATAGTATTAATGGCATTGGACTTGGAAATGGATTTTGGCTACTGATGGTGGGGGGGATCAGGCAGTTTGAGAAAATCACCCTATCATTTGGGCAGGGTGATTCACAGAGTGTCCATTTACAAATCAAGGAGAGTGCTTCTCCTTACTTCCCCTGGCACTTCAGAACATCCTGTTTTTTTACCTGGGAAAATCTGAGCATATTTCTAAATAAACAGTTGGTTATGTGGAGGTCCAGAGATGTAGTTTTGAATAAAGAAACTGCTTGACACCAGTGCTTTAAAATGAGACTCAAGGAAGATTGGTGAATGTCAAAACAGATGTCCATAAAATAAATTGCCTATAGATATCACATAGCCTACTTTTTTATTTATGGGAAGTTCTTGTTATTTTACACCTTGTAAATATATTTATATTTATAAATATAAATATAAATATAATATATATATATATATATTTATTTTAAATTATAAATGGTAAATGTATGTAGTCTTATACTCTATGTGTGTTGGCAGAAATACGGGAATAAAATTATAAATACCTCAAATCTATCACATTTGAATCAATAATTGCTAGCATTATGTCAAAATAAAGCTGATATTTTTTCTTGTGTATCAAATATAGGGTAGAACTCATGAATTAGAGAATTATTATCTAAGCAATGTGTTAAGTTCATTTAATTTAATAGCTGGAGCAGTAAAGTGGATGATGGGCCAAAATACATAATGGTAGTTGATTGGTTGGAGAATGCGGGCTCCTGCATGAGGAAATCTACATTATGATTGGTTTCTGGATGTAAAGGGGGACTTTCCCTTTTTCCCGCCTTTTTGCGGTTCTGTGATTTACCTGATGATTTACTTCATGATGTAGTGATGTGCCTGACTATGTTATTTGTTGTAAATATAGATGTTAAATATATTTATTTATATAAAATTACAAGTTTGTGTCAGCATCTCTGACTTCATTGGGATACCTGCTGCACAATTCCCTAACAGGTTATGGGCCCAGAAGTTCCCTGACGTGATAGTAGAAAATTTCTCTGAGGTGAAACGTTTTTCGTGAGTCCTAGAAAGGTTGAGGATTATTGGCCTGTACAGACAGCATGAGGCTTTGTTGCAGGAATGGGAGGAGGATTTCCTTTGGCTCTTAGTAGGATGAATTATCTCATGGATCGTAAAGATGGATATGTTTCTGGAAAGGAGGATTTGTAGACGGTTGTAAGCAATCCTCCAGCAAAACTTAATGAGGAACAGCAAAAGCTAAATGAAAAAGCACTAGCCAGCATAATTTTGTGCTGGGAGGATAGTCAGATAATACATGTGCGTGGGCTCACATCTGCTAGGGAATATTTTATTTATTTATTATTTATTTATTAATTTGATTTCTATACCGCCCTTCTCCCGAAGGACTCAGGGCGGTTTACAGCCAGAATAAAACAGCATTAGCAAAAATTAAAACATTTTAAAAAACTGATTCTAAATTTGGCCACAATAAATTAAAACTATCATAAAACCCTCATAAAATCCCCACATTTAAAATTATGTTAGGCCAGCCCTGCATGGTGGAACAAAAAGGTCTTAAGCTCACGTTTAAAGGTCCGGAGGTCAGGGAGTTGACGCAACCCCAGAGGCAGCTCATTCCAAAGAGCAGGAGCCCCCACAGAGAAGGCCCTCCCCCTGGGGGTCGCCAGTCGGCATTGTTTGACTGACGGCACCCTGAGGAGGCCCTCCCTATGGGAGCGCACAGGTCGGTGGGAGGCTATTGGTGGCAGTAGGCGGTCCCGTAAATAACCCAGTCCTATGCCATGGAGCGCTTTAAAGGTGATAACCAACATCTTGAATTGCACCCGGAAGACCACCGGCAACCAGTGCAGCTTGCGCAGGAGAGGTGTTACATGGGAGCATCGTGTAGCTCCCTCTATTACCCGCGCAGCCGCATTCTGGACCAGTTGGAGCCTCCTGGTGCTCTTCAAGGGGAGCCCCATGTAGAGAGCATTGCAGTAGTCCAGGCGGGAAGTGACAAGGGCATGAGTGACCGTGCATAGAGAATCCCGGTCTAGGAAGGGACACAACTGGCGTATCAGGCGAACCTGATAAAAAACTCCCCTGGCGACAGCTGTCATGTGTTCTTCTAAAGCCAACCGACCATCCAGGAGAACGCCCAAGTTGCGGACCCTCTCCCTAGGGGCCAATGATTCGCCTCCAACAGTCAGCGATGGAATCAGTTGGCTGTACCGGGATGCCGGCATCCACAGCCTCTCAGTCTTGGAAGGGTTGAGTCGAAGCCTGTTCTTCCCCATCCAGACCCGCACGGCCTCCAGACACCGGGACATCACTTCGACGGCTTCGTTGGGGTGGTTAGGAGTGGAAATGTACAGCGAGTGTCATCAGCATACAGATGGCACTGCACCCCAAAACCACGGATGATCTCACCCAGTGGCTTCATGTAGATGTTGAACAGGAGAGGTGAGAGAATCGACCCCTGTGGCACCCCACACATGAGGTGCCTTGCGGCCGATCTCTGCCTCTCTGCCAACACCATCTGCAATCGGTCTGAGAGATAGGAGGAGAACCATCGAAAAACGGTGCCCTCCACTCCTAAACCCCCCAGCCGTTGCAGCAAGATACCATGGTCGATGGTATCAAAAGCCACTGAAAGATCTAACAGGACCAGGACAGAGGAACAACCCCTGTCACGAGCCCTCCAGAGATCATCTACCAACGTGACCAAAGTCGTCTCCATGCTGTACCCAGGCCTGAAGCTGGACTGAAACGGGTCTAGATAGACAGTTTCATCCAGGTACCGGGGGAGCTGTCGTGCCACCACACTCTCGACAACCTTCGCCATAAAACGAAGGTTAGAGACAGGACGATAATTTGCTAAAACAGCTGGGTCCAGGGAGGGCTTCTTGAGGAGGGGCCTCACTACCGCCTCTTTCAAGGCGGTAGGGAAGACACCCTCCGTCAAAGAAGCGTTGATAATTCCCAGAAGCCAGCCTCATGTAACCTCCTGTATAGCCAGTACCAGCCAGGAGGGACACGGGTCCAATAAACATGTGGTCGCATTTAGCCTCCCCAGTATCCTGTCCATGTCCTCGGGAACCACAGTATCTAACTCTTCCCAGATAACATTCTCAAGAACTGCCTCCATCATCCCACCTGAATCTACCCAATCAGCATCCAGACCATCCCGAATCCGAGCGATTTTATCGTGCAGATATTGTCCAAAATCCTCAGCACGCTCTTGCAAGGGGTCCTCCCGAGCTCCCTGAGCAAGAAGGGAGCAGGTCACCCTAAACAGGGCGGCTAGGCGGTTATCTGCCGATACAATAAGAGCGGAAAAATTCTCACGTTTTGCCGCTCTTATCGCCACTAGGTAGGTCTGAATATGAGACCTTACTAGTGTTCGATCGGATTCAGAGCGGCTGGACCTCCAATCACTCTCTAGGCGTCTTTTCCGGCGCTTCATCTCTCTCAGCTCCTCCAAATACCAAGGAGCTAGTCGAGATCGGCGCCGGGTCAGAGGTCGCAAAGGCATGACGCGGTCCAAAGCCCCTGCCGCCACCCTTTCCCAGGCGGCGACTAGTTCTTCAGCCGAGGCATGGGCTAGATCCTCAGGAAACGTCCCAAGCTCCGTCAGAAACCTCTCTGGGTCCATCAGGCGCCTGGGACGGAACCAAGGAGTCGGCTCTGTCTCCCTGCGGTGTGGGTTAGCGGTTCGAAAGTCGAGTCAAAGGAGCGAATGGTCTGACCATGACAGGGGTTTGATAACTAAATCCCATAATTCTAGATCATTCAACCACTGTCCCGAGACAAAAATCAAGTCCAGAGTGTTTCCCCCGATGTGAGTGGGACCATTAACTAACTGGGTCAGGTCCAAGGCTGTCATGGAAGCCATGAACTCCCGAGCCATCGCCGATATTTCGCCTACTGATGGCAGGTTGAAATCCCCCATAACCATAAGTCTGGGGGTACCAACCGCCGTCCCGGCTATCACATCGAGCAGTTCGGGCAGGGCTGCTGTCACGCCGCAAGGAGCCAGGTACGTAATCAGCAAGCCCACCTGCATCCCCTGACCCCACTTCACAAAGAGAGACTCACATCCGGCTATCTGCAGCACAGTGACCTCCCTCGGTTCCAGACCTTCGTTAATAATAACCACTACCCCCCCACCCCTGCCCTGGGCCCTCGGCTGATGAAATGCACGGAAGTCTGGTGGGCACATTTCAACAAGGGGCACCCCCCCTTCCATGCCCAGCCAGGTCTCCGAAATGCCCGTCAGGTCCGCACCCCCCTCTTGTATGAGATCAAAAATAAGGGGGGCTTTATTCACCATATTGCCTTGCATTACCCAGAATTTATGTAAGGAAGATGGCAAGTAGCAAGGAACTCTCACTAGAAAATTTTATAGAGCAAGGCTATATAGTCTGGAGAAAGTCTGTCAAATCACCTCCAGTTCATGAGGAAACCTTCCTTGAATTAGAAGAGCAAGGAATGGTGTTTTCAGAAGCACACAAAGTGTACATGCTGTGTTCCCTTGATGATGCATGGGACGTGTTAGTAGCCCTGAGTCCATGAAAAAGCATGATTTAACTGAGTTATGTAACCAGGAGGCTTTTGGAAGAAGAACAGAAAGATTAATGAGAAACATTGCACCTGAGAGTAACAATTTACAGCTCAGTCAAAAAAGTCGTGCATTCCAGAGAGATAATAAGGTGGGAGACAAAAATCTGTGTACTAAAAATGCTGGTTTGCATGTTGATCCACTCAACATATCCAGCGAAATTGCCCAATAAAAAGTTTAAAAGAAACAAACTGGAGAAAGACAGCACAACAACATAAGAAGGGAGACACACAGATTTCTGTGGTGAAGGCAAACAACAAAGACATTAAAGACATTTGGTTGTTGGACAGTGGGGCAAAGGAGCATATTGTAAACAACTTTTTTCCAGTCTGGGACCACTGCCCAGAAATATGTAAGCTGGCAAATGGTAATCATTCTTTTGTATAGGGGCAAGAAACAGTATATGTACCATGTATTGTAAGTCGTTTGATAAGATTTTGTGTGCCAGATTTAGATCACAATTTGCTGAGTATATCTTGGAAAGTGGATTTGGAGAATGAAGGGTATGAGGTAATTTTTGCAAAGAGTATGTGCAAAGTCACAAAGACTATCAGGGTGTATGTACAAGATTTGAAACGGAACAATTTATGTTTTGAACCAGAAAACCAAGAAAACTAATGGCAGTATGCAAACAATTTCTAATGAATCAAAGCATTTATTTGTGTGCATTTATTACACAGAAGACTGGATCATGCAAGATTGTGACAACTATTTGGATTATGCAAAGAGACCAAATTGAAAATATACCCTGTCAGCAAAAGAAGTGATAGGAAATTGGAAAGGATTTTTCAGTTAGTACATATTGATTTAATTGGCCCTCTATCTCCGTCAATGGGAGAGGCCAAATTTGCTTAGGTAATTGTTGATGATTTCTCAAGATATGGTATTGTTATTTACTAAAAAGCAAAACAGAACTGTTCAGCAATTTAAGCAGTGGGTAATGTTTGTAGACAGAAGGGTATGTCAACTACAGACAGACAGAGGAGCAGACTTCATGTCATGTTTCAGCAGTGGCTGAGAAAGAAAGGCATAACCCAGGGATGTCCAAACTTGGCCCCTTGAAGGGTGATGGACTTCAATTCCCAGAATTCCTGAGCCAGCAACTTGCTTATATTTCTAGCTCATGCTGGCTGGGGAAGTCTGGGAGATGAAGTCCACCACTCTTCAAGGGGCCAAGTTTGGACACCCCTGGCATAACCCATAGAAGAATGAACCTCTACACTCTGGCAAAGAATGGAATTGTTGAATGCAGAAATGGTGTGTTACAAACTATGAAAGATACATTACTAGCAGATGCAGGAATGAGTAAACTGTATTGGGGTGAGGCAATTTTAACTGCCAGTTATTTGGTCAATAGACTATGGAGTTCAGCAATTAATGAAACTCCATATTACATGTTATATAAAAGACAACTATCCTTGGCACATTTAAGAATCTTTGGCAACAGTGCATGGGTGCACATTCCCAAGACAATGTGGAGGAAAGGACAGCCAAAGGCAAGGGAAATGAAATTTATAGGTTATTAGTCAGGATCAAAGGCATTTTTGTGTTCAACTGTAAATGTTATTATTTCATGTTCTGCATATTTTTCAGAACATGAGAATTGGGAAAAGATACATACCAGTACTGAAATTTTAATGCCTGTTAGTCAGAGATCTCCAATGAATGAACATTCACACAGGCAAGTTAAACAGGAATCCAAGAATAGCTTAGGGTTTGTCTATAGCTCGGGAATGTTTGGAGAGCAAAATTCCAGTGAAACAGGAAGCATTTATTCTAAGAATGGCTGAGAGAGCAAACAAAGATGTTCCTCCAGAAAGATTCACAGTTGATGAGGTAAAAACTATGTGACATATTTTATGAGCCCCCAAAATTACCAGGAAGTATTCAATTTACCTCTGGCAGAACAAAGGAAATGGAAAGAGATAATAGATAAAGAAATGTTGTCTATGCAAAAATGAAGTTTCACTGCAATGGGGTTACCACAGGGAGAAAACCCTGCACTGTTGGCTGCAGGTGGATTACAAAACGAAACTTTTGATGAATGATGAAGTACAATATAAAGCAAGATTAGTTGCTCAAAGCCTACACAACAACACTGATTAAGAATTAAAAGATACTACATTTAAAAGGAAACATGGATTTTGGATTGCATTTGCAACCATCAAATGAATTGGGAATTGAAATGTTTTGTAGACTGATTGGGCTAATGATGTACCTTGTTTCCCCGAAAATAGGACCCAACCGGAAAATAAATCCTAGCATGATTTTTCAGGATGCTCATAATATAAGCCCTACCCCCAAAATAAGCCCCAGTTAAGATTGTCAGCCAGATGGGTGCATTTAGTACCATATTTTCCCCAAAATAAGACCTAAACAGAAAATAAGCCCTAATGCGTCTTTTGGAGCAAAAATTAATATAAGACCTGGTCTTATTTTCGGGCAAACACGGTACAAGATAGACAATGTCAAGATTTGTTGTAATGTTTGCAAATACACTATTGGTTGGAAATCTAGAAAACAGACTTCAGTTGCCATTTTCACAGCTGAGGAGTTCATAGCATTGCCAGAATTGTGTTCAGAGTTAACATGGTATGGTGCAATTGTTACAGGATTTGGATATTGAAGAGAAAGGAGCTATATGGTCGAAGAAACACAACATATATACAAATGGCAACAGGTGAGAGTAAAAACCGGAAGCAAGCATGTTGACATAAAATATTGTAATGTCAGAGAAGCAGTGAAAGAAAATGTGATAGACCTAATTTATTTATGACAAAGCCATTGACTATACAAAGACACAAAGATCTTGTGAAACAACTTGGTTTGAAAATTTGAAATTTGAAAACAGCAATTAACTGTCTTCATACAAATCTTGGAATTCTAAGCCATTCTTCAATCATGTATAAATACTTTTGCAAACTTAAGGATTTGAATTGGCAAAAATTAGGTGTTTAGGATTTAGTGTGAGAAAGTAAAAAGTGTCTCATTGCAAGGCTTAGGAAAAACTTGGAGCATATGATAATTAATGGTGGCTTGTGGAATTGCAGGTTAAGGAGACTTATTTTTTCCTAATTTGTACATATTGATATTTTTAGATGTAGACTTCCTTTGCAAAGTCTATTTTAGATGAAGATTTCCATTGCAGTATCTATTAAAGCAATGAAAAATTACTAGACTAACACAGTGAATTGAATATAAAGCATATTCTGGAATTTGTTAACAAATTGGATATTCTATATTAGATTTTCCTTTTATAAATTATGGTTGAGGATTTGGGGAACTCCTCTCATTCTCTATTTGGATGCAGCTTTTAAAGCCAAAATTATGGAGTTATTTCTTATTCCAAGCAAAATACATAATAAGCTATGCATTATTGTATGCATTTTATTAATAAACAATTTTTCATAGAAAAATCCAGCCACTTTAAATACAAACTGTCTTTAAGCTAGCTTTCTTCTCTTTGAATGCTATTTTCCCCATTGAAATGCAATAGGAGTTCAGCTCATATAAACATTCATTACAGTGTGAAGCAGTCTTGATATTTTGTTTATATAATGGTATGCTATAGTAAATGTCTATGGAGATTCTCAGTCATCCAGATCATTGTTGTTCCAAATACGGTTTTTCGAGAGGCAACTGGACTTTCTGGTTTTTCTTTGAAGATGAAAGAACTATAGGATGCAAATGATCAGCTGTCTGCAAGGAGTATAAATCCTTCCATTCCCCACCATCCAGCCAGAGCTGAAGAAGCTTCTTGAATGAGAAGCGAAACGTCTTCAAAGAAAAACCGGAAAGTCCAGTTGCCTCTTGAAAAACCACCCTTGGGTGTGCTATAGTAATGATTTTAAACTTGTTTTTCCTGTATGCTTTCCTGTCAGGTGGTAATGAATTGCAGGTACTCAACCTTTAGGTTGCTTCTCTGAACCTTGATAATGGAGCAGACTTCTTTCTCCGGAATATGCTCTGTAGAAGGAATTTCTTAGACATTCTTCCAAGGAATATTCAGAAGTTCACTGTCCTTGGTAGCAGGTTATTGATTCTAAGACTCCACTAAGTGAAATAACTATGTTTTGTGCAGAGCCCCTTCACCAACTTAATCTCAGCATCTGTTTCACCTTTGTTTCATAAAGGCACTACTGGTTTGAGTGGACAGTTCTGCAGGTGTCCAGATGCCAAATCATAAAGGGCTTTATAGGTTGAAAACAGTGCCCTAAATGGTATTCAAAAACCAATAGGCAACCAAGACAAGATCTGGAAAGCCAAGTGTTGTATAGTCTCACCTTCAGGAGGCCAGAAATTATGTGAGTCACTATATTTTGAACTAATTGTAATTTCTAAATAGCCTTTAAATATTGCCCCAACTGGAGTACATCATAGTAGTCTAACTGGGTAGTGATGAGGTACTGAGTTACTGTACTATAGCCAGGTTCTTCTATCCCAGGGTCAGGTCACAGCTGGCACACAAGCTAAGTCCTTCTGGCAACAGTTCCACCTGCTGTTCTAGCCGGACCCCAAGTGGTGAGCCTGCTCTCTGCTAAGTATTGCTTGCCCTTTAAAGAGGCAACAACAGCAACTCTGACTTACTTGGATTCAGCTTCAGTGTGCTCACTCCCATCCAGACCTTGATTGCCTCCAGATACCAGGAAAGAATGACAACAGAATCTCCCTCGCGACCTGAGGTGGTGATATACAGTTGGTTATCATATGAGCTCCTTGTTTTATGACGTTTGTTCAATGACCATTCAGGATTTACCATAGCACTCTGTGGTATAGCACTTGTGGCAGTGATGGGGCTGAATTAAAACTTTGGGTGCAGTTCAGGTTGCTGGTTATCCTCTTAAAAACCTTATATGACATGGGACCTGGTTATTTGCGGGATTGCCTTTTCCTAAGACTGTCTGCCTGTCTCACTAGATCAAATTGGATGGCCATGCACCAGATCCCTTCCCTAAAATCTTGCTGTCTCCAAACTCCATCGTTGCAAAATTTGTTAATATCTTTGTGGATAATATCAAGTAAAGAATAACATCTTGTACTCTCCTCCACTTTCTGAAGGAGACAATGGATGGCAAGTTATAAATTTCATGGAAGGTCCATGCTTGAAATGGCTTGCTCTTCCAACAGTAGTTGTGGCAGCCATCACTATTTTTTTTTTTTGAAATATGTACAATTTGCTTTTGTAAATTATTATCCAGTTTCCTTGGTTAGGGCAAACAATGGGGGTACCAATAATAATATGATTTTGTTAATGCAATCACTTATTTTAATCCAGATGCTCTCTACTGTATCCCCATGTTCTTCCACTTAGATTGCTGATCTGATGTAGTTGGATCAGCAAGCCTCCCATTTTATTACTATGGGAAAAATCTTCAACCTGCAGCATGAGAAGAACATGACTTGTTTAGGAGGCTGTATTAAGTTCTTCTAATGATAAAGCATAGTACATTTATAGCTATTTGTGAATTAGGACACCAGTACTTTTGTACTTTCTTTGTGTTTGTTGAAAAAAAAAAGTATGGTTGGTTGGCTGGCATTCCCACTTCTAAAACAATCGCTTTCACACTGAATGTGATATTTTGAGAGCACTGATTACAACAAGTGACTAAGATTAATTTGACACTTAAAAAATTTATTTGAAGCTTTAGCTTTGGCATTTTGGGCTGCCTGCCAAATGGCAATTTCTGTATGTGACCTGTGAAATGAGAATAAACAGGGAGAAGAAATTTTTCAAAAGACAATAATTGAATGATATGAATAATTGTAATGGTTTCTTCACCAAAAAAAAGCTACCTAGTTTACCAGGTTTCATTACTGACCAATCAAGAAGCTTCTGGGCATGCACAGATCACCCATGATGACGCCATGGTGGGTAGGCGGAGGCTCCCGCCAGTTTTACTACTGGTTCTATAGAACTGGACCGAACTGGGATCAACCCACCCCAGGGGAAGTCTTCCTCTAAGCCACAGAATTAGTGGCTCCTGATGGAATCTAAGAATGACATTCTTTTATTAAAACTGCTAGTTGCTTATACTAAACAATTTGATGCGGGGAACACATTGTTCATTTTCTCGCCTTATGCACAAGAGCCTAACACAGTCTGGCTAGCTAGCTTAAAAGAGCCTTTCTTAAGTGTACTCCTTTGAACAAAGCTTGTCTGTTGTAGGGAGTGGTTTGAGAATGGGTCAATTTTTTGGGAAAATAAGGAAAGCTCTTTTAATTAGCAAACATTTATACAGATGTTTTTGTATCTATTTTTGTATGCACGTATTCCAGAATGCCTGTCTTGCCCTAAGAACCTGAATTAGGGGATTATTATTTTTGCTTCTTACTCCTCAAGAAGCAGCACTGGATGACAAATCAGCAGGTTAAGGTCATATGCATACATTCAGATCTTTACTGGGGTGTTTGCACAATGGCCTTAGAGTGCTTTAGCCCATTGTTTTAAAGTGTTGTTTCTTAAAATGAATGCAGTGATACAGATATTCAAGAAGATTTTCATGAAAAGGGTCAAGTCCAAATACTTACAGAAATAAAGGTAAATTTTGTTTTGTCTTAATGTTTCATGTAGGTATTGTTCAAAGTTTTTGTAAAGTGAATGACACATTATGCTAGCCTGTTGTTTTGCCTAGCCCTGATAAAAGCTACTTGGTAGTTGTGTTTTAAGAGCAGCAACTTCAACATGTAGGGATTCCAGCTTGCTGGCAGGAGAATTCTGGGAGTTGAAGTTCACATATCTTAAAAGTTGCTGGGCCTGAAAAATACTGCTCTAGAAGACCAAGAGGCCTCTTTATTACATGACAGCTGGCAATGCAAGCAAGGGTTCTTATGTTGAGACATGTGTTTTAAATTGCATGTTTCCTTTTAGCTGCTGCATACATTCCTGGCCAAATGTTGGATGCTTTTCTCTTCTTTTGGCCACAGAATGTTGGACTGTTTTTCCTCCCTGTCTTTTAGCCTTCTCTGGAATCTTCTTTTTTATTTAGCCTTCCTTCCATTCTCTGTTTTCAGCTAACAGCAAGTGGTCTAGCTAGAGAGAGAGAAAGGTCCTATTGTGGAGAATTTAGCTTGAGGCTTTTCTTTCCATCAAGAGTGTAGACTTATTTGAAACTTTATGCTGCATTGTCACCCAGAAGTGATTGCAGAACCATTATATCAGTAGTTTGGTATAATTAGCTTCATGTACAAAGAAAAAGGGGGGGTTTGATTAATTTTTATCTCCACCAACAAAAAGTGACTAAAGTATTTCAGTAAGATAGATCCTTACTGAAGCAAGCCTGCAAACCAGTATGTTTGAGCAAATTGTCCATTTTTAAGCACAGAGACCTTATATGGTTAAAATGATCCTTTCCACAATGTGTGAGTCCTGTAACAGTATTATTCAATTATTTCTTATGTTGTCACACACCTTATGATCAAGTATCAGAAGGTTTGAGAGTGTGAGTTACCCCATATTACACAGTTATCTAAATCAGGATCAAGGGTAACAGAGTTTTAAACCTCCAATTTATTCTCTATGTTGTTGCATATTTAGAAAAAGCTAATACAAAAGATAGTTTGGAAGCCTATATTGGCAACATCCAAAATGAGAAAAACTTTAGTTTTTAGTCCTCGATTATTATGGAAGAACAATTAACGAATGGAAAATTTATGCAGAAAAAGTAAAGGCAATAATGGCAAGAAACTTAAATGACCGACCTACACAGATGGAATTATTTATTTATTATTTTGTACCCCGCTTTATATTTTTGCAAATAATTCAAGATGGTGATCATATCCAGCATACCATCTTCATGTTTTCCCCACAACAACATTGAACATTTAGCTGACAGAAAAGGATTTCTAAGGACAAATATTACTCACATAAATCTGTTTAAAGATTAAGATATTCCTCAAAGAGTTTTCCATTGATCTCTATCCTTTTGGAAGTGAAAGGAATATGAACGTACGTGTATACGGTCTTTTCTTCCTATGAGAGCTTGCCACTGAAATGTTTTGTATTGATGGGGAAAAAAACCCTGGTTTTGTAGGTCTAATAAGCTTCTCAGATATTTAAGTTTTCACTTGTTCCAATTATAATATGTTAGTTTTAGCTTTGCTTCTATTATATTTATCATTAACATCTTTAAATGGAAGGATGAGATATAATATAAATAACATAAATAAAGGACTGCTTTACAATGTGTTTCGTTCTCTTGTGTATTTGATATGAAGTGCCCCTTCCTAACTAAATGTAGTGTGGCAACTGTTGCCTCTGTTTTTATAGACTTCTGGATCTGTTTGTTTTGTTTGGGACTGCTGTTACAAACTATCTTGAAGCCGCAGCTGATGCCAAATTCCTAAGAAGGCCTGTTGTTTTTTAATTTCTGCAGTTTAACTGCTTGGTGCTCTCATTTTTTAAAATTAATCTCCCTATAACTCTTTAGATTTTGAAGAAAATTACTCTCTCAATTAGTTTTTACATTTTGAAAATCAGTTTTGAAAGTCCTCAAACTCTAGGATTCAGATTATTTTAGCCCTCTGCCACAACTGATTATTAATTTTTTAGACAATAACCTCTGTGTAGGTGCTTAAAATCTATCATTGAAACATGTACTAGTTGTTGGTATTAGATGGAAGCTCATATTATCAGGCTTGCATAGAAACGGAAAGAAAATACCAAATTGTACCTCAATGTTCCTTTATTAAAAAAAAATTCCCTTTACACAAGTCACCCCAATTTTCTTACAATTTGTTTTCTTGGACAAAAGCTCTTCAGATTCAAAGCTGTCTTTAAATCTTTTAAAGACAATAGCCTGTTAGAGTTAAAATAATTATGTATTTTAGTGTAACTTGAAGGGTAACAAATGTATTGCAACATATGCTTTTGTAGGTTAGAGGTCTCTATATGTATATATTTAGAAAATGTATATGCTGTCAACTAGATTGATGCCTTTGGCCAACTTACAGGATGCAGTAATAACATATACTAACAGCACTTGTTACAAACAAAATATTAAATCAGCTTCAAAAATATTTTACATGAAGAAATATAGTATAAATATGTATAATCCTAAAAATAGGTTGAAGAAAAAAAATCAAATTTATAATATTAGATCAAACCAATCAATGCATGTTTCCAAATACAGATCTTTTTTAGTGAACAGTAAAATGAACATTTAGTTAATGTGAGTTAAGTACCCACATTCATTTGTTAGCACAAAGTAAATGAGAGAACAACCATATTTTTTATTGTACAGTGGTCTGTGCCATGATTTCTTTAGGTCAAATTTACTAAGTAATTTAACAGAGCTTTAGGCTGGTCTTTTGAAGATTTTTGGAGGAATTTTACAGATTATCCACAATGTTTGGAATGTCATCCTACAAGTTTATGGGAGTTACCCTTTTAATGCTTCATTTTTTTCTTACACAGAAATTTGCCAATCCAGACAAGTTAGAGACAGGAGTATTGGCATATTGGTGGATGAGCATCAGCAAATATGTCATGCTTTTGAATATGCAGATAGGCAAAATATTAATATTACTGTTCATTTTGGAATGAATTTGTTCTTATTGTATCTCCCTTATATAGCCCATTGTGACCATGTCACTAATTGATCCAGTTTGTTTTTTTTTAAATACCTGCATCATTCAAACATCACACTAATCTAGTCAGTGCTTCTTAATAAATAAGCTCGGATTTCCATAAAATACCAGTCTATTTTGAAATTATACTCTGCTTGGGCTATGCATGCTTCAAAAGATATTTGACAGAAGTGTTTCCATCCTCAAACAAGCACAGCATCTCTGCTATTTCTTAGAGCAGTCCAAACCGAAGATAAAGATGTCACTGTTTTAAAGAATATTACTTAATTTAATGCAACTCTTAGAGCATCTGAAACCTTTTCCTTTACATTGCCAACACAACAGTAATAATAAATTACACATCAACATAAATTCACATTGAATTCCTTGATAACTGACTTTGTTAAAAGGTATTTATGCAGCTGCTCCCTTCTGACACTGCTGGAGAGTGAAGTAAAAGCATACAAATTTTGATATTTTTTCCCCTACTTGGTACAATGGCCAATTCTGTGAGTCAAATTTCAGCGGTTGTGCAAGAGCAATAGAGCTTTCTTACTGAAGACAACGATTTCAGCCTCTCAGAAAAAAAGTGCTACAGTAATAACGATTGGCAAGTTCCAAAATATTCCTTCAACATCCACAGCTGATTGTCTGAAAATGCCTTATAGACCAAGACTGGGAAATTCCTGAAAATATTTCTTAATTTTTTGTACATAGTAGCAGTTCATTTGTGTAGGATAATGCATACATTTCAAACTAGCAAGGAATCTATGTTACTTTATCTTGCATAAATGACTATGGGTGCTCAAGTAGTAGTTGCTATTTTTCCTGTTACCAATTTAAGTTCTGGTGCTGAGTTTCTAAGAAATAAGAATACAAGGGAACATGCAGAAACCGATCGGTTAACACACTTTTCCTGCAGTGCAACTTTGCCAGCCCAGCAAAAAGCCTTTATCTCCCCACCCTGCAGTCCTCTGCCCTGGTGTGTTCTTTTTACACACTTTCCTCTCCATTTACAAACACTTACGTTGAACTCTGTATACAACTGTAAGTTGAACAGATCAGTCTTCCTCTGTGATTCTGTTTGAGAAGAGCTTTTCTCCAGCGGGGTTGAAGAACTTTGTTTTCTCTGTCCTTTGTATTTTTCTGTCACTGCTCTTTCATGTCAGCTTCCGTTGCATTTTTGATTCTCAACGCATATCTCCCTCCTCTGTTTCTCTTATCCTTGTTACTGACAGCCAGCTGCTTTCTCTGCCTGCCTGCGTGTGCGTGCGTGCGTGCTGGCACTCTCCCTTTTTGTTGTTAGTATCCTGGAGATGTAAAGTTTCATATTACATATTCGCCAAGAAGGGGAAAAAAAACACAACTGGAGTCTCACTATTGCCACAAGGTTCCCCCCCAAATCAAGAGTTGTTACAACTTTTTGTGTAACCCTTGACTGCATCTGAGAAATTTCTTCAGCTCTTTTCTCACACTGTCTGGGCAACTCTTGAGTTCTTTTCCACATCACTGGAGACTGCTAATTTTGTGATGGGTGTTAGAAAAAGAATGATTTGCTCTTAGAAAAATCAACAGAATGGAAGAGATAACCGAAAGGCTGTTCCTCAACAGATACATGAAGATCTTTGCAGGTTTATTTTTCTCCTGTGAAATACTCCATGAAATAGAATCAAAATGCTCAGTTTATGCAATGGCTGTGTCCTCCCATGGGAGTGAGGAAATAATTCCATAGTTCACAAGAAGAGAGGTTTTGAGAAGAACTGTTAATACATGGAAGATACAAGTGGAAGCATGTGCACTTCCAGGGCAGTGGGCAGGGTAGGGTAGGGTAGGGTAGGGTAGGGTAGGGAGGAAGATGGATGGATGGATGGATGGATGGATGGATGGATGGATGGATGGACGGACAGACAATAGATAGATAGATAGATAGATAGATAGATAGATAGATAGATAGATAGATAGATAGATATTCTGATTCCATGCTATTGCTTGCAAGGAAGAGAGTGGCTTCTTTGATTTCCATTTTTCTTCCTCCTCCTCCTCCTCCTCCTCCTCCTCCTCCCACATCCCCTGCCTCAATCTAACACTTTGCAGAGAGTTGGCTGCTCTAAGGTCATGAATAAAGTATTCTAAAGAAAACTGCTCTGACTATTCTAAGAAAGACCATCAGCCCCTTCCAGCCAAGAAACCAACTGCCAACTTGGCCAGTTCTTGTAACTCTGCCAGAGATTGACCTTTTGACTTGAACCTATAACTCCATTGCCTCAACCACTAATTAAAAACATTGCCTTCATTTTTATTAACTGGTATCATTTTAAAGATGAGAATACGGCTTTAGTTGTACATATTGAGTTCTTTTCTGTTACCTTGGAAGCCCTGCGGGAGTGCTAATAATTAAAAAACAAAGTCTCCTTCCTGGCGTAACCAAATTATATTTTGTTGTTTTCCTTTTCTGGAGAGAGAAAAAAATGGGACTGCCAAAGATCCTTGGCATTTCCAGCTGGGTAATGCTAGCAATTGCTAGAAGGGCATGAAGAAAAAAATTCAACCGGATAATCTTTCATTGGTTGTGAAAAGAGGCTTTCTTTTAGCCCAAGATCAGTGTGAGTCAGTGTCACTTTGCAGAACTGATAAGGGTAGCTTTGTAGCATTTTTTTTCTCTCTTCCCCATCCTAACTTTTTCTATTCAGGGATTTTAAGCCACCAGCTGAGTATCTGACATAGATTCAGCTTTCTCAACTGGATGGGTACTAAGTGTTAGCACAAACAGGTGATTGTTTTATCTGTACGTTTGCTGAAATAGTCCTGACTCTTGCGAAGTTTTACTCCTTCCTCCTTAGAATTCAATGGGGAAATGCCTCAAAAGGCATTTGTTAAAATGCCACAAAAATACTCTGCTACTGTGGTTCATATCTTTCCAGCCTGAAAGCCTGCTTTCAAATGGAAGATGTTTTGGTTTTCGTATTATTTGGAATAAGGAAAAGTGCCAGTGCTTAGAAATATTGTAAATGAATTCCTAGGATATTGTACCTATCATAGAAATAAACTGAAGCCTACATTCCTTTGGTAATGAGACAAAATATAAGTTCAGTTTATATGTTTATAACTGCATTGGTGGCGTGCTTGGAAATTAATATACTAGGAAAAAAATAAGTTTTTGAAAGTCTCTATTAAATAGTAATTTCCATCTCATGAAGAGCCTGTGCTAAATGGCAAGGATGGAAAGGAGAATGTTGGTTCATTGGCATTCGTTCTATTTTTTTTAATGGTGTCAACAGAAATAGATTATCCTTCTCCCAAAGGTATCTTTTAGCTCCGTCAACAAGGACTGCTTTTTATTGACCTTTTATGGTCTGTACAGGCAGTTCCATTCATCCAGCCAGCCAGTTAGGTGATTGCTCTAACATGAACAGCATACAGCATATTTTTCCATTTGACACTCTGCCCAATAACATTCATAAAAATCTGTATGGAGGGAAAGGTTAATATAAACCAACCCTAAAACAAGACCTCATTGTAATTTTAAATGCCTGTGGTTTTGATGTGTTATAACTGCCTTTATAACTTCTGGTTAGAGATTAGTAGGAGAGGTTGTCAACAGATCATTAAGGTTCCCGAACTGTATACTCAAATTATCTCAAAATAGAAGGCTAGCATTTTTCAGTAGTCTAGAAAGCATGGTAAGCAAATAATGTTCTTTGTGTCCCTGTATCCTCATCCTGTGAGTTTTTTTAATTTGGTCACCTTCAGACAGTCTTTGAACCACTGTAACCACTGCAAGAAAAGAGTTTTCTCTGTTTCCTTTCCTTTTCCTCAATCTAACATTGCTTCTTTTTTGCCTGTTAGTTGTCGCCATGCTGCCATAGCCACCTACTTTGGAGACGATGTTCCCCAATGTAACAGAAGCTGCGATTACTGTAAGAATCCAGCAGCAGTGAAGAAGCAAGTAGAAGCATTACAGCATAGCACCAAAAGTTGGAGTAGAACCTATATTGGACCTTCTGCTTCATCTTGGAATGCCTATGACCCTGAGCTGTATGGAGGAGGAAAGCGAGGCTGTGGTGGCTTTGAAAGGTAGGTCTGCATTAACTAATTTGGAAGAGGCTTTTTTTTTTTTTTTGGCCAAATAAGAACTGCTCTTCTCGCGGGTGCCCCCCCCCACCTTTTTGGTAATTTTGATGGTTCTCCTGACTAAGGAGGACAAAAGTGGAGAATTTTTTCTGCATAAGTGAACTGAAGTGATGATCTCAAAAACCACAGCTTCTTCATGAATCTGTCACTTCAATAGATTGCACAATTACTCTTTGTAGCTCAGTTTGGAAGTCAAAGGATCAATACTAAGGAGGATAAGAAGTATATATGGTTTAAAATTGTTATAGAAATGTTTTACATGTTTAAATGTAGTTATGCCATTCTCTTAATGCAAATGTAAAACTGGACCTCAGAATGTATTGAGTTGTGTAAACCTGTTGCAAGTAAAAGCTGCTGTTCTCCCTTGTGGGGCTGCACAGTTTTTCTGCCTTATTTCTATTTCCTTGCTTAAGGGAAGGCTTCAGGCTTAAAAACAAAATAGGGAGATGGAACATGTCCTTGTCCATCTGGTAGAATAATACTCTCAGGCACATGCTTCCCAAATTGACTTTTAAGCTAGGGTTAGAGTTAGAGTTAGGGTTAGGATTAACCCTCAAAAATGTTCAGAAAAAGTATGACAGTTTTCTTAGAACAATCTGCCAACTGTTGTTGATAAAAAGATGGTTTCATAATTTCTGTTGGAAAATTAAGCATAAATTCGGCATCACTTTCTTCCTGTGAATGAGAGTAAGATTCAAGTGTTTATCTTAACAGCTTATTCTAATATTTGGTTTTAATTTTTGCAGCACACTAGATGAAAGTTAAGGGCACTTTCTTACATTACATAGTTATATGAAATCGTTTACGTTGTATTTGTGCTGGGGCAGGCAGTATGTGATCTTCTAGATGTTATTGTGATAGAGGCCCCATCAACCTTCATCAGCTATCATGCAAGCTAAGTTAGTGAACTTCTGAGTGGGCTTGAAATTTGAACACATTGCCCATCATGGTTCCATAGTTTATTCATCAAATGCAGTTAGTAACTTTAAGTTACATGAACAAAAGACATGTTATTCTGTAGTAAAACTACAATCTTGTTTATACAAGGGTCCACAATCCTGATGCTTAATCCTAATGCCTAGAATATTGGCCTTTGATGCTAATTTAAGATTTGATATAGTTATATATGACTTTCCTGTTCAATTTCCAACTCTTTCTGAGTTATTATTCAGATATGATGAAGATACCAGGAGTGTGGGTGAAGTTAATGAGGACAGCCAGAAAAAGGAATGGAACAATTTCTATAACAAACAGATGAAGTTGCGCAGGGTAAGTGGAAGAGCTTTCTATAGAAGATAGAGACTCACCTATATAGGTAATCCTTGAGTTGCAAATGTAATGGAGCCTACCAATTACATTCGTAACCCGAGGATTCGTAGAAGTGAATCATGTAACTTGAACGTCATTATACCCTGCTTTTGCCCATGCATTCACTAATGAAATGCGTGGGTCATTAAGTGCATGAGGTATTTCAGGGAGAAGAAGGCCACGGGAAGCTTATTGCTTTCTTCAACCCATTGAGATATCTCATGCTTCCCCACCCTCCACCCTGCCTGACTGGGTTATTTACCTTACGTATATCTCGATGATCAATGGAGCTATCTCCTCTCCAGTCTCTCTGCCTCATTTTCGTATTTTGAGCAAAGGCTTGCCGAGGCCTAAGGGATGAGAGATTGTGTTCCTATAGGCCTGTGATGGCAAATCTTTGCGTTCCCGTGTGCTGGCCTGCATGCTGGAAGTGGCACACTAAGCCATCCTGCAAGGTATCCTTGGCCCCGCTGGCCTTCACGCATGCGGGAGCAGCGATACCCGGAAGAGCGGCGGTCTATCGCGCATGCGCGAGCCAGCACCCAAACGCCCAGATACCGGCCTGGAAGCACACCCAACAAACAGCTGGCCCTCGTGCATGCGCACAATGTCAATCCGGAAGGTCGGGTGCCGGCCTGCGCATGTGTGTCGGAATGCTGCTCTTCCGGGTTCTGCCAACCCTGCGCGTGCGACGGCCGGCTGACCAGCGCACGTGTGATCACAGGAACCCGGAAGAGGAGTCAGCGAGGTTGCGCATTCGTCGCGGGATGGTTTCGCGTGCCACTTCTGGCACATGTGCCATAGGTTCGCCAACACTGCTATAGGTTCAGGTCATTTTTGCAAAAAGCTTTTGCCGATGAGAACAGAGCCTGTGAGGGGCTCGCGTCCCTCCAGGCCTCCATTCTTGTCAGCAAAGGACTTCAGGAAAAGGCTTTTGCTGATAAGAACAGAGGCCCAGAGGGGGACACACACCCCTCTTGGCCTCCGTTCTCAATGGCAAAGGCTTTTTGCAAAGACGGCAAAAGGCTTTGCAAATGGAGGGAAGGCTTAGGTACTTCAGGCCTTCCCTCCATTTGCAAAACCGTTTACTGTAGATCTTGTCCAGGCCTCCATTTTCAGAGAACAGAGGCCTAATGTACTAGGAGAACATGCAAGATCAGTAGTATGAAATCTTGCGTTACTGATATCACGTGATCTTGTGGTACTTTAGGCCACCATTCTCTGTAAATACACCAAAGGCCTAAAGCACCGAAGTAGGCCAAGAAACAGAAGGCTCGCTAGATCTTTGTAAGGTGAGTATCCACAGGCCTAGTGTCTGTGGAGACCCGGCTTATGTGGGGGTGGGGGTGGCGAATAGCCAAGCCAAATGTTGCAGAGGCTCTGCATAAGTGTGAACAACTGCTGTGGTGATGCAACATTTGTAATTTCGGAACTGTGTCATAAGTACTTGGGAGGGGGTCATGTTGTAACTTCGAATAGTCGCTAAGTGAACTGTCATAACTCGAGGATTACCTGTACATTAAACATTTGGATGGAGTATGCCATGAAATCCTGATATGTTTCCTAAGAAGTAAGTCACACTGAGTTAAACTGAACTTACTCCCAAGAAAAAACAGGTAGTCCTGGACTTAAGACCACAATTGAGCCCAAAATTTATGTCGTTAAGTCAGAATTTGTTAAGTAAGCTTTGGCCCTTTTTACGACATTTCTTGCCATAATTGTGGAGTGAATTACTGCAGTTGATAAGTTAGTGATTGTTAAGGGAATCTGGCTTCCTCATTGACTTGCTTATCATAAGGTTGCAAAAGTGATCCCATGTCCCTGGGATGTTGCTACAGTCATAAGAATAAACCAGTTGCCAAGCATCTGAATTTTGATCACATGATTATGGGGATGTTGCAAAGGTTGTAACTGAAAAACTGTCATAAGTCACTTTTTTCAGTGCCATTGTAACTTTGTACGGTCACTAAATGGACTGTTGTAAGTCGAGGACTACCTATAAGACTTCAGAACTGAGCTAAAATATTAAGACTAAACCTTGTAAAAATACTAATAGGAAGAAAGTCATTCAGTTGCTTTAAAAACTGGATATAATTCTGGCTTTTCCCTGTTGATAAGAGAATCATATTTTGGAGGCACCTTTAGTGCTTCATCACAGATATATGCATCTTTTGGGTGATTCGAGGCTGCATAGTGTGTTGGTGAAGATGCATCCAAAATAGGTAGAACCATGTAGTGTACTTGAGCAAAAGTGGGATTTTGTCTTTATTTTGTTTTGTTTTTAAATTGGAATTGTTGAGAATTGTTTCAGGGCTTTTATAGTAAAAACAACAGGCATCAAAGACAGAAGTTTTTATTTAAAAATCAGACAAAGTAGGAAAGATTTTAGACAATATTACATACAACCACAGATATTTTGTGACTGAACATTTCACAAGAATTTGCCCACTTTGAAAATACTTCATTTATTTTTATTTAATTTATTTACTTTTTTCTTTTTTTTTTTTATTCAAAAAGTTTTTATTAGTCAAAAAAAAGGTTTATACAAATACATATCAGGTATGGTAAATTTTCATTTTTCTTATCTAAAATAAGAATTTTACTCAAATTTTTTAACACATACAACAGCCATATGGCAAGCAGGTAACACGAAGTAGCT
This sequence comes from Ahaetulla prasina, assembly GCF_028640845.1. NCBI lineage: Eukaryota > Metazoa > Chordata > Lepidosauria > Squamata > Colubridae > Ahaetulla > Ahaetulla prasina. The sequence goes on from NC_080540.1 coordinate 129,886,717, forward strand.
AAGTTTACAAATTTTAAATACGTAATAAAGAAGGGTCAAGAATAAACAGAATATCGTACTAAAGAGAATAAGGAAAACCAACACAATCCCAAATATCTTTATCACTTCCTAGTTTTGGATCTCAGAACTCTGGGTTCAGCCTGACCCAACTCCAGGGCCGCAACAGCGGCAGCCGCTTCCGCCCCATGATCTATAACCTCCCCTTCTTCAATTCCTGGGTCATCTGATTCCAGGAGGGCTTTGTGTTCCTCCACATAGGCCGTAGCCTCCCCAATTGTACTGATTTTTTTCGTAATGCCCTCCCGGAAAATCATCAATCCCTCTGGCATCAGCCATCTGAAGCCCACTCCCTTCTGGTACAATTTGCTTGACAAAAAATAATATTTCTTTCTTTTTTCACGTACCTGTCTGGGAATCTGCCTCAGAATGGCTATCTCCCTGCCCCTGTAAATCAGTGCCCCACTCCTATGTTTTCTAAGAATTTACTTACTTTTTTATTTACTTTTTTCTAATGTACTGTATTTATAGATTAAAGATAAGTTAAATCAATTAATTTTAATTTACTTTTTGTAAATATTTTTGTAAATATATAATTAAGAGCCTATTAGGGGAGCCACCATTCTTGGATTGCTACCCCTTGAACTACATTTCATGAATTTCCTATTTTAAAATAGTGGGAAACCTTGCCACTGAATTTGGACAGCATAGTGAGAATTGTTTAATTTTATTTATTCATTTATACCCTGCCTTTCTTATTTTTATAAATAACTCAAAGCAGTGAACATACATAATACTCCTTCCTCCTCCTATTTTCCTCATAACAACAAACCTGTGAGGTGGGTTGAGCTGAGAAAGTAACTGGCTCAAAGCCACTCAGCTGGTTTTCGTGCCTAATGGGGGACTAGAACTCAGTCTTCTGATTTTCTAGCCTAGTACCTTAACCCATAGGCCAAATACTGATCTCAACTCAAGGATAAGAAGAATAGCGTTTCTTCACACGTGAGACTGCAATTTTAAATTATTTCTCCTTCTAAGCACTTTCTTGAGTGTTTTCTATATTACTAGAATATTATCTAGTAATATTCATCAAAAATTTATTTCTATGCGTCAGAAAATGTAGGATGAAGATACTGTATATGATAAATTTGACAGATCTCTACTTTAACCAGCTAAAGATAAATTACCGTAATTGCCACATACATTGGGGGACTATTGTTATTAACCCTAATCCTGTTAATTAACCTAAGTAACCAAATTTGGTTTAAAATATTTTTTAAACTATTTAAATACATTGATTTTTTTTGTTCAAATTTCAGCTTCTTAGTTAAGTTTTAGCATGCAACATTTTAAAAAACATTTCCTATGATCATTTGAAATATGTTGTTTCTGTTTAATCTCTTTAATTTCCATCTTTTTTATATCTTTAGGGGAGAGAACCTGAAAATGATAACTTTGTTCTTCCGGGTAAATATTATTTCAGATATAAGTTTTGGATAAAGTTTGTATGGGTGTTTTTGAGGAGTTGACAGTAATTACAGCCTGTAAGACAGAGGGATTCAATTACAGCAGCAATGGATGCTATATTGGAAGGGCCTCTGGTGGCTCAGACTGGTAAGACAGTCTGTTATTAACAGCAGCTGCTTGCAATTACTGCAGGTTCAAGTCCCACCAGGCCCAAGGTTGACTCAGCCTTCCATCCTTTATAAGGTAGGTAAAATGAGGACCCAGATTGTTGGGGGCAATAAGTTGACTTTGTATATAATATACAAATGGATGAAGACTATTGCTTGACATAATGTAAGCCGCCCTGAGTCTTCGGAGAAGGGCGGGATACAAATGCAAATAAAAAAAAAAAAAAGATCTGAAGGATCAGGTGGGGTTAGTGTTTCCAGGAGCAAATCTGTCTATGGGGATGCATAATCAATTAATCAATGCTTTAGCCTGCATAAACCCTAGTATGAGGGCTAGTTTGATAGAATTAGAAACAAATAACCTGAAACTAGATAGTAGTTTACAGTAATGAAGGTAGGAACTGTTCATCCTGCTCAAAAAAGATGCTTCCAGCCTCTTTTATCACACAGATAGAAAAAAAAAGGTGCAAAAATTTGAACTTTGATTTCATTATAAACGGAGCTTGCATTTTATTCGTAGTAGTTGCTGAAATTCTTCCTAGTTTTTCCATTTATTGTAGGCCTGCAACATTTATAGATTTAATATCTACCACCAGAAGATTGTTTAATGGATATTAGCATGCTGTTTGCTCTTTGTATGTGACATCATTGACTCCAGGATTCCGTATTGGACTGAACTACAAATAGTATAATTGCCTATGAAGAGTTCTTTCCTAAAACATTTGGATTTAAGCCCAGCACTGGCAAAAATAGCTAAATCAGACTTTCACTAGAACTTTGCCTTGTTCAGTGCCAAATACCATTCTGGAAATTTGTGATAAATACAGATGTTTAATTACCAATGGTGCTTGGGCATCATGTAAATGTGTTTTAGAGCTACCTTATGAGTAAGATGAAGTGCAAGACAACATAATTGATTCTGTAACTTAGGTGGCACTTAATGACATGGAAAAAAAATAATTGGCTTCAGCTTTTGGCTTTTATGCTACCTATTGAAAATTTCAGAGATAACCAAAAATATGTAAGCAAAATGAAGCATAATAAATAGTGGGTAAATGTCAATAAAATGGTACACTTTCATTATGATCTACCCTAAAAATGAAATAACTGGCAGATTTCCAGATCGCTAATAAAATGGATCCTCATCACATGCATCAACCAACATGATGTAAGCAAGAAACACCCAGAGCCATAGAGAATCACATGAATTCCTCCAGTGTAAGGATAGTATATGCTGGGAAAGGAAGTTTAAAAAACCTAGACATGGGTTGGTGAATTAACAAAACACACATACAGAAAGAGTTCTGTTCTGTAGTCTGGTACAGTTATACTTCCCATCTGTGAAAAGTTTGGCAACATATTAGAACTTAGCTATTGTTAACTTAGCTTGTGTATTTGCTCCTTTTGGTAGATAGCGATTGTCCCTTGAAGGATGCAGCCAGTAGGAAAATTGCTAGAATTACAGTAAAGGTAAGTGGATTTTTTTTCAAGACAGGTTATTTTAATACAGACTACTTATTATTCATTGCCAACTGGTTAAATTGTGATATTCAGATTGAAGACTTAACTGAAGAAAAGTATAGCACAGATATGTTTCCTAGGTAAAGTCAAGATCAATCAAAATTTAGGCGGAGCCACTCCTTCAGGGCAACTCTTTCACCTTTCTTTCACTGCTTCTTCCACATCCAGACCTAAAGAACCATAGTAACTTTTAGCCCCAGCTTTCATATGTAGTTTAGTTCATTCTGAATTTCTTGTCTACAATGTGATGTAACATTCACATACAGGTATTGAAATGTCTTCACTGTTATTTTTTATTAGTACCTGTGCTTCATTTGAACTTTATGAATGCTCTAGAAACCATTCTGTAATCCCCACAAAAAAATGTCCAGGGAGTGCTTTAAATGTATTTTCAAAGTTCCATTAATAAATTTGTATTTCTTTTTCTGATTTTTTTTAAAAAAACTTTTCTTAGCTGTTTAGACGATGGAATAGACTTCTCCAGTCCTTATCATACCAACTCTGTGAAACCTTTTTATTTATGCCCTAAAACATGTTTAAAAAAACCAGCTAGTGATGATACTGCAATTTGTCATAAGTAGCCTGATTTTGATGAATACACCAAACGATTATTGTATTGGGCTCTTTCTTATTTCATTTTAGGCCTGGGTTAATCCTTTTAAAGAAAAAGCCTAAGCAAAAAAGTAGATCTGGGTTGTAATGCTGTAACCCCAACTCCTGGAACAATTTTTAGGGCAGCAGGAAGGATATTATCCTGGAAATTATCCTGCTGCACATACATCAAGTTACGCATTTGACAAGGAACAGACATCCATGTGTCGTCTTTTTATTTTAGGCTCGAGAACACTGCCTTAGGATGCTAGAAGAAGCTTTGGTCACCAACCGGCAAGCAGCACCAGTTACAGATAGGTAGATCTAATCCAATTTGGTGGAAGAGTCCCAGAGCTCCCTTTGGATCCTTTTCCTCCCTGCCCCACTCAGACAAATTAAGGGCAAAGATACAGACCAAATATAAGAGCTCTATACTACATAGAAGAACTACTACGTATAAGAGCTTTGGCTCTTCCCTATAGTTTCATCCAGCCTTTCGTTCATGGCCTGTGCAAGGGACACATGCAGGTTAAATTTTTGGATTAGATGGAATTAAATCTAACTGATATTTAAATATGATCCATTGGCAAAATGTTTTGATTTATATTTTTCACACTAAAAGATGCACTTCCGCCCCCCCCCTTCAAAACTGGGTGGAAATGTCTGTGCATCTTATAAAGCGAATATTGCAGGGGGGAGGGGGGTTGGTTTGCCACCGCCTGTCACCACTGCCACTACTTGCCACCACTGGGGAACGCTGGAGCCTTCACTCCCAAGCAGCTAATTGGCAGTTGGATCGGCCTCCCAGAATACCGCTGATCAGCTGTTCTAGGGGGCAAGGATTGCTGCCGCTGATCTCTGTCGATCGCCAGTGGTGGTGAGTGGCAACAGCGAACAGTCTCAGTAGGCAGCACCAATCGGCAGCAGCGATTGGCAGCAGCAGCAGCGATCCCGGCCACCTAGAACAGCTGATCGGCGGTATTCTGGGAGGCCGATCCAACCGCCAATCAGCTGTTCGGCAGCGAAGGCTCCAGCATTCCCCATCAGTAACAACAGCTCAGCTCAGTTGACTGGGGGTGGGTGTAACGGAGCAGAGCCCTGAGAAGCCACTTTCTGGGGCTGCGATAACGTGCTGAAGCTGTTTGCTGCAAGGATGCTAGCCGGATGGATGCTGGGAGGCAGAGGCAGCAATGCATTGCTTTCCCCTTTTTTTCCTCCTATAAAGCTAACGTGTGTCTTATAGTCTGGTACATCTTATAGTGAGAAAAATATGGTAACTTCTGTGGGGATTTTAGATGGGGTTTTTTTTTTGGTTCTATTTCTATCGCTATTTTTGTTCTAAAGTTGCCCTGGGATTTGTTTTTTCTTCTTGAAAGACAGTCTATAAATGAGTAAACTTGCATACCACTGCCATATTTTGAACCATGGAAAAATTTAAGAGTATTTGCACAAATCACACAAAATGTCATCATGCTTCAAGTTAAAGCTCTAAATATGCACATTCATAGGGGTGACTATATTAGTTCTCCAGCAAATGCCAGTGTTGGAATCAAAGTATGCAGTTATGTGGTCATTCTTGTATTACTGGGTAAACTTTTGTCTTACACGAATGTAATTATCTGGATAACCCAAGTATATTTGCATCTTTTCTTCTGTGATCTAAATACTGCAATTCCCTTTGTTTCCACCAGAGGATAGCAATGTACTATAAAAATACACCATACTGCAAAAAGAAACAAGCAGATTAAAAGTACTTGTGCAATAAACTAGAAATATTGAAAGGAAAAGTATAACTTTGGGTTACTGTTTTTTGTCTCCTTATTTGGGGAAGAATAGTTAATTATTATTCTATTCTATTGGCATCCTTCAGTCTCAAAAGACTATGGTATAGTGCTCTGGAAACAGCATCTAGTGTGGCTAAAAAGGCCAATTCGAGAGTGGCAATCCCTTCCACACTGAGGGCAGATATATTCTGTCCCCTGCCCAGCCCCCCAGATTTCGCTGGTTCCGGGACTGCCTCTTTGCCTCAGCCTGCTGAACAAATGTCTCTTCGAATTGGAGAAGGCCATGCTGCGTTTTTAGTCAGTAGTCAATTGCCACCAGTATTTTTGCACTCAGGCAATAATTTGGAACTGCCAACTGTTGCAATGTGGATTCTACAATGACATCTAAGAAAACATGGAGCATTTCCTTTGTATTTGTACATATAAACCATGGGTCTGTTTTAGTCCAGGTCTTTTAGCAAGTGCTGTAGAGATGGAATATGACTCTTTCCGGACCAGTAAGATGGCAAACCTATACAAGGCATCAGTTCTAAAGAAGGTAATAAACAGTTGTGGAACTTAATGTTGTGGGCCAGTGTTCTCTCTGATAGTTGGCTTTCTTGAAATATGTAGTCATAAAGAAAAAAGGTGGTGTATTTATTCTTGACTTACTGGAAAATGCTATTGTCATTCCTATCAGTATGTAGATCTACAGAATACAGATTCAGTAATAATCAGATTTGTTTTAGATCAATTATTGCATCACAATTTAATATCTTCTCAAAAATGTATGCTTTGAAATAATCTGCAATGTCTGTGTCAGCAGTACAGCTGTCCCTCATTCATTTCCGAACAGCCCTTCTTTAAAACTATATGGTTGCAGCCACATAATAAAACTTCACAAAGGATTAAAGAGGAAAAAATCTACCTCTATAAATGTTGGCAGAGCCTTCTAATCGAGTGACTTGGGATATCTAGAAAAATGCATTGCTCCAGCAGCTGAAGATGTTGCTCACTTTTGCATTCTTTGGAAGCCATTCTCTAACCCTGAAATGGAGACTTGCATGACTGTCCCTGTGGGTAGCTTTATAAGAATCTGATGTGTAAATAAGTGTCAGTTTCAGTGGCAAAATCTTCCTTTCAGAGAGGTAGAGCAGAAACACAATTGACCAAAAATTAGTAACAATTGTGCACTCAACTTCTAGTGCTCCTCTGTAATTTCCAGAATCTCGCCTCATTTCGGATAAGTATAAATAAGTGGCTTGAAAGACAGGCACCTAAAGGTTTGCTGCCTTCTTAAAATTACCCCACTCTCAGAGGGTGATGCTGTCCCAATTGTAGATTGCCCTTTCTTGCACTGATTCTTTGGCACTACAGGGGAATCTTTTAAGTACAACTTGAACTTAAATTTATCCCATTATTCACTGATCACTATTGTTTTTAAGATTTTTTTTCTTTTTGTTAATTTCTCACATTCCTATATTTAAGCTTTGGACAGGATATGCCTTTAAAAGTGGGGTGCATCTACTTTGAATGAATCATAGTAAAGTAAGAACTTTATTTTTTGACAAAATGGGGGGAGGGGAGTCCAATCCATGTTATCTGTGCTCAAGACGTTTGAATGAGAGCTCAGACAAGGGAGGAATAGTTGAAGGTTAATCCAGTTTAGATTGTTAAGAACCTGATCAGGAATGATGGTAATGCTACATTAATTGTATATGAAAAACCTAATTCCTCAACATTTCCTTTCATGGATTTCCTGCTTGTTGCAACTACAGAGAATCCTTGCTTAACAGCCACTCATTCAGCAACCATTTGAATTTATAACAGCACTGAACAAGTGATAGTTACGACTGATGCTTGTTCTCAGGTCAGCCGCAGTATCCTACAATAACAGGATCACCATATGCCATTCTTTCCTAGCTTCCTACAAGCAAAGTCAATGGGAAAGCCAGCAAGAGGTCACACGTAATGACCACGTGAAGTCCTTGCTTAACACCCGCAGTGATTTGCTTAATAATGGCAACCAAAAATGTTAAACGTTCTGTCACAAAGCGTTGCAGCGAATGACATTGCATTTTATGACTGTCAGTTAGCAGTGGAAATTCCAATGCTGATTACTATTTATTCTAAATGAGGACTAGAATAGTGAAACAAACATGGTACAGTACCAGAGACAGAGAATCCTCTGAATAGCCCTCTTTACTCTGTCCCTTTTTTTCAATAAAGGTCACAGAAATTAACAAAGCTTCCAAAAATGGGGAGTTGTATGCCATCCCGGATTTGGGAATCAACGACTACCCCAAGATGAAAGGTGAACCATCTGCTACACATGATGATGTCTTCTGTCAAGCATCCAAAGTGAATACTGTAGGTGCTATGAACCTTTTGTTTATAATTCATTATTGGGTAAATGGTTTTGCAACAGATTTTGCCTGATGCATAATTTTCTTGAGCTTTCAGAAATCTCTGTTGTATTTGCCATATAGTCCCAAAGGTGCTTTTTCAAGAAGCAGCTGGACTTTCTGGTTTTTGTTTGAAGACTTATCGTTTCTCATCCTAGAAAATTCTTCAGCTCTTTTGAAGTTCTTAGATGAGAAGCAACACATCTTCAAAGAAAAACAAAAAAGTCCAATTGCCTCTTGAAAGAACACCTTTGAGACAACCAGGACCTGGATGACTGAGAATCTCTGTAGACATTTGCCATATAGGAAAAATATCTATCCATATACTACTACAATTCTCTTTCTTGTAACCTTGAACCAAATGGTACACCATAGGACAAAACATTTTGAAACAAGATACCTCAAATGGGTTAATTTTTAGAATGCATCCAAAATCTGGGATCCATGATTTCCATAGAACTGAAATTTGGCAAATTTTATACATTTTATGACATAAAAATTAACATCAAACAGTGTATGACGTAATACAAAATGTCATAAAACATTTCCAGGGCCTGTTTCCTGTTTGACTGTGCTCGACACTTCAACATGGGCTATTTTCAATATCTCTGAATGTATCCCAACTTTTCCAGTGAAGGCAGTACATTAATTCTGTTGTTGAAGGCATTGAGAAATCTAATAAGGAAATAACTCCGCAAGGATGACACAAGGGTGTCACATATTGTCCAGTATATTACTATTAAAATTCTCCTGTTTTGTCTATATGTAACTTTAACTGACCAAAATTGTGCAACATATGGAACCATTTTTGAATCAAAGTACCCCAAATGGGATAACTTACAGAATACTTCCAAAATCCATGATTCCCCTGAAATTGAAATTTGGTACATTTTCTAAAACATTTCATAACCTAATACAAAATACAAAGCATTTCCTGCGGTTCTGATATTTCACTGGGCTTTACAGTTTAATGTGGGCTATTTTCAAGGCAGATTCATCTCTGAATATTTCCCTGAATTTAAAAAAATGTTTCCTGTGAAGGCAGTATATTTGAAGCTCTGCATACATTAGAAATAAAAAAAAATCTCAAATGATATTGCTTTTGATTTCAAATTTTCATAGGCAAATTCAAATGTTTTAGAAATGTAACTATTTTTCATCTTTTTCCCCAAGTTCAAACCCAAGAGAATCGGGATTGGATTTCAAAGGATGTCTGGCATGTTCCAGTCTGCTACAGAGGTTCTATCTGCTAAGGAAGGAGATGACATTAATGTTGTAAAAGAGGAAATTGGCTCAAACTGGAAGGAAGACAGCAGCTGTGGTCCCAAGCCTTTGGATATCGGTGACATTTTTGAGGATAAGGAGGAAACAAACAACAAAATATGCAAAAACGGTGTTGAATCCCCTGAAAAAAAAGGACAGCATGACACTGCTGAGGCTGTCACCTTGGCGGTTAGTCATGAAAAGAGAAAACCTACTAAGAAGCAGTTGCTGTTGGCAGAAGCAGCTAAGAAAGAATCTCAGAACATCTCCAAATTCTTCTCCATCCCCAAAGCAGGATGTAAAGCCAAAGCTTCAGAAATCGATTTGGCAGAAGAGAAAATCAACTGTCTCAATGAACTGCCTCAGTTTTCCTCCCGAAGAGCATGTGAAGAGAAAGCTGAACTTCAGGAAACCGATATTGTCTTTAAAGAAGAACTAACAAGTTCATCTGCCGCAAAAGAGCAGGAATCCAAGAATATAGAAGATATGCCTTTGAGCAGTCAAAAATTAGGGAAAGAGTACTCGTACTCTGGATCAAGTTTTGAAAAGCTAAAGTGAGATATGTTTTTCTTTGCCTCTCAGTTATTACTTTTTCTGAAGTTAGGATAGATAGTGGGCAATTGAATAGAAGCAATGGTTCAACTATAGTTTCTCCAGTCAAATTTAAGATTGTTGTATATCAGATTGGATGAAGCAATTGAATTTAAGCATGTTGCTCATCCTGAGAGTTGACACAGGTTGTATGAGTATAACTGAAGGTGAAAAAGCTAAACCTTAGCCTAGTATTTGGACTGAAATTGAGCAGAAGGATAGCTCAGTATCTACATTTGGAGATCTGAGTGTAGGCTAATTTCAGGCATTTCCTCTGTCTCCACAAAAATGTTAATATTATTCTTACAAGATGTATTTGTTATACTTTTTTTCTTGAAGGGCTGAATCTTTGGTTGAAGAAGATATAATCAATGATTGCGAAAACCTTAACGGAAAAAGACCAGGATCAGCTGAGGTGAGTTATATTTTATTAAAATTGTCTGTCTGTCCATCCATCCATACACACACAAACACACACACAGAGGGGGGGCATATGGCGGGATGGGTGCCATGCCCCTGTCAGAGTGTAAATCTGCGGGGGAAGATGAGCTGGAACAAGAGCCGACAGAGAATGAGAGGGTGGCTCGGTTGGCCTTAGAGGAAACTGGGGAAGGGCAGAGTCAGTCCGGACAAGGCTTTTCAGGATTAGAAAAGCTTGCAGACAGGGAGGAGCAGGAGAGACAGAGCTCAGGCGAAGAGCAAGAACCACCCCCTCTGATCCTAGACTACGCAGAGAAGAGAAAAGGCGAGAACAACGCAGACTGAGCTGGCTATGAGGAAGGAGAGTGCCCCGTCCCCCTTCACAAGACACACCTGGGGACTGAGATGTAAAGAGGTGCTGGTGGGAGGGGCATTTGTCGGGAACAAGCCTTGTGTGTGCACTTGCAGATGCCTGGAGATTACTGTTTGGCTAAAAACTGGCTTATTGGACTGCTGGCCCTGGTTACTGTTTGGCTAACCTGGCTTACTGGACTACTCCAGCCAGAGGCTGCTGAAGGTGCATGTAAGAGCTTTGCTCCAGGACTTGTAGTAAACACGGGGACGTTTGGGGGCAAAGTTGGATCAATAAAGGGGAGTTAGACCTGTTCTCTGCCTGTGTTGCTTCCGTGCCATGCCCTGGGTCATCACAGATGGGCCTGAGATTTGATGACAGGAATATAGGAATGAAGGAATAGGAAGTAGCAAGTGAGATGATTTCTGTTTGACCTGAACTAATTTCCAAATGACATTTGCAACAAGGCCAACTAAGATTCAGGTGGCCATTTAATAAACTGATAAATACATGATGCTTCATCCAAGAGAAGTCAGTTTCTTTTTTATAGAATTTGTCTCTAGTGCTAACCACCAAATGACAGTGACATTAATTAAGTCTTGCTGACTTAACTTATTAAATTAATTGGCCATGCATCCGAAGTGCATGACTATGAGTGGGGACAGAGAGAAGAGAGATTGCACATATGTATACAGAAAATAAAACACAACAGCCAGAAAAGTAATAAAAATAGCCATCGACACAAACAAGATCTTGAGTGGGTTGCTTCTAGAGTTTAATGCTAACAATATATTGGTTTCATAGCATTGCATTTTAGTGATGCACGAATCAGTGTTAACATCGCACTTGGGAACTGACATGCTTTTGGTTATTTTTGACTGTTCCTTTTTTTTAATGAGTAATTAGTGTTCATTTATTTTTCTCAAACCTAAGACTAACTTCTTTTGATCATGTAAATAATAGAAAGTGGGCAGTGGCTAATATGACAGACCTTGCCTTAGAAGATATGTAGACAAAAAAATCTTCGTTAGTCTTGTTGCTTTTGTTTGGCTCAAATTAAAGCAAAGGATCAAACAGAGTAGAGGAAGAGATATGATTAGCATTGAAGATTTTGTGCTAGTTAATTTGTGTTCCTGGATATCTGTTTGATCCTTTGCTTCAGTCTATTAATGAGGATAGAACCAGAACAGTCATGATAATTTCCTTTGATGAGTGTATATCTTTGAGATGCTGATGCATCTTCACTTAGAAATGTAGATAACAAAGGAATATTCTGCTACAGTGTTTTGCTGGGCGTGCCAAATTTCTATCTCCAGAAATGTTCATTATCTCAGAGAGGTTTCCATTTTACCTTTGGTTTGTAAAAGTTATTTTAAAAGATATTACTGAGTTATTCCCAAAAGAAACTAGAAATAAAAAAAGATGTTACACTTTTTCGATAATGACCTTCCTGATTAACTATATAATGAACCTTCGCATATCAGTAAGTAAAAATATAAGATATTTTTAAAAGAAACTGGTTTTGTGAACCTGCTTCCAGGCAATGAATTTTATATTGCTGCTGCTTGTATCTATCAGTGTTACTGGTTTGTTTGTTTTTCCCTGTTTGGTTTGGCTGATTGATTAAGCAAAGCAAATCTTGTCATAATTGTATAGAATTAGTGAAATACCCATTGTGATTATTGCCATTTTTATTTTTTGTTGTTTTTAACATATACTTTGAGTAACATTAAAATATGTTCTGCTTCACATTAGTGTCTTAAATAATTAAAACTAAGCTAAAATGCTGTTAAAATTAAAGTGTTCTGACATTTCTTAGAGTGTTTTTTAAAATGATAAGGAAACCCTTTCCAGATGATTAACATGCTTTTGGTTCATTTAAGATTGGCTTCATTGAGAGTGTAGTTATTTTAAAGGATTTCTGTTTCTGCCTTTCCAGGACCTGGAGAGCCCTGCTGAAAAGAGGCTACGGATAATGAACAAGTCCTCCATTTTGTCACAGTCAGAGGGGAAAGCTGGTAGGCTGGCAAAAAAGAAAGTCACTTTTGACCCAAATTTATCACAGGATGATAAAGAAGGGACCACGGGAGCTATCCGGCCACCTTCAAAAACATTGTCGCTTAAGGAAACAGCAGATATTGTTGTAAAATATTTGACTCCTTTCTACAAAAGTGGGAAATTTGCATCTAAGGTGGGTTATGAACTATTTAATTCCCCCCTCCATCTCTGTTTGACTTACATTTCCCTATCAGTTAAAGCTTCCATGGTGATATAAAAGTTAGATATGAAATTAAATGCTGTTGCAGAAGATATCTAAGGAAATGCATGGGAAATAAGTTCCACAGTCATGTCATCTTAGTCCTTCTTACGGTGGGGATGGGACGGTGCTGGACAGAGCTAAACTTGGGGGTTTTTTGCCAGTGAAATAAGCAAAGTACTTTCAAACAACAATTGCGTGTATTTAACTTGCTTTATTTATGAGTAGTCCTCCATTTATAATTTTTCTGTCTTTCCCCATTTCTTCCATCAATTTCTAATAAAATCCATGATTGTGCATTTAATCAGAATGGTAACATCAGTAGAGCTATTTTGCTTTCTTACCAGGACAAAAATGTTGAATTCTAAACTTGCTGCTCTACCACAAGGATAAAGAGCTGCAATATGCCCAGTAAAGGTCTCTATGAGTTGAAGTTGGGCCAGATTACTTCAGCAAAATCTATTGGATAGGGAACAATCTATTTATTGCTTGCCTATTCATTTAAAATGTGCAAAATGCTGATGTATCCAGTGATACCTCACTTAACACGTAAAGATAAAGGTTCCCCTCGCACATATGTGCTAGTCATTTCCGACTCTGGGGGGGGGGGTGCTCATTGTTTCAAAGCCGAGGAGCCAGCGCTGTCCGAAGACATCTCCGTGGTCATGTGACCAGCATGACTAAATGCCAAAGGTGCACAGAACCTTCCCACCAAAGGTGGTCCCTATTTTTCTACTTGCATTTTTACGTGCTTTCGAACTGCTAGGTTGGCAGAAGCTGGGACAAGTAACGGGAGCTCATTCCGTTACGTGGCACTAGGGATTCGAACCACTGAACTGCCGACCTTTCGATCGACAAGCTCAGAGTCTTAGCCACTGAGCCACCACGTCCCTTTTGATGTACCCAGTGATACCTCCCTTAGCACATACCAGACTCTATCTAGCATGGATCAAAGCAAAGCACCAACATCAAGCATCTGTTTTATTGCCAGTAATGCTTCTGGGGTCTAGTATAATTCTTAGAAAATAAAAAATGGCAGGTGACTTAACCCTGTGCTTTGTAGATATGCCTACCTAACTCTTCAGGAAAAAAAGGCAAAGATAAATCAAGTAGTAGAAAACACTGTGAAAGTTTTGAGTGGGTTGGCAGGGAGCAACTTCCCAATGTGTCTTCTGGCTACCTCATTAAAGGGAGTCATTGTGTAAGAGAATCTCAAAATTAAAAAATCCAAATCCTTTGTAGATCCTTGGATCCAAAACTATTATACTTGTGTATTGATAATTATAATATAAGCACGTAATACAGGCCTGGGCATTTTATGGCCCCTGGGCCACATTCGACTTTTGGCTGTCCTTGTCCAGCCCACATGAGGTCAGTTGGAACTTAGAAATCGAATGTAAATAAGGGTGCCGCAGGAGGGCAGGAGACAAAGCCAAGTCAGGTCCAGCTCTGTGCAGTCACAGTGCACTCCTTCAGTCAGTTGGCAGCTGCAGGGGGGGTGGGAGGGGTGAGGAGAGATAGCATTTTTCTCCTCCTGTATAGCACTCGCCCTTTAAATGAAGCAATCTTGAGGCGTTGAGGTGATGGAGTTTGAGGACATCAAATCAATTCTGCTCTTCACTACAGTCCCAGTTTCTCATGTGGGCCCTTGAGAAAATTAATTGCCCATCCCTGATCTAGCAGAACTTGGATTTGATTTTAGTTTCACAGCCTTGACTGCTTTGTAATGTCTAATTGCTTGCAGATGCACCTTCTATTTGAATCACAGATAGCATGTTCCCTATTGTACGATAAGCAGAGCACCTAATTACTAGTCTGCCCAACTGGGCATCAATTACTTTGTCTTGCATAGAAGCACAAGCCTTAGATGTTAATGAGGGAATTGCATCCCACTACGCTTATTCTGCTTTCTTATCTCATACCTGGTAGGATTTGTTCAAGGGATTTGCCCGACACCTCTCTCATTTGTTGGCTGCAGACAAAAGTAGTTTCCGCAAAACTGGTGAGTTGCCAAATGGGGTGAAGGAATGTCTTGTGCTTTGTCCCTCTTATTTTGCAAAATTGTTGACCTGTAGAGATCTCTAATTTTCAACTCTTTTTTGGTATGGGGAGAATAGGGTATAGTTAAGCTTGGTTAGTATTTATGATATGATGGAAATGTTTGAAAATCTGTTGTTGATAAAGTATAGGTATTGGAGATGACTTTCAGTAATTGGAGATTGTTTTCTGTACATTTTTCTTGCACACCATTAACTGACTCTTGTTCATTCGTTTGTTCATTTGTTCATTCATTCATTCATTAGCCCCTCACATCATGGACATAAATCATTTCAACTTCTA
This sequence comes from Ahaetulla prasina, assembly GCF_028640845.1. NCBI lineage: Eukaryota > Metazoa > Chordata > Lepidosauria > Squamata > Colubridae > Ahaetulla > Ahaetulla prasina. Next base: position 129,901,851 of record NC_080540.1, read on the forward strand.
CTCTCAGAATGACACTATAGGGCATTGCACACCAGAACAACTAGATACAAGGACAGTTTTCCCCGATGCCATCACTCTGCTAAACAACTAATTCCTACAACACTGTCAAACTATTTAGTAAGGCTGTATTACTGTTATTCTTCTCATCTTTCCTATTACCTACTGTATTTCCTTTTCTACTTATGACTTGCTTGCATCTTTATGATTTATATTGTACTATTTAGTGTTCTAGTATGATTTATGTTGTTTGCTTATTTAGTATCCTATGACTATCAGTTTGGATCTTATGATTTATGATGAATGTATTTTTATGTTTATGATCATGCTTACTTATTGCTTTTTTGTACACTGAGAGTTTATGCACTGAAGACAAATTCCTTGTGTGTCCAATCACACTTGGTCAATAAAGAATTCTATTCTTAAAGTTATTCTCACCACATTCTTTGTCCTACCATGATCTGTTAACCGTATTTTGCAAATACCGTTTGAGCCAATAGGCACAATTTGCATTTGGTAATTAATGAGATGTGTGATAAATAAACTGTGATTGAAAATGTCATTATCTCAGGTGCCACTCTTTCTGTTTACAGTGAAAGAAGAAGCGCAGAGGCTGATCAAGACATTTTTCAAAAGCCGGGACAAGTGTGAAAGCGAAACAGACTGGCAGGAGCTCTTCTCTTTGGAAACGTGACTCATGAAAGGCCCTGCTTCACTTTGCTCGTTGTGACAGAGGACTGTCCCTCCAAGTTTCGCTGTAGCTACGCTTTGTAACAATGCAATGGGGAAGCGGAGGGAGAGGGCATTTGGGGAGATAGAAGCGCCAGGGTTAAGGATTTATCTGCACAATAGATTTTCTCTGTCTGGAAAAAAAAAAGGTCATGTCGTCAGGTTTTGAAGGCAGCCCTTTCCTCCACCTAGCAAGTATGAGTGAACTCAGTTTTATTATTTGGCTAGGCATATGATTGTGACTGGAAAGTCTCCAGTCTTTTAATACAGATTTTACTGGCAGCTATCTTAAATAGAAAAAATGCATTTGCCTCAGTCAGGATTTCTTTGCTCTGAGAGTAAGGTGTTAGAGAGTGCTTTGGGGAAGACCAGTTAATTTATAATTGGAAGGAAACCCGGAAGGGTTATTTTGGCCAAAGCTCTTTAGATTTCTGTTCTTTTATGGTGTTGATATGTTTCTTTTATTCCAAAAGTGTTCCCTTGCACCAGAATAATTTTAAAAAATAAATTAAAGCTCATAAAGTGTAACAAAATGTGCTGAGTTGACTGAGCAGCGTATTGACAGAATTTTCCCTGAGTTGGTAATATAATAACAAATTAAATGCAGCAAATTAAGGGCATAGCAACCAGAACTAATTAAACACATGCAGTGCTTTGTTTTTTTAAGTGCTGTTTAGAGAGGGACTTCCAATGTGGGCAACAGGAACTATTTTGATGCTTATGTTTTCCTACATTATTTTCATTCCCAATTACTGCTTCAGTAACCCTGAAGCTCTCCTATGAAGTTCTAAATGCGCAATTAAGGAATTCTGTCCTCCTCCTGCATCATCTGTCAGTATTTACTATGTGTACTTCGGGGACACCCTGCCAGCTGCCCTGATTGGTGTTGGTGTAAGTTTCCCTCATCTCCCACCAGTATGACCAGAGTCTTTGTTGGCTGGGAACGATGGAAGTTATGCCTTTAGACTAGGTTTGGGAAGAGAGTTCTGAAATGTTATTTTTAAGGAGAGAATTAATATTGTGTCTTGCTTCTGTTCCTAGCTGGCATGTCTTTCTTTATCCAAGAGGGACTATTACAAACCTATTACGGTTAAAAATGTCTAGTTAGGAGCAGATTTTTCTTTTCATAAAACCTCAGGAATAAAGCTCAATACCTCCCTTCCCAAAGATTCTGTTCTTCCAGATTAATTGAATGGAAATGCCTGATATATTTAAGGAAAATTGCCATTGCAGTATCAGTGCACATTGCTCTAAAATTATGTAGTAGTAATATTTTAGATTGCATTTTTATTTTTTGCATATGGAGTAAATTCTAGACATTCATTATTCACAAACATTTTCAATAGTTTTTTGCAAGGCAGTTCCACAGATTATTTGTATGGTGAGAAGCTGTAACATTTGGGGGGACCCTTGAATTTCCCACACTATAAACATGGGTTTATTGTATTAAAAATGCTTTTAGGTAAATAATCTAAAATTAGCACTTTAAAATATGAAAAATGTGAGAAATTTATCAACTACTGTAGTAGTCTCCAATTCCCACCTTGAAGTTGAGTTGCTTCAAATAGTTTTGTTTTCAGGTAAGAAAATTTTTTTTACAGCTCACATTCCCTATCATAAGTAGAGAAATAAATGTGCATTTGAAAGAGATGAGCTAATTCTTTTCATATGTCACATACTTAAAAGCCATACTACTGTACTGTACTGTGCCTCCAATGTGGACCTAACTAGTAACTCAGTATTATGGCAAAATGACCCTACAGAGCTTATAAGGAAAATGCTGTTTTATTGATATTTAAGAGAAACTGAATATATTTGGGGATTCTTGGCTAAAATAGTAGTTTTTATCATTATGAGTTTTTGACCTGTGCCTTAGATCTGTCCTAGAGAAGCCACTGATCTTTCTGATGTTGAGAGCTGACATAAAGGCAGAATTGTGGAAGAGATCTTCAAATTAGCTTTTGCTGGAGAAACAGGCTTTGTAACTTTAAAGGTACATGGCAAGCTGCTAATAAAGTTAATGTTAAAGATGTTACTCTAGTAGCTTTTATTTATTCAGAACAAAACTTTGTGTGTCTGGTAAAGTTAATCAGTGACTACTTAGCATAATCTGTGAATTAAGAGAATTTCCAAATGGGAACCACTCTGCATTCCATGTAAAGCACACAATCAGCTGAGCTGATCTATTTGTGACTGCAGTGTATATTAAATGACACAAACAAATTTTCGCATTTGCAAACCTGAAGACCTATCAAATATGCAGGTGGGAAGAATGATTTGATCATTTGTTTATATCAAATTTTTACATAGACTAAAAGGTTAATCAAGAGGGAAACAAAAGAAACAAAGAACAGAAAGAAAAAAGTACAAGAAATGAAAAAGAAATACAAAATCAGTCTATTATGAATCTTTTCTCATTCATTATCCTCAAGTTTCAATAAAAAGAATTCTAGTTTCTTTGCAATGTTAGTCTTTAAATCCTTTGTATCAGGTGTGAATTTGTATCAAAAAATTCTTAGCTTTTTCACAAGTCCACCATGATAAAATGTTCCCCCATATGTTTTGAATTTCCAGCACTGGTTTTATACATTTTTTATACATTTTTTAAAAATTTGTCTAGTATCATATACCAGCAATACTTCATTTTTTTTAAAAAAATGCTCTTAAATTATGCAATGTAATAAATTACCCACAGTCTCTCCCAAGTGTTCATCTCAATTATATCCAAAGCTAATAGCCCATTTTGTCATGCAGTCCCTCCAAGACAGAGTGGCTGTGGATGCCGGCATCCCGGTACAGTCAGCTAAATCCGCGGCTGACCATCGGTGGCGAGTCATTGGCCCCGATGGAGAGGGTGCGCAACTTAGGCGTCCTCCTGGATGAACGGCTGTCTCTAGAAGATCATTTGACGGCCGTCTCCAGGAGAGCGTTCTACCAGGTTCGCCTGGTGCGCCAGTTGCGCCCCTTTCTGGACCGGGAGGCCCTTTGCACGGTCACTCACGCCCTTGTGACGTCTCGCCTGGATTACTGCAACGCTCTCTACATGGGGCTTCCCTTGAAGGGCATCCGGAGGCTGCAGTTAGTTCAGAAAGGGGCTGCGGGTGATAGAGGAGCCCTCGTGGCTCCCGCATAACACCCATCCTGCGCAGGCTGCACTGGCTACCTGTGGCCTTCGGGTGCGCTTCAAGGTTTTGGTGACCACCTTTAAAGCGCTCCATGGCATAGGGCGGGTTATCTGGGACCGCCTACTGCGACCAGATACCTCTCACCGACCCGTGCGCTCTCACAGAGAGGGACTCCTCAGGGTGCCGTCAGCTAGGCAGTGTCGGTTGGCGACGCCCAGGGGAAGGGCCTTCTCTGTGGGGGCTTCCACCCTCTGGAACGAACTCCCCCCAGGACTCCGTCAACTTCCTGACCTTCGAACCTTCCGTCGCGAGCTCAAGACACATTTATTCATCTGTGCAGGACTGGCTTAGATTTTTAAATTTAGAGGGGTTTTAAATTGATTTTAATATTTATATTTGATATTTATATTTCTATTTTTAATAATTCGGGCGCTAGAATAAGTTTTTTAAGGATTATTTTAATTTGTATATTGATATTGATGTTTTATATGCCTGTAAACCGCCCTGAGTCCTTTGGGAGATAGGGCGGTATATAAATTCGAATAATAAATAAATAAATAAATAAAAAAATAATCTGTTCTTCTGTTTCAAATCTTAACAAAAGTTTTCCCTTTTCTGTTATTACCTGTTCACCATTTTACATAATTCCATTTCAAATTGTTTTTTTGTTTTTCAATTCAGATAGTCTTTTTAGCCATATTAAACCTTTCTTTTAACTGTGCACTTGAAAACCACTGAAAATTATGTTATTTTGCATATTGCCTGTTACTGGGGAACTGGCTTTCCTCTCCCTTCTAAGGTTAAGCCAGCTTCTCCCATTCCCCCGTTGCAGAGATTCAGCTGCTGTAGAGTGGTAGTATCATTTCAGCAAATGTTCTTAAAATAATTGACAGCTGGTACCTTGGAAACTTTGCATCTGCTCATAGCAAGGGCTGTTCTGTAAGCCCTGAGCAAGTACCAGGAACTAAAAATATGGTTTCAGAGCCACTAACTCTGCCTTGTTTTTCATGCCCTCCTCTAGAACAGCTGTATGGAAGACCTGAGTGGTTTGTGCTAGTCTATGTTTTGAAGTTGGTGGCAGTGAAGACCATTAGTTAACTTTAAACTGTTTTTGAAGAATCAAGGAGTAAAAATTGTAATGATGTGAAGATGCCCTTGATTATCCAAAGATTAATAATACTGTCATGCATAGTTTAAGAAATGCAGATTCCTTTCTTGTTTGTTTGCAAAAACTTTCTGATTAAATGAAACTAGCATACAGCAGCAAAAAAGGTGTCAAAAATTTAAAGCCAGATTAAGATCCTAAGGAGAGATAGGGGAACATAGATCTTTGGTTTTAAATCTCCTCTCATTCAGTTACAGGATCCTGGTTTCTTCTGGAATGAGGGAGAGAAAAAATATCTCTATTCTTGTTTTTTATAAAGTGTTTGCAATTTTATACCTCTTTATAATTTCCCACATTTTCTAAACTAAAAATCAAGATATTTTGACAAAGACCATTACTATCTTTGAAACATACGGTTTGTGATGGTAATATGTGGAGATTTTTTAAATGATCCAAAGGCAGAATTATGTTTATAAACATGTATCTGTGAGAGACACAGAGCACCCTAGTGGTTTGGATTTTTTTTAACAACTTTATTACATTTCAAGAGAAAATAAAATACAATATATTTATATAAAGATATATATATATAGACTTCCAATTTTCCTCAGTACAGATGCAAATATAAATTAAACAAATTAAACATAGCATAACCAATATCTAAGTTTAATAACATGTACAATCTACAATCAATCCAATTATCCAATTACTAATTCAAAATAAGATTTTAAATATAATTTCTGGTTTAAAAATAAACCAAAACAAAATCTTAAGATAAACAAAATACTCAATTTTAGCATCTCTCCTCAATTCATTTTTCCAAATCCACTTTTTCATTACCAATTTTTACCTTTGTTTCATCTCTGTGCATTCTGTTACCTAATACAATCCTTTAAAAATTCACGTATTTCCTCCATTCATCATAACAAAAGTTCCGAATCTCAATTACCCATCCATCTTTACATTTGTATATAAATCACAACTTCACCATAAACTTAATTCCTTAAACTCTCTTTGACTTAAAAATTAATGACTTAAATAAAGTGTTTAAGAAATAGGGAGGCCAGGTCTAATGTCCATTTGTCCTGGCATACACAAAACAGCTGTTGAACTTGGTGAAAACCTTGCCTGGTCACTCACTAAGCCAGGGGTGTCAAACTTGATTTCATTGAGGGATGCATCAGGGTTGTGTTTGACTGCAGGGTGTGTGGCCAAGATGGGTGTGGCCAGCTCAACATCACTTTTGGCGGCACCTGTGGTGGCCCTGGGTGGGCTGGGGGGATCCATTGTCTCCAGTGGACCAGGGAGAGTGCCAAACCCTTGTCCCCCAGAGGAACCTTGCTGTCTGCTGGTGGCCAAGTGCTAAGACAGGACTTCCTTCCTTCCTTCCTTCCTTCCTTCCTTCCTTCCTTCCTTCCTTCCTTCCTTCCTTCCTTCCTTCCCCTCTTTCCTTCTTTTTTCTTCTTTGTTCTTTTCCCATCTTTCCTTCTTTTTCTTTGTCTTTCCTCTTTTCCTTTCTCTTGGATGCTCAAATGCAAAAGGGGAAACATTTCTCCTTTTGCTTTGTTTTTCCTTTAGTTTGTTTTGCTAGTCCTCTGCCAGCAAAAATGGAACCGGGGGGGGAGGATGCATGTGCCCCAGGGGTGAAATCTAAAAATTTTCCCTACCGGTTCTGTGGGCGTGGCTTAATTGGTGGGCGTGGTTTGGTGGTCAGATGACTGGGTGGGTGTGGCCAATAACAATAAAGAATAAAAATAATAAAGAATAAAAAACGAGGTACAAAAAAACCATCTTTCACACTTCACACACACAACACAACACAACACAACACAACTGACTCACACACAATGTAAAAGCAGCTGCACTTCACCCAAAATGGCTCCTGCAACAAGCAGGAACCTCACACAGTCACAAAAAGCTCAGAAACCAACTTTCACACTTTACACACACACACACACAACACAACACAACACAACTGACACACACGCACACAAAATGCCACATACAGCTTTGTGAGATTTTGTGTGTTTGTGTAGTTAAGAGTGAAACACTACAGAAACACACCAAATCTCAGAAAGCTGCACAAATATTTTATTATTTTATTTTATTTTATTTATATATTTTAGATCAGGGGTCTCCAACCTTAGTAACTTTAAGGTTTGTGGACTTCAATTCCCAGAGTTCCTCAGCCAGCAAAACAGGCAGTTTCAGTTGCTAGTAGATTCAGGCAGATGGATTTTACACAGACATATTCCTCTGCCTGAATCTGCTAGCAACTGAAACTGCCTGTTTTGCTGATGCTTTGCCAGCCTGAAAGGAGCAGGAATAAGGTAAGTGGGGAAGGGGCGATTGGGTGGGCATGGGCTGTTGTAAGAGGTTGTTACAAATGATTTTAAAAGCCTGTGAGGATCAGGAAACTCCTCTGGGATCGCCAGAGGAAAAAAATGTTTTTAAAAGGCTCCTCTGATGATCCCATGAGGCTTGCCTCGTGGCCTCAAAGGCTTTTTTTTTAACTTTTAAAGGCATGTTTTCAGCTGAAGAAAGCCTGCTTTTAAAAGTTTAAAAAAAAAACCCTCTGCTGATGGTGCATCTCAGCAGAGGCGGGGGGGCGGGGCCAGGGATTTTTGCCACTGGTTCTCCGAACCAACTGCCGCCATCACTACCGGATCGGGGGAGCCGGTCCGAACCAGGAGCATTTCACCCCTGATGTGCCCTCCCCCAGCCCCATTTCAGCCCGGACCGTCTCCTACAGCCCTCTACCAGTGAAAACAGAGCTCAGGGAGGCTGCATGTGGCTCCCACCGAGCTCCATTTTCGTGGCAGAGGGTTGCAGGAGGCCATCCAGGCTGAAACGGGGGCCTGGTAGGGCCTCCTGTGTAGGGGGCCCTGAGATCTATTTTCACTGGCAGAGGGACCGCAGGCTGCTTCTTCACTGTTTCCAAGGCAGCCTACAGGCCAGATCTAAGCACCCCGCTGGCAGGATCCGGCCCCTGGGCCTTGAGTTTGACATCCCTGGGTTAGGTGATCCACCCAAAGATACTCCAAAGTAGCTATGGCATATTTGTATGGCTTGAAATCGAGAAGCTGCTTTTGCTGTCTGAAGTTTAAGGGCTGGAAGTGATGCAGGAACGAAGATAGGAGAACAGTGAACAGTGGTTCAAAAGAATGACGTTTCCATAGTTCACATTGCCTTGGGAGAAAGCACTTGGCAAGTAGACACATCAAAAGAGTACGGGCATTTTTCAAGTACTGGGAAAAGGTATTGCAGCCAACTTCGCTTGGTTATCACTAAGCCTGGGAATCTGATTCCCCACCGATGATTGTAATTAAATGATATAATGTTTTAGCCTGTCAAAAGAGAAAGCAGTGTGAAATGTTTTTTTTCCCCTTTCCGCAGTTTCTCCTTCCAAAGCAAACTGTCAAAATAACTCCTATCAAACCTTCCATGTAACTCTCTTTGTGCCTATACAAACACAGCATATAACTTTTAGGATAACATAATGTTCTTTCTTCATAAAGAAGTCATTTGAGTGCTTTAGAGCCATAATCAGATCGAATAGAATTTTATCTACTTTTTTAAAGAGAGATTTATCGTTTTATTAGAGAAAATAAAATATAAAACAGTAAAACAAACAAAATGAAACAAAACAGAAACATACAATCAAATCTAGCAACTGTAACAACAAAAACTGTACAAAAAAGGAGAACAAGTAGTCAATTAAATTTAACATGATCCTATATGTTTATCTACTCTCCTAAGTCCATCATCTGCTATTTGCTTGGTCTAGACCACAAATCATTGAGGTAAGCAAACAAACAAACAAACAAACAAAAAAGGCTATTAGTAGGCACAGTATTCTCCGTTTTTCTTAAAGCTAGAATAACCCCATTTCCAATATGACATGCCTAATAAATTTGGACGTTGAGGAGCACCTTGGGCTCGGAGTTTTGATTGCATTGATTGATTGGGTCTGTTACTTGGAGCCCTGACACAGGGTTTGTTTGTTTTTACAGTGCAAAGCCACAGCTGCTACCTGCATTGATCTATGCTCTGCTAGCTTTGGTTTTTTAAAAAAAAAAAAAGATGATAGTGCAATAAACATTCAGAATATTTCCATAAAGAGATGGCACAATTGTGATGTTACCTGTTGTAATTCAAACCAGATAGTCTTGGGATTTACTATTGAGCCATAGTTGATTTCTATGCCTGGAAGGCCAGCAGGACCGGTTGGACGTAAGGATTTCATCCGTAGTATCTGGTTCAGTGGAATGACGATCTGATGACTCTGCACATGAGGAAAGACAGGCACGGTGGGCATGGCAGAATCAGTCATCTTTTTCGTACTTTAGTATTCCATTTCGCTTTCAGTTGGCTCCCATTAAGGGGCAATGTTCTCAATGAAGGCCGTCATTACATGTCAGTAAGAAATTTTGTGAATGATTTTTAAAAGTAAATCCCAGGAATGTTAGTTGCCCAGTTCTGTATGTGGGTGGATTAAAATTACATAAAGTTCCATTGGAGGCACTGAAAGTGACCAACAGGATTCAAATACTGTGAACACAGAATGCTACTGAATAGAGTTGTGTTTTGACAATGTTGGTATGAAAGATTTGATCTGAAACTATTAAGTGGTTTTATTAGGCTCGTAAGCTACTCCAGTTGTTACCAGCCCTGAATGGCTAGCATACAAACAAGGTTAAGACAAAAAGAACAAACCATTACGACAACAATACAGTATCTTCTTCAGGTACCAGGCAGCATTAACATACACTTAAAAGAGATTCACCTTGTCAGCCAGCAAGACTTCATGAAATAGCTAGGTTTTATTGGCTTTCAAAATCTCAGCATGGCTGGGTACTAACCAAATTTTGTAGGGAATGTGTTTCAAAAAAAAAAAGAAAAATATTATCTTCTGACAAATACAAGCCAAGGAAAGATTGGTATCCTTGAAAGAGCCAAGAGGCCATGTCCTGACCTGAATGGTATCTATTTGGCTTGAAATAATAGTAATTTTAATAGGGGTTTATTATTGGTTTTATTACTTTTTTTTAAAATCTTAACCCGGCCAAATTGAATTAGTTTTTTAATAGGTTTTTTAAATTTTTATGTTATATGCATAATTGTGTTTTATCTGGCTGTAAACCGCCCTGAGTCCTTTGGGAGAAGGGCGGTATAGAAATCAAATAAATAAATAAATTTATTTAAGTTCCTGTGTTTCATCCATTGTGATAGTCCCAAAGATCCTTTTTTTAAGAGGCAACTGGACTTTCTGGTTTTTCTTTAAAAAAGTTTTGCTTCTCATTCAAGAAGCTTCTTCAGCTCTGACTGGATGGTGGGGAATGGAAGGATTTTTACTCCTTGCAGGCATGACACAGATAAACCTCAGGGTGACTTTAACGACTTGATAAAAAAATGAAAATGACCAGCTGTCTGCAAGGAGTATAAATCCTTCCATTCCCTACCATCCAGTCAGAGCTGAAAAAGCTTCTTGGATGAGAAGCAAAACCAGAAAGCCCAGTTGCTCTTGAAAAAAAGCACCTTCAAGACAACCATGACCTGGATGACTGAGAATCTCCATAGATGTCCGTTGTGATATTTCTGTTATACCTGGGTTTCCCTGCTCATTGCGACAATCTCCTCCTGGTTCACTCCTACAATGCAAGGTGAAGGCATATCTGGGGCACTGATCCTCTCCACTGAGAAAACATTATAGCCAAAGAGCGGCAGCTGAATCACATGTTCTGCAGGAAGAGAAACAAGATAGGAGTGTAATATATCAGACCCACAGGCAAAGACCACACCAGCTGTGCATGTTTTCCAGGGCAAGTTGCCATCTCTGCTAAAGCAAGAATGTGGCTCAAAGCCAAGCCATTGAAGCGGTGGCACTCTCAAAGCTGCCCAAACCTCCAGACCCAAACCCTTTGCATACCCAACAATGCTTACAGTTGCGGCTGGACAGCTATTGCCGTACGATTCCCTGCTGGCAATTCATCCCAACTGGGTAATTGCAGCAGAGTTGGGAAAGGCTCTATTTACACAAGAGCAACAGGAGAGACCGCATCTGTTTTTCATGATGCTAAGGAGGTTTGCATTTCGTTCTGAGGGACCATTTCTGTGCTTTTTGTTAGCTCCACTAGGTGTACCAAATCAAGATATCGATTCCACCAAAGGGCCAAAATGACTTTTATCGAGATTGTAACAGAACCTTGTAAGCCTGTGATGTACCACTTCTCTTCTTATAGTTCAACGAATTAGGAAGATGTCTAAATATTATCTGGCTGATCGGAACTTAAAACATTTTTACCCTCTTGTTGCCATGGCAATGGAGCTTGCATATCTCTCTCAAAGCATTTTTCCTTACTCTCTTGTTGATCCACATACTCCTTGCCTCTGGCCTATATATAAAAATGAATATTTATACATTGTGAGGGGCCCCTTCACAGACTAAACAGACCACAATTGTTGCGATATGCTTGGAGAAAATGGGTTTACCTGTTCTGTCCCCTCCCAACCACAACCAAAAAGACACACAAGCTGACTATCTTTGCCAGCAATTTACTCTGACGACAGATAACAGTCCTGGCAACGAACCTGCGATTGCCTGCCAAGTTCTCCTCAGACCAGTGTAATTGCAGTTCAGGAATAAACAGAAGCCAAAGTCTTAATCACAAAATATCACAGCCAAAGCTCCCAAAAGTCTGTTTTTGTCCATCACGGAGCCCAAAGGCAGCTCCACCCACTTTTATACCCTGTGGGGTGTGGGTCCGTGACTCAGCACTCCCTGGGCCGGCCCCTTCCTTCCTTTTGCTGCACATGCTTCACTCGGCGTCGCTGCCTTGCATCTAGCCACAATTGATTCTCCTCAGCTGGCTCTTGGAGCTCTGCCAGGGAGGAGGAGGAGGGGTTGGGGGAAAGAGGCCGTGTCAGCTCCTCCTCCTCCACCTGGCCTGCCTCTGGGACCTGGAGCAGAGCCAGAGAGGAAGGTCCTGCAGAGGGAAGCCCTGTCGGCTCTTCCCCCTCACTCTCTGAGTCACTCTCAGCCAGGAGGCCTGGCTCGGGGGCTGCAGCAGACACAACATTACCCATGTTGGTTGGCTGTGTAAGCAGATGTGGAAAGCTTATGTAATAATGTCTTGAACAGATTTAAAATAGAGAAGTACCCACAACTTGCTCCGTATAGAGGTAGTCCTCAACCTACGACCACAGCTGAGCCCAAAATTTCTGTTGCTAAGTGAAACATTTTTTAAGTGAGTTTTGCCCTATTTTACGACTTTTCTTGCCACAGTTGTTATGTGAATCACTGCAATTGTTAAGTTAGTTACAAGGTTGTTAAGTGAATCTGACTTCCCCATTGACTTTGCCAGTCAATAGGGGAACACAGGATCATGGGACACTGCAACCGTCATAAATGAGTCAGCTGCCAAGCGTCTGAATTTTGATCCTGTGACCATGGGGATGCTGCAATGGTCATAAGCGTGAAAAATGGTATAAGTCACTTTTTCCAGTGCCGTTGTAACTTTGAATGGTCATTAAATGAACTGTTGTACGTCGAGGACTACCTGTAATGAGTGGGAGAGATTCTCCACTGAACCACAGCACTTGCAAACTGAAATCATCCTTCGAGCTCATCTACGCATACTCAGCTTTGGCAACGTATGCAGCTTACATGCAAGATGATATAGCAATAAAGCCATGCCAAAATCTTGCCTATTGTGGATAATTATAAAATGCATGTAGCTATAAAATGGTCATACAACTTTGGAGGAAAGTACCGTAGGTATAAAAAAACCATTCCCTTCAAATCCCATCATACCACATTCAAAACATTTCAGGTGAGCAGCATAAAACCAGAACCAAGGCTAAGATGTCGATCAAATGCAGGTGTTGAACTCACCAATAAAACGTATTTGTGCCTGCAGTGGCAGGAGTGGTTCTGTGGTCTCCAGTTGATAAGCCATGGCAATTTCAACAATGTCTAGGCTGATCTGGGTGTTTGAAACAGGGATGTAATTCTTCAGTTCCTCTCTATTTAGACAAATAGAAAATATGGTCCTGACCATAAACTCAAATTAGAGAGTTAGTATTCAGAAAAACCCTTCCCTGTGTGGGGAAGAAATTACACAGGACTTCTTCACATTACTGTCAAGGTGAGCTAGAAAAAAAAACCTCACGACCAATGGCATGAATGCTAAGTGTTAGTGTGCAATTTGCAACTCTATGAGTAAATACGGGAGGTATGGGAGGACTGATCTGGATGGAGAATCAGGATCCTATGTAGAGGCAGGGAAGTTTAACTGGCTGCTGTTTAGAGTCACTCTGAGGGAGATGGGCCGTTTTTAAATTATACACACACACAGGTTCTTGTCTGAGGTTCTTGTTTTTGCATATGGTGCATTGTTCGTTTTACGTATACTTTTTTTGAAAATGGATTAATAGAGAGCTATCTAGGTTTTGGAGGGAAAGAGAAATTATGCAACAGAATTGGGGGAGTTGCAAGGATCTGTTGTTTGCTAACAGAGGTGTCATCATCTGTAAGGAATTGCTTTAATGGGAAATACAGAGAAGGTCATGGCAGTGACTCATTTCCTTAAGGTATTTGGAGTCTAAGCACACTATTTTCTCTTTTGGGGCACTTCTTAGATTGTATAAATAAATAAATTACCTAGTTTACAACCTATTCTGAATTGATATGCCTACCTTCATTCCAATACTGCAGAAAGACTCACCTTGTAGGGACGGATGGAGTGCCTCTGGCCCAGTGCTGAAGCAAAGCCAGGATGCCCAGCTGCTGCCCAAGTTTGGTGGTGTGCTTCAACAACAGTTTTCCTGTCATATAACTCTGCAAGACCTAGAAATAAATAAGCCAGAAGAGAGTTTGCTTTGTATTTCTCCATAGTAGATTTTTAAAGCGGGCATCGCTGAAGGAACATTTGTAATCGTACAGATATTGCAACGCCTAACATTAACCTGTGATAACAAAAAAATTTAATAAATAAGTAAATACAGCAAATTCAGCGAAGTGGGAATAGTGTATTTATCGTGTACTCTTAGCCAATACACGAGTCACCTTCCATAAGAATTATACAGCCATCCTTTTCATCATCATCATCATCAAGAAGAGGGCCGTGAAAATATTAACAGATCACTCACATCCAGGACATAAACTGTTTCAACTCCTACCCTCAAAACGATGCTATAGAGCACTGCACACCAGAACAACTAGACACAAGAACAGTGTTTTCCCGAAGGTCATCACTCTGCTAAACAAATAATTCCCTCAACACTGTCAAACTATTTACTAAATCTGCACTACTATTAATCTTCTCATAGTTCCCATCACCAATCTCTTTCCACTTATGACTGTATGACTGTAACTTTGTTGCTGACAATCCTTATGATTTATATTGACATATTGACCATCAATTGTGTTGTAAATGTTGTACCTTGATGAACGTATCTTTTCTTTTATGTACACTGAGAGCATATGCACCAAGACAAATTCCTTGTGTGTCCAATCACACTTGGCCAATAAAAATTCTATTCTAAAAATTCTATTCTATTCATCATCATATCACATCTTCTCCCGGAGTTCAAGAAGGCATATATGGAGATCTGTTTTAATTTTATCCCCACAACAACCCACTGAACTACTATGGGCAGAAAGTCACTGTCACACACTCAATCCCACTGTGTTTTTATGGCTAAATCATAGTCCAGGCCTTAACCATAATCTCATACGAGCTCTTTACAGTCTTATGGGTAACAGTGCAAGACTTTCCCTTTCATACCTGGTTATAATGGATATTGATGTAGACTTCATTATCAAAGTGCAATGGAATCTTCCAAGTGATCCTGCAGAAATGTAGTCCTATTGAACTTTCTTCTAACAAATAGTCGTGGACATATTCCTCCTGGTGCAAAGGCCTTATCAGCTTGCCTGCATAGGATAAAGAAGGATGGTCATACCATCCCCATCCAAAGCACTGAGGCAAATATTTCCCCAAATATAAGGCAACCTTATCCCCTTACTTTAAGTTTAATATAGGGTAATTTTACAGTCTTCAAGCTCCTAGCAAAATGTAGCAAATATGTATACAATTCCACCTATTAATCTCATCCAGCTTGTCTGTCAATTTTCACTGAACAATATTATCACTTATCATTCTTCAGCAAGATGGTAACATTTTTTCCTGTCTTTCAGGGGTGTCAAACTAGCAGCCTGTGGGCCGGATGCATCATGCGCAGGCCACGCCCACCCCAGCTCCATGTTGAGAAAAATGTTGCGATATGTCATGTGATGGCAACGTGTCGTCACGAGTTTGACACCCGTGGTCTACATCTTTCTATCTTCATAAAACTTTGAGTTAAACTTCCTTTCAAATTTAGTTATTTCATACAGAAGCCAAAAAAAAAATGGTCATGACAGAAGGAGATATATATATATATATTTGGCATGTTTTGAAAGCAAAACATGACATCTACACCTACACTTAAAAGGAGCAGATGCAATTTAAATGTTATTTTTAAAAAAGCAATAAAAGAGCTGCCAAGGAAGATATGTGCCTTAGCAAGCAATGAGATTTTAACATTAGAAATGCTAATATACTGATGACTACATTCAAAGAGACAGCCCTTAGTATCGGAAAACAAAAGGCATTGATAGCTTTTTCATATTCCCTACTGCAATGAATTTTCTATAGAGCGAAAGAGAACAATGGGTGAGGAAAATATGGGGAAATAAAAAAAGAAAAGAGAAAGTTGATGGTATTTGGACTTTCCATCAAATTTTACAAATGAGACAAGAGATTGGTCCACAAAAACAGACTTGTTCTGGGAGCACCCTGGGTAGAAGACCTAAATTAAATTCTCTTAATACTGTACATTACCATGATCAAGTATGGCAATTAACAGGCTATGATTTCTAGAAAGGGTTATAAACGTGCTATTGTATCAAAAACTGATGCAAAAAGGAAAAAAGGCCCTCCATTGCTACCTGAAAATATGCAAACTGGCCCAGATCCAGGCGATTCTGGCAAATCTTCTCCTTTAACAAAAGCAAACCACCACAAAGGCACAATCTGAATAAATAAGGGCATCATAATGCGGCCCCAAAATCAGTAATCAGGGCTATCATTATAAATGCATTCTTCACAAGTAAGCCTAGACACATTACAGTCATATGAAAAAAAATATATACCCACTTTGAGTTCTATGGTTTTACATAGCAGGACACAGAAAAACTCAGCTGGTCCTTAGCAGTGCTTAAAGGTAGATAAATATACACTCAGATGAATAAGACACACCATGTCATCATTTATTTTACAAAAAGAAAGCCAAAATGGAAAAGCCATGCCTTATGTTGTTGTTGTTCCTCTAAGGTTGTATTTACCTACTTTTAAGAACTGCTAAGGTCCAGATGATTTTTACTACTGATCTATCCTGATATGTAAAACCATTGAACTCAAAGAAAGTTTACTTTCTTTTTTCACATGACTATATATAACCCAGTGGTGGAATTCAGCCAGTTCGTACCACTTCGGGAGAACCGGTTGTTAATTTTCTGGGCAATTTGGCAAACTGGTTGTTGGAAGAAATCATTATGGCAGAGAACTGATTGTTAAATTACTTGAATCCCACCACTGATATAACCCCAGAAAACTAGGATCCTGGCAGTAGAAGTCAGTGGGAAGGAGAAAGCTGCACCAGAGTGAATTTAGCAGATTCCACTGTATTGAAGTCGATCATTAGCCCCAGTACACTTGCCTTTGTTTTTGTTGGCTAGGATGGCAAATTCTTGGATCTCCTCCAACTCAGTAACTCCTATGTGCTCACAGATTTGCTTTAACACATCTGCTGTAACCTACCATCAGAAAAAAAAAATAGTTTATGTAAGTGTGTGTAAATTGCTTTCTCTGGACAAATGTAATCTGCCAAATGCAGTCTGGAAGGAATGAGGCCTTCAAAGCAGTAGTGAAATCCTCCACAGTTTGCCACTGGCTCGCTGCCGCGCATGTGCGGTGTGCGCCAAATGTGCACTGCACATGCATGCACAGTGCACACCAAATGCATGCTGCATATACATGTGCAATCCACACCAAATGCACACTTCACACGTGCATGCACAGTACGCACCAAATACACGCTGCACACATGCACATGCGCAGTACGCACCAAACGCGCACTTCAGGTGGAAAAAGGAGGCTTAAGAAGGTAAGTAGAACAACGGGGGGGGAGAAACAGCAGTACCGTGTGATTTAGATTCGCTAGAAAGCAAGATTTCCTGCTTTCTAGTGAATATAAATCATGCAGCACAGCTGATCGTTGGAAATACCGGTTCAGATGAACCGGTAGTTTGTTTTTTTTAACTACCGGTTCACCTGACCCGGTAGCTTTTATTACTACCGGTTTTCCCGAACCGGTGCAAACCGGTAGCATTTCACCCCGGCTTCAAAGGCAAAGGCAATCTTGAACTCAGCAAGATTTAATATTTGTTTAATTTTATTACTTTTAAAAATAGGTTGGTATGGGAACAATCGCACCTACAAAAAAGAAAAAAACAGTTGAGAAACAGTGGGTGAAACAAGCCCTCTCAGTTTTCAGAAAAATAATCTGGTTCGTTTTGGATTTTCACAACAAGCGAGAGAGAATTTAGCGTTCCTATCATGAGTTCTAAGCATGATTGTGTCTACACGTCTCAGCAAACAGGTTACAAAGCTTTTCCCAAATAAAAAAAAAGAAGGTAAAAATTTGGAGTGATTCCTAATGTACCCATTAATGTTTCAAAGGAAGGAACTCAAGGAAGTTAAGTCAGACCATTCAAGTATTTATTGTCTGCTATGACTCCAAGTTCAGGTCATTCTCATCAATAGTTATCTGCTTCTGTTGCCAAGCTCCCTCAATCTTCCCTCCCCCCTCCCCAAAAGACTAGAAAAAATTATTACAGGTATAGTTCAGGTAATAAGACACAAGAACTTCAAAAGAGCATAACTGAGTAACCCGAAATGCAGACTGGCCTCTTAGATGTCTGCATCAAAACTGTTTTTTGAGTGTCCCCTCAGTAAGTCAACATCAACATCATTAATTAAAAAAGAAAAAGAAAATACTCATCACCATGGATATGTGGAGCACCACTCCACAATATCCTTTTTAATGGACTAAACAGGAACTTACAGTGAATGTCTTAATCTTTGCATTATATTGCAGATCTCCAGGTAAGATGATTGATATCCGGCGCAAACAGTGGCCCTTCTGACAATGGGAAAGCAAGAATCAGTGCAGTATAGACATTTTTGTTCCTAATTGAAAGCTAATTCCTGGCAAAATTGAGCATTTGAGAAATAGAATTACCGTATTTTTCTGAGTATAAGACACAGTTTTTCCCCTCTTAAAAGGCTGAAAATTTGAGTGTGTCTTATACTTGGAATGTAACCCCACACGTGGTGCCCAAAATGACTACCCAGAACAGCTGCTACCTTCTCATGCCCTTAGTCACTGGAGCTCCCTCCGAGGATCAGCTGTGCTTTAGAAGCTGTTTTTTAGCCCCAACCAGCCCCAACCTCAAAACCAGTGAGTGAACTAATGTGCTGAAGCTGACCAGGCTAAGGACCAGCCAGATTAATATCTGGTAGGCAGAATTTTCCCCCCCTATTTTCCTCCCCAAAAACTAAGGTGCGTCTTATATTCCGATGTGTCTTATACTCTGAAAAATACAGTAAGCATTTGAGAACTGGTAGTCCTCAACTTACATTGATTCATTTAGCAACTACTCAAAGTTACAACGGCATCGGAAAAAGTTACTTGCAACAGAGCCTCACCTGATGATGTTCACAGCTTCCTTACAGTCAGGTGATCAATATTCAACTACTTTGCAACCGGCATGTGTTTACAGTGGTTGCAATATCCTGAATTCATCTGGTCACCATTTGCAAGTTTCCCAGCCAGCTTTCAGCAAGCAAAGTCAATGGGGAAGCCAGATTCGCTTAATGACCAGAGGTTTGCTTAGCAATTGTAGTGATTCACTTAACAACCATGGCAAAAAAAATCTATAAAATCTGGCATTGTTCAATTAACAACCACCTTGCTTAGCAACAGAAATTCTGGTCCCTATTGTTATCATAAGTTGAGGACTACCTGTATTTTTATACTTCAAATCAATGGAAAGTGAAGCTATGTTTTAATTTAATATTTGATTAAAAAGATAACTTTTACAAATACATATGTGAGCTATCTGAGCTAGTCTCATTGGTTGTGTCCTTAGCGTTAATAGGTAAATGAGTTAATAAGTAAAAAATTGATTTCTGGGTCATTATAATCACACATATGACTATGATTGATACAGTATAGCCGGTATAGATCTTGTTTTCCTTCAAATATTACAATATCTATTATTCCAGATACATCGTTCCACATAACACATTCTATTTTGAATGTCTTCCCTTATAACTGCTTGTAATCATCTCACAGAAGAATTCATTTGACCAACATATTCTTCTGGCTTACTTCTTCAAAACTTCTTAATGAACACCAAGGATGTACACAAAATTTACTATAAATACGTGTGCAAATGATGTGACCTGTCCAAACAGGCTTTGTCATAACATAAATCTACTATTTGCTTCTGAACATTTTCCACCCCAAAGTCTACTTTTTTCAAATAGCTACTCAAAAATATAGGAAAATTGTGCACCAGAATAATGAACCTTGGGGTAGCTGTGCTCTTTAAGGTGATGCTGCAGAGGATGAAGGTGTTCAAAATATTAAATTCTAAAACGTTTGAATGATTTGGCATAATTTTGGGCATCAGGACTCCCTAAAGATGTAATACTAAGCAGCACAAACCTTTGCTCAAAAAAGTCTGTTTTTCTCACACATCAACTTGCTTTCAATCCTGACCTTCATAAATCATGTTCATGCAGATGATTCAATCTCAAGATGCACATAAAAAAGCTTTTCTATTTCCAGTATTTGCTTTGTTTTACTGTCTTCCCGTTAGACTCTTTTCTGCTTTTCTGCCTGGAAGATTTGCTTCAGCACCCAAGTGGGAGACACGCCCACCCTGACCCATATCTGCTTCTCATTTACCAAAAATGCCCTCATCTCCACCAAAAACGGCAAGTGTTGACGACCTCCATACGCAATCAGTTTTCTCAGGTTGCTCTGGCAATCTCTGGCTATTTCTGGGGATTACAAAAACACACACAAGGTTGAGCATGCGATGTAGAAAGTGTGACTGACATTTAAAGAGGCTTCTGCTAAAATAGAATTAGGTGCTGGAACTCATGCGTGAGTTCTCCACCTACATTCCTCACACAGGACTGAGGGTTGGCTGTTGACTTGTGACTATTAAAAGGGTGTTAAGGAACACACAGAAATGAAGAATTGGTGGTGGATAGACTGCGAGCATGGAAAATCCCACCACAGATTCTTCACAACTAATGAATAGGAGGAGACAGGTCATGTACCTGAGCAGGGGTGGCTATTATCACAGCAGGTCTGCTGCAAATACTCAGTGACATAAGGCCTCAAGGTACTGGATGGGAGGAAGTATCCAGTCAAAAGGCTGAGGAGCTGCCAGCCATGATGACAACTGTCCCTGGAACAAAGAAAGACAGACTTTGAGCATGTCCCAGAAATCACAAATGAAAAGATTTCCTATTGACTAAAAGGGGAAAAGAAAAAAGATAAAACACTGAGGAGAAATAAATGAGAAGAAGGTGGGAAATGAAGAAGTACTGAAGTAGGAAATGTGAAAACAGCTGTGTAAGTCTCCAAATAGCCACATCACAATTTTAAAAATACCAGTGAACCCCACCACCACGTAATACCCTGTCCTCCCAAAAAAAAGAAAAGAAAAAAAATGAAGTGAGGATATGACCATCAAAAGATTGATGATCTTTGATGGCCCTAAATAAAAACATAAACCCAAGATCAGGACTGTTGTGGTATCTTTAAAAAGAAACCTATGAGATAATATACGTAATTGTGTTCTTGAAGTTAAAACAAGGACAACCCATATTTAATCCATTTTTATCCTATCACTGTTTAGTCTATAGTCCGCTGTAGAACTGTGTAAGAACTTTGTAAGAATAAAAGAAAATGTGAACTAAAAACAGAAAAATACATTATCTGTCAATTCCCAAAACAGAGTCCATCAAACTAATGTGCCACTGCTCCTGTCTTCACTTTTTTTCCTTTCCTTGTTTGTTTGTTTGTTTTTGTTTATTTATTTATTGCTTTTATATCCTATTGGAATGCAACAACTCTCCACAGCTTACAACACTTACAGTGTAGACAACATATTAAAAATACCATGTTATGATTAAAAATGTACTAATAAAATAATACTAATTAAAACCTAAACCAAACCCAAATCTAAAGGCATTACCAAAGTAAAATACCACAAAAATAAATGCTTGGAATAGAAGATGGCCAGGTGCATAAACTCAGTTAATACATTCTCTGATAACAGTTGTCTTTTTAACATTTTTTTTCAGAGCCAACAAGGAGGGCTAGTCTGACATTCCTTTTGGAGTCTACTGAGAGCGCTGGTACCACCATGGAGAAGGAGCACATTCTGGGTTTTGTTCCCGTGGCCACTTGGTAGTGTGGAGCAATGACGAGTTTCTTATTAAATGAACCTGTACTTTGGGCTGAAAGCAGTGGTGGGATCCTCCCAGTTTAACAACCGGTTTGGTGATCGCTGCGCACTCGTGCGCAGTTTCAAGAAACCTTCACTTCCTGGTTTCTTCAGAGGAGTAACAGCTAATTCACGCGGCAATCTGCTCTACTGCGCAAATCAGCTGAGAAGATAAAGGTCAGAAAATAGTGCGGGCAGGCGGGTGGGCCTATCTGAACATCTGGACGAACCAGTTTGCTCCCAGCTGATTGTCAGAGCTACCGGTTTGCCTGAACCAGTCCAATCCAGTAGAATCCCACCCCTACTGATAGCAATAGGAGGAGATACTCCTGCAAGTGACCATATGCCACACGGTACAGGGTTTTTATAAGTTAAAACCAACACTTTAAACATTTGTCAGGAACCAATCAGCAAACCCATGCAAGTTGTGAAGAATCAGGGTTACATTCTTTTTGGTGCTTACAGATTAGGATTCCCGGTGATCTGCTTGATAACTTGGCAGTAAACCTCATCATGCACAGTCTTCTTATCTTTGCACCACTGTAAAAACCCAGGGGAAAAAAAGAATTTAGTTTCCTCTTCTCTTGCAGGCCACATGGGAGGCACTAGGATTACCCCTGATCTGAGAAACACTGGAATATAAAATTTTTCTGCAATGGTCCCTAATTGTACTTTGCGATCCTGAACTCCCAAGGTTGAAATGTTATCTGGCATTTTCATTGGACTCTGAGGTCAGATTGAGGTCAGTATCTCGTGATAATCTGCATTGTGGTTGATAGGAGTATATGAAAAAGCCTTTGGATCTGATGAAGAACCCAGAAACTGGGACTTCTTATTCCACTTAGCCATTACAGCTCTACGTAAGCAGAATCTGAAGACCAAAGAGACAGGTTATATGTGCCACAGAAAAGGAATCAGGAATGAATTTACAGCTGAACGCAGAGCAGAAGCTCAGATCTTCTCAAAACTCTAACAAAAAGGTCCCAAAGCAACAGAATTAGCTTACCATAGTTTGGAATAAACCAAACTACATATCAACCCTTTACAAAGTACATATAAACCCATTAGTGATAAGAACTCATATTTTGAAATGACTCTGAGAACGTGCGGTGTTCTTTCCTTTCCTAACATTTTTGCTTCCTTTTCCTCTTTCCTACTTTATCTTGACTGTCAGCTGTAATGTCTTGCTCCCTCTTGATATCTTTGATCTATGACTGTTATTTTGCAAATTCTTAAACTGTGCATAATTTAATTTAAGGTAAGGTAATAAGTGTTCATAGAGTTAGCTAAAGGGAATAGAAAGGGAAACTAAGCATCTCAAAATCAATCTCCTTTCAAGGTCATCAATGCTCCTTCTTAGAAATCTGATGACCTTCCAATTCTCATTAAGTCACTATTATCTACACAAATTCACCACAAGAGCCACAAACCTGAAGGATATCATAGATATAATCCATTTTATCTTGTTTCTTGAGGCCTGGCTGGTCTCCCATGAACCTCATCAGAGCTTCAAAATAAGAAATCGGCATTAATCTTAGCTGGAAAAGTAAAATATAGGATTACGGCACTGATTCCTAAGAGGAGATTCAGGGGCCTCTGTTTTGATCAGTATTATCACCATCAATCACAAACAGCACAATATATCTAAATTTATCTTCCACTTAGGAAAGAGAAACTGCCAGTGAATTTGTGTGATTTTTCTAAAGAGGATGATTCAGTATAAGAATTAGCAATATGACTTTTGCGAACATCTGTTGATTCCCAATTGTATACAATACAATGAAATAAAACTACAGACCCGAATGCATGTAATTTCACTGTTCTTGGACAAGATCTTTGAAAATTATCTGAAAATGTGGGAGGGAAGATGCATAAGCACCATCTCGTAAGAACTTGCAGTGCTGCCTGGGGTCTAAAATATTCCTAATTCTTGCTAAGACATCCCCTGATAATAAGCCCAATCGGGCTTTTGAATGCATGGCAATAAGGCCAAGCACTTATTTCAGGGTTCAAAAAAATATAAGACAGGGTCTTATTTTCAGAGAAACACGGGTATGCAAATATTTTTAAGGGGGGAGGGGATCAAGCATGGCATTTAAAAAAGGTTTCTCATGCCAACAGCATTTAAAATGTCTATGCATAACCAAAATTCCTTTTTTTGGAGTGTCTAATGTAAGTATTTGATTGCATCCCCTTCTCACATTTCATTTTAAGATGATGACTAACTACTAATCCTTTCTCTCTCTTTTTTTAAATTTGAATTTATATCCCGCCCGTCTCCGAAGACTCAGGGCAGCTTACACTGTGTTAAGCAATAATCTTCATTCATTTGTATATTATATACAAAGTCAACTTTTATTGCCCCCAACAATCTGGGTCCTCATTTTATCTACCTTATAAAGGATGGAAGGCTGAGTCAACCTTGGGCCTGGTGGGACTTGAACTTGCAGTAATTGCAAGCAGCTGTGTTAATAACAGACAGACTTAGTCTGCTGAGCCACCAGAGACCCTCTCCTGTCCCCATCATTCTTCTTTTATTTACCACATTGTCAACTGGAAAAGTTTTGAAAAATTCAAAAGCAACAAATATGGAGTTGTCCCAGCAAAAATATAGTCCTGATAGTTGATTTTCAGAGAACTAGTAAAAGTAGAAATATTCTCAGTACGTTTCCTGAATCCATAGCTAAATAAATAAAAAATTAATCAATGCTGTGGCAATAGCACTAGCCATAGCAATCGCACTTAGACATATATACCACTTCACAGGGCTCTACAGCCCTCTCTAAGCAGTTTACAGAGTCAGGTCCTCATTTTACCGACCTTGCAAGGATGGAAAGCTGAGTCAGACTTGAGCTGGTGAGCATCAAACTGCCGGCAACCGACAGTCAGCAGAATTAGCATCCTAACCACAGCTCTTAGACTACCCATCACTTCTCATTGATTCATTAATGGACCATTACGTACTCAAAAAAAGTTTTGTAGCCAAGTCATTCAACTCATCATCAGAATGAAACAGGAGAGCTTCCTGGATTGGTACCTACAAAGGCAGAAGGCAGAGATTCAACAGAGGCAGTGGATTCTAAAAAGATGTGCAGAAAATGATGGGCACGCCCTCTTTCCCCAATGAAACTTAGTACATGACTAAGCAACCCCCCTTTTTTTGTCAATTTGCAGAAGAATAATTCATTGGGGAGCCACATTTTACAGCTAATGCTGAATGGGATCAGAGCCAAAAATGGGTAAAGGCCCCCAACTTGCTTTTCTTTTCGTCTCATCTATTTTCTTCCTCTGTCTTACCTTCCCTTTATTTCACCTTTCTTCCGAACAGAACAGGTTCATATAGTGAAAGGATCACACCTACAAAACGTTTAGATTGGTCCCTTGGAAAAGATCTGCACGTTTAGTCAAGGGCAATATGTGGTTTTTAGGGTAGTCATGCCTAACTGAAAGAGGGAGGAACTTGGTCCTTAGGTGGCATGTTGGAACGTTCTATGCAAAGTAGGTTTCTGTGAGTAGGATCAGAACAAAGACTAAATTCAACTGAATCTAGCTTTCATTTTGATTCCAATTTCATGTAATTACAAAATCCACTTAGTACGAATAATTTCAACATCTTTAATAATGTTCTCCCTTCTGTATAGTTGCTAAAGTGTAGTTCAGTAGTAATTGTTGCCAAAGTGTAGTTCAGTAGTAATTGTTGGAGTAGTAATTGTTGGAGGGGTGGCAGGAGCCTTGCTATAGCTCTAGGCAGTGGTGGGCTTCAAATTTTTTTACTACCAGTTCTGTGGGTATGGCTTGGTGGGTGTGGCTTGGTGGGTGTGGTGGGCTTGATGGGTCGGTGGGTGTGGTGGGCTTGGTGGGCTTGGTGGGCTTGGTGGGTGTGGCATGGCTTGGTGGGTGTGGCAAGGGAAGGATACTGTAAAATCTCCATTCCTACCTCACTCCAGGGAAAGGATACTGCAAAATCCCCATTTCTTCCTGATCAGCTGGGACTTGGGAGGTGTGACTCCAGCCCCCGAACCTGGCCCCAGGCCCGAAAGTGACTCTGAGAGTGAGGGGGAAGGGCCAGTAAGGCTTACCTCGGAAGCACCGATTCCTTTGGCCCGGCTCCAGGAGCCAGAACCAGACCAGTTGGAGGACGTAATGAGGCCGTCATCCCCTGATTCCTCCCTTCCCCAGGCTACGCCTTCAGACCCAGCTGATAATAATAATAATCAAGCTTGGATCGACCCACGCTTCAGAAGATTAGAGAGGCGGCATCATCAAAGGGATATATAAGGAGCTTTGGGACTGCTCTCACTCACAGAAAGCAAAAGCAAAAGCTCTCTCTCACAGAAAGCAAAAGCTAGCTGAACTGTTTCAAAAAGAGCTGAGAGTCTTGCTCCGTGAGTCACTTGTTTGAACTTTGGCAGGCAGCTGCAATTTCTCTGCCAGGACTGATAAGATCCATGAATCCACTGGCTGAAGGCCAGCTCGTTGATCTGAAGTGGGGAAGGAGACAGAACAGGAGGCAGAGAATAGATGGGGGTGGGGCCAGTCAGAATTTTTACTACCGGTTCTCCGAGCTACTCAAAATTTCCACTACTGGTTCTCCAGAACTGGTCAGAACCTGCTGAAACCCAGCTCTAGCTTTAGCGGTTGCTTCCAAGGCTTGGGGTCAGGTTGAATATTCAGGTATTGAAAAGAAAACTTCTCTCAATTAGAAAAAAGATAATGTCTACATTTATTGCTGATTGCAAACCTCTTATGGACTTCTTGCAGAAAACAGAAAAAAAATGATTTTTAGTTTTGATTATTAGACAGGATAGATTATATAAAGCAGGGGTCTCCAACCTTGGCAACTTTAAGACTTGTGGACTGCAACTCCCAGAATTCCTCAGCTAGATTTGCTGGCTGAGGAATTCTGGGAGTTGAACTCCACAAGTCTTAAAGTAGCCAAGGTTGGAGACCCTCATATAAAGAATACTTCTGTAACTTTAGAGAAAGAGGCAAATCTATCATTGTATTTGTAACTGCTGTAATGAAGATTCGTTGTTATTTCTTTGTGTCTTTTTTCTTTCTCTTCTAGTTTGATTTTTCCTTTCTTGCATTTTTAACTTTCTCTTTAATTTCATTTTCTTTTTACTTTCTTATTTATTTATTTATTTATTTATTTTTCAAATTTATATACCGCCCTATCTCCCTAAGGACTCAGGGCGGTTCACAGGCAGTTAAAATACATATAAATACAAATTAAAAAACAACAATTAAAAAACTTATTCTATTGCCGAATTTAAAAAACAATATAAATAATAAAAAACCCCTTAAAACCAATAACTTTAAAATCTAATCCAGTCCCGCGCAGATGAATAAGTGCGTTTTAAGCTCGCGACGAAAGGTTCGGAGGTCCGGAAGTTGACGAAGTCCTGGGGGGAGTTCGTTCCAGAGGGTGGGAGCCCCCACAGAGAAGGCCCTTCCCCGGGGTGTCGCCAGACGGCACTGCCTAGCTGACGGCACCCTGAGGAGTCCCTCTCTGTGGGAGCGCACGGGTCGGTGAGAGGTATTTGGTAGCAGTAGGCGGTCCCGTAAATAGCCCGGCCCTATGCCATGGAGCGCTTTAAAGATTGTGTTATATTAATTTGTATTAGTTTTTAATCTCCTTGTTTAGAACTTTTAATTACAAGTATTAAAAAAATAAGAACTCTTTCCACACCCCAAATGACAAAGAAGAGGAGGCACCCTCCTCCA
This sequence comes from Ahaetulla prasina, assembly GCF_028640845.1. NCBI lineage: Eukaryota > Metazoa > Chordata > Lepidosauria > Squamata > Colubridae > Ahaetulla > Ahaetulla prasina. The sequence continues at coordinate 129,929,170 of NC_080540.1, forward strand.
GACACAAGGAGTCCTCCTGATTTACCTTTGTATGCTGAACCAAGAGAGCAGGGTCCATCTGTTCAATTCGCATGCCATCCCATGCTAGCCTGGCAGAAACACAAAATGGGGATTTGGTTACCTACAAAATGAATCATGGAAGCTAGAAGAGACGCTCCAATCTTTAGCAAGCGGTCAGTCCCAGCTGCAACCTTTGCTCAGTGGAAAAACGTATAATGATTTTGCAGAAGGTCTCAGGTTCTATTTATCCCTCACTTTTCCAGATTAGTTACTTATGTTTAAAACAACAACAACAACCAGGTAGCAAATGTAAACAGGCTTTGGCAGAGACTCTTGACATGTTAGAAAGCAGCTTTCTGTGTTCATAATTGTTAAACTATGGTCTATGAGCTCTCATCTATTTGCAAGGCAATAACCTATGTCTATGCTAAAGGACTGAAGCAATTCCCAGTACTGTACTCAAGACCCAAACATCTTTAAATTAAAAATGTTAACATTTGGTTTAAAATACTCAATAGAAATGATCAGCTACGTACATGGTTTTTTACCCTGAAAGAATAAATAGGGCATGTAAAAAATAAGAAGCTTTTCTGGGAAGACGATGGAAGGCAATCTATGCCAGGGATGTCCAAACTTGGCAACTTTAAGACTTGTGGACTTCAACTCCCAGAATTCTTAGAGTCTTAAAATTGCCAAGTTTGGACACCCATGATTTATGCCATGGACTTATGTGACCACAGGTACAGTATTTGATACCTTCTCTATTTCTATTTTAATGATGCAGCTTCGGTGTTTTTATTATATTGCATATTTTTTTCATAAGCTTTGTACTCCATTCAGGTTTTCTTGCAAATGAAGCTCAGTGTTAAACAATTAAGAACTTAGAAGCGAGCTCAGTGTTTACACCTTCATCATTAACAGAGGGAGAGAATCAAGATCAAGTGAAGTGTTAATACCACTTTGTAATGCCTTGGTAAGGCCACACTTGGAATACTGCATCCAGTTTTGGTCGCCACGATGTAAAAAAGATGTTGAGACTCTAGAAAGAGTGCAGAGAAGAGCAACAAAGATTGATTAGGGGACTGGAGGCTAAAAGAAAAAAAGAATGGTTGCTGAAGTTTGGTATGTTTAGTTTAATGAAAAGAAGAACTAGAAGTGATGTGTTAGCAGTGTTCCAATATCTCAGGGGAGAGGAGGGAGCAAAGAAGAGGGAGCAAAGCACCTGAAGGCAGGACAAGAAGCAATGGATGGAAAATAATCAAGGAGAGAAGCAACCTAGAACTAAGGAGAAATTTCCTGACAGAATAATTTATCAATGGAACTGCTTGTCTCCAGAAGGTGTGAATGTTCCAACACTAGAAGTTTTTAAGAAGAGATTGGACAACCATTTTCTGAAATGGTGTAGGGTTTCTTGCCTGAGCAGTGGGTTGGACTAGAAGACTTTCCAGATCCCTTCCAACTCTGTTATTCTGTTATTTCATGATTTTCTTTTGGGTGCTGGAGACAAGAAAACCCACACCTACATTTATTAGAAACATGACAAAAACAATCATGTGCTTTGCATCTCCATGCATCTTTCACTTAGTATCAGTCCTAGAAATAGTTGATAGTTTATTCTCAATCCTTCTTTGCTAAATAGTATTTACTTGACAGGTCTCTCAGGTGCAACATCTTTTATGACACATGATCTTTCCATTTATCCAAGTCACCTAATTCTACCTTTGTGAAATGAAAAAGCTCTAGTCTAAAATTATTAATATTGCTAGATGCTCAGAAAAACTAATTCCATGAACTTTTATGGAGTGAAATACAAAATGAAGTGAGCAATAAGTACACTTTCAGAGGAAATCACATCATTTTTTTACTTTATAAACCTGCAACAGTCGAAAGCTATGATATTGATGCAGCTATTAATAAAGAAGACTTCAAAACATCCTTAAAACTAGAGCCAAAAGTGAAGAAGAATGCACAAAATGTTTTGTATCTAGCCATCTGAAATTCAAAATGCTTCATTTCAAGTAAGAAACATCCTGCTTCAAATTCAAAAATAGCTGCTTTGATTGGAACATGGGTGTTTTGAGATTCCAAAATGCTTTAAACATCCTCTTTGATATATCACGACGAGATTTCAAAGACTCAGGATCATTTCTGAGGGGCATCATATCTAGTAAATACTGCCTGACTAATCATGATAGATATTCAAAATCTCTGCATAGATCAAAGATGAAGGCATCCCATTAAATATGCTTTCCTCAATAGTCTGGGATTTGTTCTTATCAGCACATGTATTTCCTCAGATTGCGATTCTGTTTCCTCAGATTGAGATTGGAAATCTGTTTCTTAGCTCCATGAACCTCAGTGCATTATTAATTTAAAAAGTTCACATACTTTTTTCAACATTTAATTCTTTATTGACACATATTTTAAATATATAAAAAGCAGATACTGTATAAGATCATTATACAAAGGTGATTATAATAAATCAAACATTAAGCTAAGCATTGCAGACTAAATAAATACACTAGAAGAATTGATTATAACACATCAGTTTAATGATTTCACTAAACAAAATGGTGGGAAAAGAATTAAATTTAAACGGTGATTGGGATTTGGTTGAAATTTAACAGGATGAAGCATCATAATTTATGGAGAATACATATGGGTATGTGTTTGCTGTGAGTGCGTGTATATAAATGAAGTATAAAAATATTTATTTGGAGATAATTAAATCATGAGGGGAGGGAGAGGAGAGGAGATGCTTCTTTGGAGTACAATTACTGGCTGTAATGGATAGCAATTTTGTACATAGCCAGTATTTTCCATATGTTGTAAAAATATGGAAGTTCATTGGGACAGTTTCTAGAATCATCCAATTATTTCTAATCAGCAAATTCGCAAAATTTCAACTAGTCAAGCAAAGAAGATTTTTATCCAGTGCTCCGGTACTCCTAAACCTGTATTTCCAGTAGAGTTAATGAATCAGAAGGAGTCTTGGGAGAAATATATCTGATTAGCTAAGAATCAATGTAGCTTCTGTGGTCATTCTGCCAGCATAGCAATATCTTCCAAATGGATCACCAGCCATTGAAAACTCTGATCCCACTCCATCTCTGGCATAAGAAATATTTTTCAGGAAGAGGATCAGAAGGCTATTTTATATGACTGATTAAACATCTATCTTTGATAGCTATAGCAATAGCACTTAGACTTATATACCGCTTCACAGTGCTTTTACAACCCTCTCTAAGCAGTTTACAGAGTCAGCATATTGCTCCCAACATTCTGGGTCTTCATTTTACCCATCTCGGAAGAATGGAAGGTTGAGCCTGGTGAGATTCAATCTGCCAAATTATAGTCAGCCGGCAGTCAGCAGAAGTAGCCTGCAGTACTGCCCTCTAACCACTGCACCACTGAGGTGCACCACTCATAATGTAATTATGTAGCTGATAATGTAGTTGATCCCATGAAGGTCCCAAAAGATGTGAGATTTCAGTTGCCAGTTGGTTATGAAAAAAAATGCCTTATTTGCAAGTAATAGAACAACAGCTCAGTTTCTCCAAGATATCTGGATAGGAATAAAGGTGGTAGAAGGACTCTTTCCTTGGCATGTTCTTTATTTAGCTGTCTGATATATTTTTTATTTTTCCACAGTGGGTATCATGAATGAAAATATAGTTCAGAATTGCAATGTCTGAGGCATTACTGAAGATTCAACTCTTTCTATGTGCCTTAAAACTCTGAGAAACAAGTGACCTCAAAAGTGTATACATGGAAAAAGTTTGGAGGGGAAAAAAAACTGTGCCCAAATAAACTTAACAATGGGAAACAAAGGGTTTTCCACAAGGAGCAGATCCTCTCTGCATTTATAAAGGAATTTGAAACACAGTCCCAGACTATTATTTACCGGTTTGTTTAACCTATTTATACATCATTTTTTCATTAACACAGGAAATTAATTAACATCACCTAGATAATGTCTAAATATTTTCACACAGCACATATGAACAAGGTTACAACCATCAAACGAAGAATCTTTTCCCATGCCAGTCATAACATAAAAAATACAAAGCGGGCCACAACTAGCAATTAAACTGAAACAGTAGATTGCAATAGTGTATACTTAAAGGGCTTTTTGCTACAGAATACCTACATGAATCGGGCTTCTCGGAAATGTGCCATCGCAAACTCCGTCATAGTGTAGTGGCAAATATCAAGAGAGTTTATAGGTGTGCTAGGCCTGGTAACTTCTGACTCTGTGCTGGGGGCAGAGTTCTGAAGAGACAGAAAATCAGTCATCAGAGAACCGGTACTCTTGGTACTGAAAAAAAATTCATCCTGTGATATTCATATTCCATCTCTTGCATTGTCTTCATACTTCGCAGTCTCTGCAGACAGTTTGCATTTCTTCAGCAACACCATAGTCTCCTCCCTTCATTTTCTTGCGTGACTAATCCCCCTGGTCTCTGCTTGAACCCTCACCTCCTTGTTAACTATTTTCTCCTGTGTGTTTTTCTTCCAGCCTGTTCGGACTTCTTCCTGTTTATTCATGTGGAGGTTGAGGTAATCAGGAGCTGCCACCACCTGCACCATTCCAGCAGGGAAAAGGCCAGAGCGCCCACCAACAGAGCCAAACTGCCAACCTGAACAGAAAAGATTGAAATTAGGCTGGCCAACTTTAACTAACATTGTCTTTGCAAAGTATTAGCCAGAAGGGCAGCCTTTCCAAATCTGAATAGACGACTGATTTGTGAGTTTGAAACTCCCCAGGATTCTTTAAACAGCATAGCTATTGAGAACTGTGTCTCAAAAATTAGCTAATCAATTTGCTTGTCTGATTGAAGCATTAGTGTGTGTGTGTGTGTGTGTGTGTGTGTGTGTGTTGTCATTATGGACTCTTGATATTAGTTATTTGTAGCCGGATGATTTCACAGAATTGAGTTCCTGACAGACAAACACATTACTAAGTATTCAGTAATGTCTAAGAACTCTCAACAAATGCAACCATATTTGAATTTGAAACATCCCGTTTTGAGTTTGAAATGCCTTGTTTTGAATGTGAAATATCAGGGCAAGAGACAGTCTTTTAAATATATTGAGTTTGTGAGCTCAGAAGAAGATACGAGATCTGTTTTGAGCATGAAACAATTTTAAAATGCTCAAAACCATGTAATGCAGTTGGCAGTCTTTGAAGCAGCTGTTTCACTCTTGACAAAGAATATTTTGAGGTTGAAAGAGGTTACATTGGACTGAATCTTTCTCACCTGGCTCCAGTCCCTTCATGGGAAGTAGTCGAATGAAGTCGCCTTTCTTGAAATTTAAGAGGCTCTTGTCATCTGTGACATAGTTACGCATAGCAATGACATAGTTGGAATCCTTTTGGAAGGATGGGAGAGGAAAAACAGAGGTAAGGGGTTGAAATTATAGGTAGTCCTCAATTTACCACAGTTCATTTAGTGACCATTCAAAGTTACGGCACTGAAAAAGTGATTTATGGCCATTTTTCACATTTACAGCTTTTGCAGCAGCCATATGATCATGTGATCAAAATTCATATGCTTGGCAACTGGTTCCTACTTATGACCGTTACTGTGTCCCAAGGTCATATGATCACCTTTGCCACCTTTTGACAAGCAAAATCAATGGGGAGGCCAGATTCATTTAACAACTATGTTACCAACTTATCAACTACAACGATTCACTTAACAGCTGTGGCAAGAAAGGTCATAAAGGTCATAGAACGGGGCAAAACTCAACAATTAACAAATGTCTCATTTAACAACAGAAATGTTGGGCTCAATTGGGGTCATAAGTCAAAGACTATCTGTATTTGGGGAAATAGGTTGATGTTCAAATGTTTGTCTTTGCGCTCAGTGCTTTAGATGGGCTACCTGTACAATCCCTCTAAAATCAGCCTACCTATAAGGATTCGTGGCTTGCACAATGATCTCGCTCTTACCTGTTTCAGTTCTCTCAGGAAGATTTCCACCGTAGCCTTGATCTGCTGAGCTTTTTGAGAATGAAGGTTGAGCTGCTCATTCTTCAGAGAGAACTGAAGGATATTCCGACTGATCAGCTCCAAAGAAAGGACATCTGCATAACTGAAAAAAAGTCAAAGAACATGAATTCTTTGACTTGCTTGGCTTCCATCCTTGGCTAAATTCTTTAGCACCAACTTTCCTAAGCCTATTGGGATAATTTTTGTTAGGACATGACTTCTGAAGTCTCAAAAGATACCTGAAGTTATAAGAAATCTACTAACACAAAAAGTACCAAGGGAGAAGTCACCTGCTCTCCCCTTTTATCAAATTAGAAATCTTTACTTGCTGATCTCTCTAATCTGCCCCAATGCAGTAGAGACCAGGTGGCGCTACAGCACACACAAAAAATGTAGGTTGAATAACTCAAAATGATTTAGACACGTGAAGCAAACATGAGCTGAACGAGAAGATCAAAGCAAAGCATATGTGTTTCAATGGGAATATGGGAACATTTGAATTTTTTTTTAAAAATTGAATACATATATTTCTACATAGGTCTGTTGTTTTGGTTTATCAAACCAAAATATATAAAGTTTATCAAAGAGTTAAGTAATGCAGATGACTAAAATAGGCCCTGCTCACAAGCATGAAGTCTAGTAGGGTAAGGAATAAAAACAGAAGTTAAAAGAAGGAATGAAATGCGTCGGTATAACTATAAAAAGCCATCTGTTTTCGCAAGTCTGTTGAGAATTGCTGTGCAAACTCAGGTTATAGAGGAGTTTTTCACCAAGTGGAGTCAGTTGATGTTCTCCAACAAGCAGCCAGCTCACCTGCATTATTTGCTGCACCCACACTCTGCATTTGTCTGTCTATATCTTTGCCAGGTTGGCTAGATCGAGTTTGTGATGTTCCACTACCAAGGAGGCAATGGCCTCCCTCATGAGTTTAGAAAACAGTTCTATTCTGGATTTTGTTGCCTCTCACCTGAAGCTGCAAAGGATTTTCAGATATTCAGAACTGAAACTGGCTTCTTTGGATTTCTTCAACAGCTGCAGACCCCGGTGAGAAATACCCAGTATCTGGACATCACTTCCATTTTCTCCCTATCAGGAAGGGAACAGACAGCAGCAAGGAAATAGTTGACAAAATGTTTCCATGGTTTGCTCAAGCAGCAGGGAAACTTTTGTGAGAAGGAGAGCAGTTATTTTTAGTGGACAATCGGAAGAGCCGGGCTCTTTGGATTAAATGTTTGATGGATGAAAAGTGCAGCCTTGTGCTCTGTTTCAGGCTCCTGGGCCAGAAGAAAGAGGAACACAAAAGAGGCAGGCCAGGTCTACCCTTGACAAATGATTCCCCCGAGAACACCATCCTTAGCGCGTGCGCGCGCACACACACACACACACACACACACACACACACACACACACACATCCTTACCTATTTTCATTCTGAGTTTTGCAGTTTTACCCATCCAGATTAAATGAGATGATGGGACAAAGAGAAAATTCCAGGTGAAGAAAAAATATTGCCTATCTGGCTTGGCTCAGCATCAGTGGTGGGTTGCTCCTGGTTTGCTCCGGTTCTCTAGAGCCGGTAGTAAAAAACTTCTGGCGTTCGGAGAATCGGTAGTAATGGCTGGCTGGCCATGCCCCCGAACCCCGATCATCAGAGGTTTGTTTTTTTTACTTTTAAAAGAATCTTTTCTTCAGCCAAAAAAAGGCTTTTAAAAATAAAAAAAACCCTCTGATGATCGCGTGGCTGAGCAGGGATCATCAGAACCCTTTAAAAGTTTTAACAATCTTGGCCAAAGAGGTTGTTAAAACAAAAGACAGAGGAGCCAAAAGGCTCCTCTGGCGTTCCCAGCTGAGTTAAGAGCTTCTGGGCTGCGATTAAGCAACTTCAACTGGGATCGTCAAAGGAGCCTTTTAAAATCTTTTTTTCCTCTGGCCCACCCAATCCCCCCTCCTCACTTACCTTATTACTGTTCCTTTCGGGATGGCAAAGCCATGCTTTACATCAGTTGCATCAGGTAGCAACTGAATTTGCCTGCCTGGAATCCATCTCCTCAGTCAGCAACTGCATTGCTGGCTGAGGAACCCTGGAGTTGAAGTCCACAAACCTTAAAGTTACTAAGGTTGGAGACGCCTGATCTAAAAAATATAAATAAAATAAAATAATAAAATAAAATATTTGTGCAGCTTTCTGAGATTTGGTGTGTTTCTGTAGTGCTTCACTCTAACTACACAAACACACAAAATCTCACAAAGCTGAAATCTTCCCTGTGTGGTCTACATACCTACCTACCTATCTACTCACACAGTCTACCTACTCATGGTCAGTTTTCAACAATGTCAGCCTTCATCGCACAGGCAACCTTTATGTAGCAGAGAGCCTGGTCCAGAAGCTGCCCTGTTATTGATTTGCCCATAATAGCTGAAGCCCTGAGGGGAAAGTAGCCCTTGAATCTTAGTGGAAGGACGTAAAAGAATTGTCACATTATGGAAGGCCGAGGTAGGCAAACTTACTTTTACTGGGAAAAGGCGAGAGAAATAGCTGGCCCAGTTATCACGAGCAGCCACCACAATTCTTTTCTTGATCCCTTCTTCTGTGATGGAGCTGACATCTATGCCCACATGGAATTCGGCTAACGCAACAAAACAAAGGAAAAGTTTAATCAGCAGGCTCAGATTATGGATCAGTTCTCCTGATGGACACAAGCTACAGAGATGACTTTAGCACACTTAGGAAGCACATCAAAGGACTGTTTTGAAGGACAGTTTGCAAGCAGGGATTTGACATTCTGCAGCCAGCATTAGAGAGCCTTTTGTTGGATCTGGCAATAGACCAGGGGTCTGCAAACTTGGCTCTTTTAAGACTTTTAAGCAAAGCTGGCTGAGGAACTCTGGGAGTTGAAGTCCACAAGTCTTAAAAGAGCCAAGTTTGCAGACCCCTACAATAGACCATTAATTTGCATTAAATAGGTTGCTTTAATAATCTAAGGCTTTGGGTTATATTTTATTAATGGGAATTTGTGGGATTTTGGGGATTCTCAATTTGGGGACTTGAGAATCTCTCCTCCTTTTTGAATGAGAAACCATCAGAATCTGGAATAGGGCCAGCAAAAGGAAACATGCTAGTGCTTCCCTGTGTGAAATGAAGCAATTTTGTGGCCAAAGGGAGAAGAAAGAAATGCAAGTTTCTAAGTGAATCTGTGGGTGCAACTTCAGAGGGCTACCCATACTGTTTCCTGCCTTTTAGAAGCGCTTGTTTTCTTCCACTTATCTTTGCAAATAAAGCAAACAGACCAGTGGTGGAATTCAAGTAATTTAACAACCGGTTCTCTGCCCTAATGATTTCTTCCAACAACCAGTTTGCCAAACTGCTCAGAAAGTTAACAACCAGTTCTCCCAAAGTGGTGCGAACTGGCTGAATCCCACCACTCAAACAGACATTTCAAAGCTAGTGCAAATCACCTCAAAGAAACGAATCCTGATAAGTACTGTTTGAGACTTTTTTCCTTTGAAAAAAGTAGGGATATATAACAAGCCTTTGTCTTATATAACTGCAGTGAGATTAGGTTGGATCAAATATATATACAGGTACCGTATATGTGGTACCTTGCTCAATAGTAGTAACTGTGAGAGGGATCTTAGAGTCCTAGTGGACAACCATTTAGATATGAGCCAGCAGTGTGCAGCAGCTGCTAAAAAAGCCAACACTGTTCTGGGCTGCATAAACAGAGGGATAGAATCAAGATCACGTGAAGTGTTAATATCACTCTATAATGTCTTGGTAAGGCCACACTTGGAATATTGCATTCAATTTTGGTCGCCACGATGTAAAAAAGATGCTCTAGAAAGAGTGCAGAGAAGAGCAACAAAGATGGTTAGGGGACTGGAGGCTAAAACATATGAAGAACGGTTACAGGAACTTGGTATGTCTAGTTTAATGAAAAGAAGGAGTAGGGGAGACATGACAGCCATGTTCCAATATCTCAGGGGTTTCCACAAAGAAGAGGGAATCAAGCTATTCTGCAAAGCACCTGAGGGTCGAACAAGAAGCAATGGGTGGAAACTAATCAAGGAGAGAAGCAACTTAGAACTAAGGAGGAATTTCCTGACAGTTAGAACAAGCAATAAGTGGAACAAGAAGTTGTGAATGCTCCAACACTGGAAATTTTTAAGAAAATGTTGGATAGCCATTTGTTTGAAATGGTGTAGGGTTTCCTGCCTGGGCAGGGGGTTGGATTAGAAGACCTCAAGGTCCCTTCCAACTCTGTTATTATGTTATGTTAAGTAAGTTTGGGACATGTGCATGTAAAATGGCTAGCAGAAAGCACCCTGGATTTTTATACTTCTGGATCAGGATCTCTTTGGGTTATGCACAACAGTGCTACCTCTTCCCAACCACTCTGGAGTGGGGATGCTGAAGAATGATTTGCAGGAAAGAGATTTGATTGCCCAAACGGAAGAAAAACATAATGCCATGTTGCCATTCCATGCCCAGAAAGCAGCTAGACTGGCAGTTGAATCTTCTTTTGATAGAAGTGATGCAGAGCAATAATGCCCTCCAAGGTACCCAAAACAAGAGGCTGGCTCCTACGTGCCATTGGCAGTTCTGTCTTCCAAAGGAAGGGACAAGCTGGGTTGTCTCATGTTATTGAATGGATTGAGAGCACTGAAAATCTGGATCTTGGGACTGAGCAGAAATTCATCTGACACAATGCAGCTAATTATTTCAGTCCCTAAATACATTTATCACTGAGTGAGGAACATTTAGAAGAGGGTTATTTGTCTTAGCAGGAAAATCTTAAGTGGGTTCAGTAACAGATTGTGAAGGCAGAAGATGGTTAAACATACAGTATAACAGTTCCCATAGCTCTAATGAATAAAAGAATGGAAAACAATGCTTCAGTTTTAGATGGAAAGTTCATGCCTCTAAGATACAGTAGAACCTCTGGTCACGAATGCTTCTGACCACAACCAAATCAGGTTCCGACCAAAAAATTCACAAAATTTTTGATTCTGGTCATGAACACATACTCGGGTGGCGATCAAACACAGCCGTGGCCAATTTCCCCTTCCGCACCATGTTTTTTGTAAGCGCCAAACAACAGCAACCTCATGTGGCCGCTGCATTAATTTTGCATTAATTTTGATTAGGTTCAGGTCATGACCAAATCTGGTTGTGACCAAAGTTATGGAACAAATTATGGTTGTGACCAGAGATTCTACTCTACTTGAAGACCAGGAAGGATACATGACTTCCTTACTTAACAGGTCTTTCATTTTGCGCCTCTCCTCTTTGGAAATTCGAATGCATGACTTGGAGTAAGTATCTCTCAAGATCTGGGAAGAAACAAAAATGGATTTCAATTCAACTCATAAGACTTATAATGCAAGTTTTAAGCTTTGAAACAGAGCATATGGAGTAAACCAAGTATATTCTTTGACAAAAAGAAAAGTGAGTCTCTCTTATCTTTCAGACACGCATTCTCTCTGTCTGTCTGTCTCTCTCTCTCTCTCTCTCTCTCTCTCTCACACACACACACACACACACACACACACACACACACACACACACAAATACTTACCTGGTCACATAACAGATTCAAGCAATAAGGATGACTGAAATTTTCCCTGGGATAAAAAACCTATTGAGGAAGAGATCCAACACAATGTTGTTTTCACATATGCAAAATAAAATCATGACTCAAAATAGCAATTTTGATTGTGTACATTAATATATTCAAACATATTTCATTGAGTGAAGATAACATATATTTCATTTTGCAGGAGAAATAGTGGCTTATCGACACAAAACTCTATCCTGCCATAGGAAAAGTAATTAAACTCATCCTATCCTTTTGAATGCTATTCTTCTCCAGCCATTTTTAAAGATTTTTTATAAAATCCCATTTTTATTGTTTTCATAAATAACTGAGGGTGGCAAACATACCTAATAGTCCTTCCTTCTCCTATTTTCCTCACAACAACAGCCCACTGAGATGAGTTGGGTTGAGAGAGAGCGAGTGGCCCCAGGCCACCCAGCCCTATTTCACCCCCAAGGTAGGAGTAGAACTCAGAGTCTCCTGGTTCTTAGCTCAGAGCTTTAACCACTAGACCCATCCCGACTCTGCACAACTGATCATTACCAAAGATACAATAGCAATAGCAATAGCACTTAGACATACATACCACTTCACAGTGTTTTTACAGCCCACTCTAAGCGGTTTACAGAGTCAACGTATTGCCCCCAACAATCTGGGTCCTCATTTTACCCACCTCAGAAGGCTGATTCAACCATGAGCCTGGTGAGATTCGAACTGCCAAATTGCAGGCAGCTGGCAGGCAGCAGAAGTAGCCTGCGGTACTGCGTTCTAACCACTACTCCACCACAGCTCTTAACCCACATCAGCCATCCCAGAGTTCATAATAATTCAAAGACTACCATCCAGAATAAGCATACAGGACAGAAGGCATTGAAATTATCCGAACACATTTTGCAGAATGAGAGCTGCAAGAGGATTAGCCACCAGTGTCCAAACTGTGAGAGATGCTGTCATTATAGAGAGACATGGTGAAGTCAGAGATGCTAATTTTAGTAGCTAAACATGAACAGAAAAACAATGCAAGGATGTGGGACCATGACATACCTCTTTCCGCAGGAAGAGTTTCCAGGTAGGGTTAGCATAGGAAAAGCTGACACTAGCAGAAAGATTGAAGAGCTGGGTTTTGACATTAGTGTCTTCCAACAGTGTCTTAGCTGAATCTAAGTGTGAAAGAAACAGAAAAAGAAGGGAATGTACTTTGTTGAGGTTGGTTTTTTTAAAGTTATCCTCAAAGCAACTGAGAATACTTTGAATAGAATAGAATAGAATAGAATAGAATAGAATAGAATAGAATAGAATAGAATAGAATAGAATTTTTATTGGCCAAGTGTGATTGGACACACAAGGAATTTGTCTTGGTGCATATGCTCTCAGTGTACATAAAAGAAAAGATACGTTCATCAAGGTATCTTGCAATGAGATCTTCTTGATCTACAAGGAGATTCTCAAGTTCAACACAAAATAGCCTCTCCTCTTAAAGTGGGATTTCAGTAAAGATTCTGGCTACAAACTACCTTCCTCACTGTATAAAACAAAACTGGTCATGGACCCATAAACTGCTGTCTGCTATAATAAATAAATAGAATGCTCTTCAGTGAAAGACATCCAATGTAATAATTCAATTTAAAGTAATAAAGAAAAAAATGTCATTTGACATGAGATAGGCAGAAAATTAATTTCATAATAAATAAATACTCAATATTCAACCTTTTTTTCTTTGCTCCTGGTACAATATTATATAAACCCAAAAGGTGAACTAAAATAATTTGTGAAAATAATAAATTCAAAATAGTACTAGAACGTTGCTACTGCATCACCCTTACAGTTTTACTTCTACACTATAAAATGTTACTTATGAAACATAATGAAGACCACAATCAGGGGTGAAATCCAGCAGGTTCTGACAGGTTCTGGAGAAATAGTAGCAGAAATTTTGAGTAGTTTGCAGAACTGGCAAATACCACCTCTGGCTGAGCCCAGAGTGGGGTGGGAATGGAGATTTTGCAATATCCTTCTCCCTGGAGTGAGGAGGGAATGGGGATTTTGCAGTATCCTTCCCCTGCCACGGCCACCAAGCCACACCACGGCCACCAAGCCATGCCCACAGAACTGGTAGTAAAAAATATTGGATTTCACCACTGGACCAGACTATATTGCACAGCTTTAGCCAAATTTGATTAATTTTGTAAAACAAATGTATCCAGAGTTATGCCCGAAATGCTTACCACTTTTCCTCTGGGGGGGGGGAAACACTCCACCTGTAATGATGGCTACTTCCTAACTTAATCAACAGCAGATGTGCCAAACAAAGTCTACAGGATCAGAGAGGGTTTGCTTACCATTCGTGCCAGTTATTTCATCTGTGACAGAATCTGGAGGAAAAGAAGGAGGTGGGCCAGGAGGGGGAGGAGGAATCACCGAGCTGCCAGGACCGAAAACACCTGCAAGTGCCAGTTGTTTTTGTTTGATGGTATTGGAGGGTTTGACTGGTGGTGAAGGTGGTGATGACTTAAGTTTTTCAGAGGAAACCTGGGACGGGAGAACAGAAAGGAAGAGCAAGGACTCAGTTCAGCCATGGCCATAGATTACTCACATATGATTATCATCTCATTCACATCACACAGCTAGCAAGTCAGTCTTTGACAACAACATATAATATAAAAAGCAACATGTAATATAAAAAGAATGTAAGCTGGAAGCTTTCCGGCAGAAATCTTCTAAGTTACGAAAGACAATTGCCATTTAATTTGTTCATTTCATTTGATAGAGTTCTATAGTTGGACCCATTAGGGCCATGATGGCAAACCTATGTTATGTGTTATTTACCAAATAAGGAGTGAGCTATAGGCTTCATTCAGGTCCTCCAAAATGGCGGGAAAATACTTAAAGCTCATTGGTTAAGCCGCCTGACAGCCCTCTATAAAAGGGGACACTGCCAGACAAGCAATTTGTTGGGTTGTACTGGTCTAGTTATAAAGAGCTGTTGTTACTGAAAGTGCTGTGTCTGTGTCATCTGATCTAACAGCATGCTTGCCTGAAGTGGAATGCAGAGCCATGTTGCCTGGCACACGTGGCATCGGCCGTTTCTCTTCAAGGATTCTGGCGCTCATGCGCGTGTGATGATCAGCTGGCCTTTGTGCTTCTGTCAGTGCCGGAAATCGGAAGAGCAGGTCTTCCATTTTCCAGCATGAGCATGTGCGCTGGCCAGCTGATCAGCGCGTGCGCATGTATGGCAGTAACCTGAAGATTTGCTGGCTGGCGCACATGCTCACGTCAGAAACTGGAAGTACATTTTCTGGCACACGCTCGCCAGCTGATTGGCGTGTGTGCATGCACGGTAGTAATCTGAAGAAACCGCAAGTACATTCTCCGGCAAGTGCACGCCCCTTGCTCAGACAAGCGGACGCAAAATGCTCCCTTTTTGGCACTTGGTGCCACATGCGCGCTCGCTCCCTTTTTGGCACTCAGTACTGAAAAGGTTCTCCATCACTGCATTAGGGTGATATAAATGGAGCAAACGTTATAAATGCTTATAATGTTTTATTAGTAATAGCTTAACAGTTTATTAGTAATAGCTTTTAACAGCATCTAAATAGAGTTAGCAGTGCCTTATCTCTAAGTCAAATCACGGTGTCTCTTGGTTCAGGCTATGAAAATTATTTTCAGAAGGTTGAGTTCTATCCAGAGAACAGACAGAACATTTCCAAAGACATTAACTGAGTGATGATAACTACAGCCATATAGTTACGTGTTGTTTTCATATGTTATGAAAAAATTCTATTTTCCCTTCAGTGTCAGATATAGGTTTATCTGATTTTTATCCACAGACTGGGCAAAGAAAAAGTGAATTATTCAAAACTTCCCAGTGAATACTATGAGCTGACTGTAAATTTACGCCTGCAGATTTTGATAGGACATTTTCTGCTACACACTAGATTGAAGGTAGCCCATCAAACACTCACCGATGAAGGATCCAATCCTAGGGCCTCCAGTTTTGCTAGAGCTTCCTCCTTTGGCTCACATTTCGTAAAAGATTTAGAGATGTCTCTGCAATTAAACAAAAGCCAACTAAGATGACCTGTCATGTGGACCACAACACCATGACCACAACAACAGCCCGCGGACCTGGCAATGGACTCAGACAGTGAGGAGGCTGGGGAGGACAATGGGCCAGTCCTGGAGTCAGGGAAGGCCCGGATGAGGGCTCTGCATCGGAGAAAGAGATGGGGCCAGGGCCATCTGGGAGCGATGCGCAGACTCCAGAGCCTCCAGAGGTGGACAGCAGAGAGGCAGAGGAACAGGAGGACCCTGTTCCTAGTGAATGCATGAGAAGAGCTGCCAGAAGGCAAGGGAAGCTGAAGAAAAAAGGATGACTCGGGAGTAAGGCGAGAAGATGATTGGCCACTCCCATAAGGCTTAAAAGAGCAGCAACAAGCTGTTGGGTTCTTTGTAGAAAAGCAACGTTGATTTCTGTGCTTCTTGTCAACGTCTCTTGAACTTTGAGGGGGTTTTGCCAAAAAAAGCCTTTGGCAGGTTGCCAAAGACATCAAAGGTTGGTGATAAGGCCGAAGGACTGGTTATTAAGAATTTTGTTTTGGACTAAGTGAATTAATTCTCAGCTGTTTTAATAAAATAAGTTTGTTGAGGACTGAATTCTGTTTAGTAATCACTACTTGGGCCTTGGTCACAACACATGGATTGTGCGCAAAGACCTAATCTTAGAGACTTTGTTTATAGAAGTTATCTTACATATGTAGCTACAAAAGATCCATGGTTGTTCCTACTGTAGGTAGGGAATCCTGTGACAAGATGGTTAGTCATTTATGCAAGAAACGTCCAGTATTTGGAGACAAATATTTTGTCGATGACCAACTCAACACATTAACAGACTTTCCTCCTTCCCTCAAACTGAGGAGTTCTAGGGGAGGCCTGAATTTTTTCTTTCCGCAACTTCAACCATCAAGGGAGATCTTTGATCAACTTGGCACATTTCTTACCTAACAGGCATGATGGGTTTTGGTGGTGGGACTGGACGATTCTTGTGGGTTTTAATAATGTTCCGTATCTCCTGACTTGGTTCAGGCTGTTCAGGATTCGTATTCTGGAATTTCCTCTCCTGATGATTTTCCAGTTGTGTAGGAGGTGGCAAATCTGAAGTAAAGAATTAAGAGTATATTTTCCTTTCCTTTTTTTCTTTTTTAATACAATCCTAAACCTCCCCCCTCCCACATAAAAAATGTTTTTGGTATTTTCCAATACTTTCTAAACAGCTACTTTCCAATCTCTTACACAAATATCTTGCTGTTTTCATCCTGTGTGCATATTTAAGAAGCAAGAATGGACAGTAAGACAAACAGCAAAAGCAACTGTTTCAGAATAGAAAAGTTGAAGGAACAGAATAGAAAAGCAACCTCAGATTTGGTGAGTGAGTGAACAAAGGAACATGTCACCATCTCTTTATTCTGTGCCCAAATCATAGCCCTTGTGCAGAGATTAATATGAAGGAAGCTATTTGGGGTGCAGACTCATACTCTCACCCACAAAATGCTATTACAACATGTTTTGGAACTTCTCAAGAACATGCTGTAATGTGAAAGGCAAATAGAAAAATTGGTCTATAGAAGATTAATTAAAAAACTCATGGACTATCCTGCAGTTTGCTCAGATCAAAGAGTGGCCAATACCTAGCTGATGTCTTGTTCCATGCATTAATGATTTGGCATTATTTCTTTATCATATCTGATAAAATCAGTAAAATCTTTATCATATCTGATAAAATCTCCAAGATTAATATCAGACCAACAATCAAGAAGTAGACAATACTCCAACAAAGGAACTGCCAAATAAGCTAATAGTAAACAGTTCAACCAATGAATCTCTAAGACCCCTTCCACCAACACTGACAGGGCAAACCACTAAAATATAAACTGAGAGCAAATCCCACTCCTCACTAACACTGATGATGGTACCTAGTTTGGATAATGAAATGTCTGCAAGAAAGCAGCTAAGTTCAGTGAGCACCAAGGACCCCCTCAAAATCAGCTATTATCTACAAAAATATCTGCTGCAACAAACAGATCATTCCCAAAACAGGTATGACAGCACTTTGATTCCTCTTGCAACCACATTAAGAATCACGCGGTTGCAAGTCTCTTGCATGAGCTTTTTACAATATTCAGATGCTGCTCAGAAGTGTTCACAGCTTACCTGAATTCGATTCTTGGTTGCCACTTGGGTCCTCTGACTTTTCTTTTATTCTACGACTTTTTGAAGAGGAAATGACTTTCTTCAATGGAATTGTTTCAATTCCTATATAAAAGAAGAGGTTCAGGCACTGATCTACGTTTTGTTCTAGCATCAGTCTAAGCAAAATCTGCAAGAAACCAGACTTACAGAGGTTGCAATGGACGTAGAGACTGATTCAGCTAAATTCTACTTTTTAAAAGTTTATGGATTATTGACTACTCAGCTAGTCCTCGACCACAATCAAGCCCAAAATTTCTGTTGCTAAGTGAGATATTTGGTAAGTGAATTTTGCCCCATTTAATGACTTTTCTTGCCACATTTGTTAAATGAATCACTGCAGTTGTTCAGTTAGTAACATGGTTGTTAAGTGAATCTGGCTTCCCCCATTGACTTTGCTTGTCAGAAGGCGGCAAAAGGGAGACATGTGACTCTGAGGCACTGCAACCCTCATAAATATGAACCAGTTGTCAAGCATCTGAATTTTGATCACATGATCATGGAGATGTCGCAAGGGTCATAAGTGTGAAAAACGATCCCAAGTCACTTTTTTCAGTGCCGTTGTAACTTCAAATAGTCATTAAATGAATTGTTGTAGGAATACCCATATATAGGGGGAAAGAACTACATTAAGACTTATATGCCACTATGACAAAGGTGGCAAATTTAGCAAATCAAAGATTTTGATTATTCTAAACCATGCAGATGTATCAGAGAAAATGACTGGAAGTATTTTTTTTTGTCCTGAATCCTAATAGTTGGACAATGGAAGCACAAAGCTGGTTTGTCATTAGAAGTCCTCATCCTATTCCTGTTAACAATATTAATTTTTATCTGGAGAACTGAAAAGACTAATCACATCCCAAGAATTCATTCGTATTCTTACAAAACACACTTTACTTGGAAGGAAGCATGAGGAGGCTGCAATGAAGATCTTGTTGCATTAGTATTAAAAAAAATGAAGATATGACAATCCAGGAAGGACACTGGGTTACAACTCACCCATTCTCTGGAAGAACTCGACTTTCTTTTGAAAAGTCCCCCTAGAGAGGGAATCTACTCTGATGTCCACAGGCACCTCATCTTCCAATATGTGGACCTAGGATATGTATCAGAAGGTGGATTACAATTTGGATCGTGTCTTTGATTTCTTCTTTAGTGAAATAGCTAAACTGTAGAATTCAAATATACTTCTAGATCAAAGGTGTCAAACTCAACGTTGTCATGGCGATGTCACGTAACGTATCAGGATTTTTTCTCCTTTGCTAAACTGGTGTGGACGTGGTCAGCGTATGATGCATCTGGCCCATGGGCTGGGAGTTTGACAACCCTATTCTAGATCCATTTTTCCCAATCCCCGATGAGTAATAAAAATATTCATGGAAAGCATTTGATCAAAACATATTAGCAACCTCAAAAGGAAAAAAAAAGAGGCTGTCTTCTCTAATACATTCTAATCCTGGCAGAGATTTCATTAAACCATCCTTGAGGACTCGATTTTTCTATATTACTACCATTTCATGCTCAGAAGAATCTTAAACTCCAAAGGGAGACACGCCTGAGCAACTTTCTCTAAGCAGATGGATGCTTTTCGTGGCAATTCTATCACCTACCAAAAATCAAGCCTATTTTTTACAATTAAAAAATGTGGTGGTACACCTAAGTCAATGAGTGTAAGTAACAAAATGATCTATTAAAGAAAATCCCTCAGGACATAAAACAAGTCTATGGAGATTTTCAATCATCCAG
The DNA here is from genome assembly GCF_028640845.1 of Ahaetulla prasina. Lineage (NCBI taxonomy): Eukaryota > Metazoa > Chordata > Lepidosauria > Squamata > Colubridae > Ahaetulla > Ahaetulla prasina. The sequence goes on from NC_080540.1 coordinate 129,948,751, forward strand.
GTGATGGTTGTCCCAAAGGTGCTTTTTCAAAAGGCAACTGGTCTTCGTTTTTCCTTGAATATTTTTTTTGCTTCTCATCCAAGAAGCTTCTTCCTTCAACTCACTTCAGAACAATATAAATTAAAACAAGATGTTGGAGCAAATGGCTCTATTCTAGCCTTTTTTCGGTTAATTTTGTGGTACATTTTATGTATTTGCACATTTTACTGTACTTATGTTAGCTCAAAGATTAAATGGAAGAACTTAATGTAGGCTTCTTTTTAGAACAGAAAAGAGATTTACCTTGTCACCTGACGTTTGTAAGATTTGGGGCTAAGTCTTTTAAATTAAGATGGCAGAAGATGGCAAATAAAATGGCAGGAAGCTTGAACTTCATTTTATTTATTTCATTTAAATTTATCAGCTGCCTAACTATAAATAGCCAGAAATTTAAATAACTGAATAACTATAAATAGCCAGAAATTTAAATAACTGAATATAGTTGATCCTACAGGGTCAACTGTAGGATTAACACACTAATGTTCAAATCCATAATCAGATGTAAAACATATTGGCAGATAACTAAAATGAGATGACCTTTTCTATGTATTCTGAGCTTTTTGGAATTCAGATACAACCAATATGTATCTGGGGGATGTCATGTTCTATACTCCATAAAATGAAGTGATAGGATTCTCCCCCTCTCTTCCATCATGCAGGCTCAGTGGAGTACTATCCAGAAAAAGAATTCTATAAGGAATACTCAGTACCGGTGATCGTGGTGGAGGTGGAGGTGGAGGTGGAGGAGAAGAAGAATCTTGTTTTGGTCTTGAAGATTCAGAAGGCTCTTCCTTTAGTGACACCTTCTTTGATCTTGAAAGTTCAGGAGGCCTCTTGAGGAGTAATGTTTCCTTTGGGCTTGAAGGTTCAGGTGACCTGCTCTTTGGTGATACTCGTCTTGGCCTCGAAGCTTCAGGTGATCGCTTCCTTGGTGATACTCGTCTTGGTCTTAAAGATTCAGGTGAGCTTTCTGATGATGATGGCCTTTGTCTTAAATGTTCAGCTGTCCTCCTCCTCCTTGGTGATGCTCGTCTTGGCCTTGACAATGTAGGTGAACTGTCTGGTGAGGGTTGTCTTTGCCTTGAATATTCATGTGATCTATGTGAAGATAATTGGTTTGGGTGTGAATGCTCAGGAGATCTATACTTCTGTTGCCGCTGCTGATCCTGTTCTGAAATTTTCATGGCTTGAAGTGTCATCTGTTGAGCCTACAAATCAAATTCATATTTTGTTGCTTCTTATTTACTTTGCTGATTTATAACCACCAACATTCAGATCTCAGATTACTTTTAACCATAACTGAACTATGATTTCACTTTTCATCTTTTAAATTTTTCTTTTTCTTGTTCTCTTCATGTTTCTCTTATGTGTCTATTATTCTCTAATATCTCCCACCTTGCTCTTAAGTGAAGCGTAACACAAACACAATGAATACAGCAGTCCTCGACTTATTAGCACAATTGAGCCCAAAATTTATGTTGCTAAGTAAGACATTTGTTAAGTGAGTTTTGCCCCATTTTACGACTTTTCTTGTTACAGTTGTTAAATGAATCATTGCAGAAGATATGTTAGTAACCCGATTGTTAAGTGAATCTGGCTTTTCCATTAACTTTGCTTGCCAGAAGGTCTCAAAAGGGGATCACATGATCTTGGAACACAGCAACGGTCATCTGAATGTTGATCACATGATCATGGGGATGTTCCAAAGGTCATAACTTTGGAAAGTCACATTTTTCAGTACTGTTTGAACGGTCACTAAATGAACTGTTGTAAGTTAAGGACTACCTGTAAATATGGTGCCACCGGTGTATCATAAATTCAGGAATTCACTGATTTGTATATTTCAATCATGCACAAATTTGACAAAAGAAAACCCCTTCTCATGAGGCAATTTCCCTCTATTAAACCTATTCCCTAGTACAGGTAGACCTCGACTTATAACATTTCGCTTAGTAACCAAAGTTACAACAGCACCGAAAAAAGTGACTTATAACCATTTTTCACACTTATGACTTGCAGCATCCCGATTTCAGATGCTTGAAAATTGACTCATATTTATTGGTTGCAGTATCCTGTGGACACATGCTCGCGTTTTGCAACCTTCTGACAAGTAAAGTCAAGGGGGAAACCAGATTCACTTAACAACCCTGTGTCTAATTTAACAACTGCAGTGATTCACTTAACAAATGTGGCCTGGGAAGTTGTAAAATGAGGCAAAACCCATTTAACAAATTTCTCATTTAGCAACATAAATCTTGGCCTCAATTGTGGTCATAAGTTGAGGACTACCTGTATTAGGTGCTCAGTCATAACTTGGCCCTTTGATGCCCTCGCATTGCACAAGAAAGGATTTTTTCAGATTGTTGTGGGAACTGGCAAACTAGGCATGACTCCAAGCCAAGACCATTTGCTGTCTTGCGTAGTCTTTCACTCTAACCCTGTCACATACCAGAAGGAGGGCTTGTTGGTTGATGACAGATTGTTGCTGTGCTGCTGCCTGGTTAGGATCCACCGATGGCATCATGGGCTGCGTCATCATCATAGCTGAAAGCAAAAGCAAAAGAGAGAGAGAGGGGGGTCTCATAGAATCACAATGCCTATGTCCTCCACATGCTGTTAAATGCACAGGAATTCTTGTGTAAGCTACACAAGTTTCATCTCTTCTGAGCCCTGAAGTCTTTGTGTTCTTGTTACCTGGCATTCCTGGCATGGTGGCTGGCATCATTCCTCCCATAACTGGCATAGATGGAAAAGTTGGCATGGTCATCATTCCAGGGTATCCTGATGGATGGAGAGAAGAGAGCCTGGCTTATTCCCATGAAACTAACAACTGATTATAGCTCCCTATTTTGGGTTGCGCAAACCTGGATGACCACTAGATTGCAACAATATGCTATCCTTGCATTTGCCTGGAGTTTTGCAGCCCAGATATGATGGCCCTAAATAAAATTCACTTGAGGTTCTCTTCATATCCATGATTGGAAAAATCCTCCGGTTTTCAATGAACAGTATATTTTAACTAGTGTAGTAAGGGGCGTACAATACAGTAGCCCTTGGTTTACGACCACAATTGTGCTCAAAATTTCTTTTGCTAAGTCAGACATTTATTAAATGAATAGAATAGAATAGAATAGAATAGAATAGAATAGAATAGAATAGAATAGAATAGAATAGAATTCTTTATTGGCCAAGTGTGATTGGATACACAAGGAATTTGTCTTGGTTTATATGCTCTTAGTGTACATAAAAAGAAAAGATACATTCATCATAAGGTACAACGCTTAATGATAATCATAGGGTACATAGAGTATTAAATGAATTTTGCCCCATTTTATGACCTCCCCTGCCACAGTTGTTAAGTGAATGATTGTTAAGTTAGTAAAACAGTTGTTACGTGAATCAGGCTTCCCCATTGACTTTGCTTGTCAGAAGGTCGCAAAAGAGGATCACATGACCCCGGGACATTGCAACCATCATAAATACAAGTAAGTTGCCAACTGCCTGAATTTTGATCATGTGATCATGGGGGATACCTCAACGGTCATAAGTGTGAAAAATAGTCATAAGTGACTTTTTTTAGTGCCGTTGTAACTTCAAACAGTCACTAAATGAACTGTTGTAAATCGAGGGCTATCTGTACTGAGACAAGAGTGGGATTTTGTCATCCATCATGTCATGCAATGCTTATTCACTGAATAAAGGTAGTTTGGAAAACAGCAACAAAGGAATTTTCTATTTCCTAATCTGAGCTGTTGGTTATAGAAGATGCTTATTTAATCAAATTTCAAGGCTGCCGCTGACAACTCTGGGAGGCTTATAGATAAAAGAAAAACAATATACTGTACATACCGAAAGAAATTCTGGTGGACTTAGAAGACCATAACACCCAGCCATAAACCACCCAAACTGAAAGGGGCACCCAAGCGGGGAGGGTAGACACTGAAACAGAGTAGGCACATTTCTTTTCTTTTTTTTTATAAATAATTTTTATTTCCATTTTCAAACATCATATTTATGTACAAACTATTATCCATCATTAATCATTAATTTTTATTTATTACTGATTCAGGCCTGCCCGATTGCTACTTCCTTTCTTCACAACCTCCCTCTCTACCCTCTACTACTTTCCCATCCATCCTCACCTCCTTCACTTTACTACTTCCTCTCCTCCTTCTCCACTCCTCCTTCTTCCACCCTATCTAACCTTCTTATTCCCTCCTCCTTCTCTACTCATTCCTACCTACTTTCTTCCCTCCTTCTACTCCTCTCCTTTTCTTCCTGAAATGGCAGTCGAGCATCCCCAATATCATTTAAATTTTAATTTCATATCTTCAAAATTACTGTACATTAATAATCAATCCATGTATCATTTCCCCCTTCCCCCTCCTCCCCTTCCCCCAGACTTCCCAGAGCAAATACGGGGTATTATGACCAACAATCACAAACTAACGTATACAAAATATACATAACCTCCCACCTTTAAAAATTTAAAACTTTAGATCCCCTCACAATAAAAATAAAAAGATAGGAAAGAATAATAAAAAAAAAAGAAAAGAAGAGAAGCAATACCAACTTCACATATTACTTCTTCTTACAGTCCATTTTTAAAATTAATCCATCTTCTCAAATTCAAATTTTTTTTCTCACTTGTATAATCCTTCAAATTTCATAAGTCCATTTCTCAAATTACTGTCCATCTTCTCAAACTCAAATTTTTATCACTTATATATTTCTTCAATTTCCATAACATTTAATGTCCGTTCTTCTTACAGTCCATTTTAAAAATTAGTCCATCTTCTAAAGTTCAATTTTTTTTCAGCCATTTGTATATTCCTTCAAATTTCATAAGTCCATTTCTTAATTTACAATCCAGCTTCTCAAATTCAAATTTTCATCACTTATATATTTCTTCAATTGTCATAAGATTTAATATCCAATCTTCCAATACTACTCCATCAATCAAATATCATTTCAAATAAAATCTCTCAAATATAGTATTCATCCACAATATAACAGTAAGCAGTTAAAATCATTACATCCACATTATCTAAATTCATAAATTTCACTTTCCATCCTTCACAATTGAATAATATCATCCCATAGATTTATACCATACGAATAGCAAATAACAAAAATCCTATAATTTATATCCTAAACAAATCAATTCCAAAAATTAACCATAATCATCATATTCACATCTTAAACATTCCTCCCCTCTCCCATTCTATTTTCCATCATTTCCAAACCAATTAACTTAGCATCTAACAACAAAGGATTCCCACTCTTTAAAACATTAATATAAAAATGTCTCGCTTTCATAACTGAATTAAGAAAATACTTTCTGCCTCTAAAATTCACTGACAAACCCATTGGGACTTCCCATCTAAAATATATCTGATGTTTCTTAAACTCATCCACTAAAAAAGCAAATTCTCTTCTCTTTCTTAACATTTTAGGAGGAATTTCCTTCATCATTTTTATATCTTGTCCCAATATTTGGAATTTATTTTTATAAAAGGCTTGCAAAATTTCATACCTAACCTTTTTAGTTGTAAAATAAATAACCACATCCCTAGGTACTCTATTTTGTCTTGCCCACCAAGAATTAACACGATAAATTCTTTCAATATTAGTCTCAAAATCTTCCAGCTCCACACCCTTTATCTGAGCAAAGGCTTGCGTAAAAATCTCCTTTAAATTTTCCTTCCTATTTTGTTTCAACCCCCTCACCCTTATAGCATATTCCATTAATCTATATTGTAATATTACTCTTTCTTCATCTGCCCTGTATATACCTTTGCCTGTATATCTTCCATCTTATTATCTAAGTTCCAATTGTTTTGATTTTTTTGAGTTTCTTCTATTTGCCTTTGCAACTCTAAATTAGCTTTATTAATTTCTGCAAAATCATCCTCCATCTGAATACAAGAGCTCAATATTTGCGCAATTGCATCCTTTACCATTTTCATTTCCCTCTTCTGCTCTTCCACCACTTCCTTAAAATCCAACATCTCTTTCTCTATTTCATCAAATTTTTGATCTATTTCTAAAAAATGACTCTCCAAAAACTCCTGTAAAGAATTTCTTAATTTCTTTTTAATTTCTTCTTTTAGTTTTTGAATCTGAGCTGAAGAAATTTCAAAGTTTTTAATGACTTTTGGCACTATTTGCTTAAAAGCCAGTTTTAAATATATATATATATATATATAGCTTGATAATGGACCAAAAAGAAGAAAAAAAAATTCAAAAAGAAAAATTCAAAAAACTTTTCTTCTAAATCACTATAATCCCAAAGAAGAAGAAAAAATATAAATCATAAGATTCTCGTTTCTTCCATTTAATCATTCCTATATATCTTCTATTTCGACACTAGCTGTTAGTAAGCATTTCTTTAACTTTCGTTTTCAATATACACATTCCACAAAACCGCCATTTGCTTTCTTCTCTCCTATCTTCGCAGCAAATATATCCTCAGGGGCTTGCAGTCTTCTTACAAACAAATGTTAAAACTCCAGTTTCTGCTCCGTCCACGTTACAGTCCATCATAAATCAACTCCAGCCGTGGAAATTGGACGCTTCGTTTGTCCGCCATAAAGGCAGAAGCCTCGCCCAGCCAGGAGTTTATCAGGCTATGGAAGGAGATCTCCCCCGTAAGCCTTTGAAGCTTATCAGGGTGTCTCAACTTCGAACCTGAATGCTCATCTTTCCTTCTTTGCCCGAAGGAAAGAATTCCAAGTTGTCGGACCCAGATTTACGATGTCCTGACAGCTCTTACTGACTAGGGAGTTAGCAGCTAAATCATAGCTGCTCTCCACGAAGCGGAGCCATACCGGAAGCCCTGAGTAGGCACATTTCTTAACTCCCAGAGGACGGCTCTGTTAGAGTGATGGGACCTGGAGTGCAGCCGCCCTGTTTGATCATACCAGACGATACAGAGATAATTGGAGAAAAGGGCCCCCTCAGAAGACTAGTCTTATGCAACAATGTATTTTACGGGTGATAAGCAGCACCTAGGAATTGCCCCTGGAAGCCAAAGAGGAACTAGTGCAGCTTGCAAATAAATAGTGTCATGTGAGTCTAACACAATCTCTCTATCGTGGCAGCTACATTTTGGATCAGCTGTAGCTTCTGGATGGTCTTCAAGGGAAGCCCTAGAAATTTATTCACTATATTTTATAATACTGACATTGCTAGTTATATTATTGTTACGTATGGGGACATATCTTTTATCTTTGTAAAAAGATACCTGCAGTTATAAATGCATTTAATAATATGCATTTAATAATAACATATAATAATAATAATAATAATAATAATAATAATAATAATAATAATAATAATAATAATAATAATGGTAACATTTTTTACATTTCCCCTTATAAAGGAATTACTGTATCTGAAGCATACAGAATTATATACAACAGGTTTTAGAGATTTTTCATGCTGTCCTTGTACAGTGATTTTCCTCCCCTTCCTTTTTTAAAAAAAAAACTGCCTTAGGTGCAAGGAAAAATATTTAGGTCAATAATCCTCATCCCAGCATTGTGAATAATAAGCCTCAATTCCAGAATTGCTTAAAAAACAGCAACAGTCACAGAGGCCACCATGTATCCCAGGGCTATTAAACTCCTGGCCCACGGGCCGGAGGCGTCACGCGCTGTCCACCCCCATGCCCAGTTTAGAGAAGGGGGGAAATTCCCGATATGTCAAGTGATGCCACAGTGATGGTGTGAGTTTGATACCCTTGATCTATCCTATCAAGTAAGTCCCTGTTGCTCTCCTCCTCACATTCAAACTCGCACCTGAATAGACTCCTTGATTCATTTTCCCACCTCCTTTCATACGACCAGTCAGGTTTGCCTCACTTTCCATAGCCTGCAGAGAGGCAGGGGAAAAAAGAGATATCAACATTTAATTTCAACTCTAGCTACTCCTGGAGATCATATATGTCTGGCAAAGAGGCAGTGATCATAACCACCATCAGAGTTCTGTTCTCAGTGCCCACCCACCGGTATCAGAAAGTGCTGTATGAGGAAGAGCAAAAAAATTTAGATAAGATTAGACTTACTGACATATGAGGTCTGGAGCCAGTATGTAACAGAGGTTTAAAGAGGCCATCCACATAGTGATCCAATTCTCTAGGGGGACTATCCATGGTGTCTAATTTGGGAAGGGGGAGGAGGAAGGGATAAAATCGTTGTTAATCAAAGAAATAAAGCTCCTGTCACTCTTCATTACCACCCCTTGCTCGTTTTCTCCACCTATCCTCAATGCATTGATTGAGTATCTCCCTCTCCCACCCAGATCCAAATACAGGGAGCTTTTATGGCTTCAGGATGCAAAGATCAAATTCTCCCCAGCATTCTCAGATGCCTTTGAACACCTGACCTGAGATGGAGACTCACCTGGATGGACTGCCTTGTCAAACATTGGAGGAAGAGGAGGTGGAGGGAAAGAAGGGGCCTTAAAGGTTGGTGCAGGAGGGATATCCAAGGACATCCTATCAAAAAAGAAATAAGAGTGGCGGGTCTCAAAAGCAGAGATTTCTGGGGATACAAGAGAGAGGTTGCTGGGGACAGGAGGTAATGAGGCAGTCACTTACCTATTTGGAGAGTTCTTTTGAGAGTAGCTCACATCCCTCTCAGGGATAATAGGATAATTAGAGGAGGACTGAGGAGGGCAATTTACTTCCTCCATTTCACCAACGAGATCCAAGACAAAATCACAGCCTGCTAAGTCCTGCCACTTGTTGCCAGTGAACATTGATACGGACCATCCGCGAGGGACTGTATCCAAGCCCCTGAGATCAACAAAGTGAGGAGACACAGTGTCACAGGAGATAGCAGAGGATGCTATGAAGCAGTGAAAAGGACCAGGAAGATGGTATGAGTTGGAGACAAGGAGGAAAAGCATAGGTTCCTCCTCCAGCTTCTGCACAATATTTCTTATGTGCTAGTTAACATCTCACATAAACAATATGTGTAAGAATATCATAAAATTCCCCAGAAAAGATAACAGATTTGAAATTATCATAGGGCCTATGCAATTGAGATGGAGTTGGGCTTTTGCAAATTAATTAAAGTCCAAATTAAATTAATTATTCATTAATTAATATCCAATGGATGGGTAGTCCATTAATATCAAATCTCTCACTGCAGAATAGTCACTACTGAATAACTAGTAAGGGCCACTGAATTCAGACGATGGTTTTAAGAGTAAACAAAACCCACTTTATCATTTTCCTTCAAAATTCTGTTTTCCCCAAGCTTTTGAATTCCCTTGCAAGGGCTATAAAGTAATAAAGGATAGTTTTGTACATCACTTGGATGAGTCTTTAAAGGAACAGAAGTTCTCTGTTGGAGACTAGAAATTCTATCAAAGAATACAATCTTTTAGCTCTGGTGGACATCTAAAAACAACTAACTGGGTTTTTGAAACAAGAGGCAAACCCCAATTTCTCTTTGCCTTTAGATTACCTTGAGTTCAGGATCCAGCCTGCATATTGCTCTCCTGTGGTCCACGATTCTACTTCTGCTGAAATCCTCTCCTCTAAACCAAGGAAAGAGTTTAAAAACCAACGAATATAGTCTACAAGAAAATCTTGCTATATTGTATAGTGCATGCCAGCTAGTCATATTTCTTTCCTATTCTCCCCGGTCCTCGAAATATATTGTTTCACATCTATCTATCTATCTATCTATCTATCTATCTATCTATCTATCTATCTATCTATCTATCTATCTATCTATCTATCTATCTATCTGTTTAATTCTGCAAGGTTGGATTCTTCTGGGCACCTCTCTTGTAGGTACACAGGATGCCATCCTGATAATTGGAAGGACTGCCAAAAGTGAACAGGCATACCAGGTTGCAGTGTGAGCAGCTCACTGTAGGGACAAAGTGAGATTGACCACTTAATGTTATATATTTACTCAGAAATATTGTAACCTCTGCTTAGGTATTCCATACCACCATGTTTTTACTCCTTCCTATACCCTCAATTTTAAAACATAGAGCAGACCGAGGTTCAACTGTTATGTCTCTTTCTCCAACCTGTCTATCATAGAGGACAGAGAGACACTAATTTCATGGTGATACAACGGGATGACTCCTGTATTTTGTTACTGTAATGGCCCAGTCTGTTCTCATCCCCTGGATTTCTGACTTTGCCTCTCATGCTAACATTGCATTATAAATTGCAGTGGGACAGGAAACCTTTGTCTCTCTGTGGACCAAAGGAAAACAACTGAACATTTTGTATGAAGGTTTGTTGTACTAGCAGTCTTGCTAATTAGACTAAAACCTTTGGAACAGAGAGCTTCAGTACATTCCACATACTGTTCCACAGTCCACTTTTTTTTTAAAAAATGCTATTCTCGCATTTTAAAGGGAGACAAGAAACAATGGATGGAAACTAACCAAGGAGAGAAGCAACCTGGAATTAAGGAGAAACTTTCTAACAGTGAGAACATTTAACCCATGGAACAGCTTGCCTTCAGAAGTTGTGGGTGCTTTGTCACTGGAGGTTTTTAAGAAGAGATTGGACAGACACTTGTCTGAAATGGTGTAGGGTCTCCTGCTTGAGCAGGGGGGTTGGACTAGAAGACTTCCAAGATCTCTTCCAGCTCTATCCTGATTGACTGATTGAGTGCTGAATAGGAAAGCAACAATTACCTTCATAAGTGTAGACTTCTAGCACCATCTTGCCTTTCCTCTGGTTGGCAGTCCACTCCAGGCAGGTGGGGGGGAAACTGCGGGACAGCTCCGAGTAACTCTCCATCTGCTTCATGGAGGTTAAGAGTTTGCGCTGGCACATTCCGTTGTAGCCATCCAGACCATGATCTGACACAAACCTACATCCCAGCAAATGAAGAGCCTTCAGTAACCACTGCTGCTATTTCAATGCTTCCCGAAACCCAGGGAGGAAAAAGCCCCACTTCTTACTTTAGCAGAGGCTTCTCCAGAGCTGGTGAAGGTGTGAAGGCACTCAGGAGGGTAGCCATCAATACCCAGCCTCGTTGGCATTGCTCCAGATCTGGGTTTTTCCACAGCTGGGTGGCCACTTGGCTCAGCAGCTCATTACGTAGGGGGAGGCTGACCAGTCCCTGGCTTGCGATGTAGTTCCCTAGAAGCTGTTCGTGGATGCCCTGCAAATCCCGGTCATTGATGAATCGCAAAACCTGCAGGTAGAGGAGGGGATGTACAATAAAGACAAGGGGCATCAATGTCAGATATAGATGTAAAAAATCAGAGTAACCTCATCTCTGACCCCTTCTTGCCATCCTTGCAAGAAGTCAAGGCTAGGTTATTCCCAGGGCACAAGAGTCTGGAATTCCCAAACTTCAAAGAAAGTTTTAGCGCATATACCCCATCAATTATATAGAAATTAGGATTACATTATGGAACCTACACATTGGATAGAATGCAAGTACAGAATCAATTTATAGTTCTATTTTGGCAGACTATAATTCTGAAAATGTCCCAAAGCTTCAGCCTTTCTAGAAAAAATAATTCTCCCTCTCTATCACTAAACCTAAACTGGAGATGCCAGGAATTGAACCTGAGACTTTCTACATACTAAAATGTGAGTTCTGTCAGAACTGTGGTCTCTTCCCAAAATCCCCAAAGCTTCAACCAAAAACTGTCTACTGTTGACCTCACCCCATTCCTAAGAGGTCTGTAAGGGGCGTGCATAAGAGCACAAGCGTGCCTACTGTTCCTGTCCTATTGTTTCCTTTCGTTATATCCAATTAATATAGTTATTACATACTCATACTTATATATATGCTTATATATATGCTTATATGCTTGTATAGTTATTTCATGCTTATGCTTATATATATATATATATACTGTGTGACAAAATAAATAAATAAATAAATAAATAAATAAATAAATAAATAAATAAATAAAATAAACTTATAAGTTCTGGAGATTGGTTTCCTTTTCTATCCATGTTAGCGAAGTAGGTTTATTTTTCTTATTGCAGCTGACCAGTGGTGGGATTCAAATTTTTTTTACTACTGGTTCTGTGGGCGTGGCTTGGTGGGTGTGGCAGGGGAAGGTTACTGCAAATCCTCATTTCCTCCGGATCAGCTGGGACTTGGGAGGCAGAGAATAGGTGGGGGCGGGGCCAGTCAGAGGTGGTATTTACCGGTTCTCCGAACTACTCAAAATTTCCTCTACTGGTTCTCCAGAACTGGTCAGAACCTGCTGAAACCCACCTCTGCAGCTGACTAAGAAATGTAGCAGGAGGTAAGCAGATATATTGATTGTTAGGAATTTAGGATTAGTGTGCTATTCCTATTCTTTCGTTTCTGTTTCTATCCTCAGAGTACTACCTCTAATACGAGCAACAGTAAAATGTGGTTTTCCTTCTTTTTATAAGAAAAAAAATCCAATTTAAATGTTTAAAAGAAAATAGTATAATTAACAATGATTAAAAAGTTTTCTTCTTCCAAGATCATAAAATTATGACATACCTAGCTACATAACCAGTGATGGGATTCAGCCAGTTTGCACTACTTCAGGAGAACCAGTGGCTAACTTTGTGAGCAGTTTGGCAAACTGGTTGTTGGAAGAAATCATTAGGGTAGAGAACCGGTTGTTAAATTACTTGAATCCCACCACTGTACATAACATAAACATATGATAAAGGTATTATATTAATTACATTGTTCCTGATATTCTTATCTTATCAGTTGCCTCTTGAATGACATCACACCCAAGTAATGAACCACTTTCTGTACAGGCCCAATAGATAAGAACAGAAACCTGAGGGCAGATAAGGACTACTCTATGTTTTAAAAGACCATATGAAGTTTCTGGACAGAGTCACTTATCAAAGGTCTATTATGATAGCTTCCCAGTCATACTTTACCCACAGAAAGGTTGTCTGAGCCTTTAGGCACAATTCTAAACACAATTTAGATAACAGATCCCAAGTAATCCGGTGGTCTCTGGACAAAAAAAAAATCTACATAATAGGGAGGAAATTGTGAAAACAATCGAGAGGCAAGATTTTTGGGAATAGCCAGAGAAACTGCATAGGGCAGAAGGAACTCAAAATTGAGTTTTCAAAATTGCTCCCCCAGTTCCTTTTGTCCCATTTTTTCCACCAATAACTCCATCAGGGGTGGGTTCTACTTACCTTTACTTTACACGTTCACAATGGAGCATGCGCATGTGCTCACTTCGCTCATGAGCGCTTCTGCACATGCGCAGAAGCTTCTGCGCATGGCCCAGATCATACCTTATGACGTCCGGGCAGGCGGGCGGAGCCTCCCGTCGCTTTTACTACCGGTTCAGAAGAACCAGACAGAACCAGGAGCAACCCAGCACTGAGCTTCATGCTGCACTGAGCAGCAGGAAGAAGGGAAGACTGGCAAACAGCCATCTGTATATGAGAAGATGTCTTACTAAAGATATACCCATTCTCCCATCTGATCTCTGAAATCATTTCTGAAAGGAGAAGATGGGGCTGACACTTGTACAGGATCCAGTTTAGGCACAAGCACAAACCTTTCTTATTATTCTTAACTGCTGAAACCCACTTTTTCTAAATTCCATTATAAGCCATTGAACTCCCAATGCATCTAGAAGACATTGGGCCTGGTCAGGTCGTCCAGAATTCCCTTCCTTGGAAGCTCCTTGAAATCCTTCTGTTACAGAACAGGAGTAAAAGCCTGAGAAGACCTCCAGGCTTCCGGAATCTCCCTCTAAGCTGAAATAGCATACCATCCTCAAGAGTCTTCATAAGTTTAGTTCATTAAATCTGTGTCTTTATTTAAATCATGCCCTGGATTTAAACTGGATTTGATTTAATTTTCTTGATCAAATCAGGGAAGTCGTTTCAGGTTGCTGGTTCAGTTGCTTCTTTGTTTCTTCTTACCAGCTTGTTGAGCTGTAGAGCATTTTGTCTGTGCTCAGACTGTAGTTGGGTCAAAGGCTCTTGCAAGGGCTGTCCAAGGGCTGGAAAACTCACAACCTACAAAGGACCAAATACAGATGGTGGAAGCATGGCATTACAAGCATTTAGGTCACAATTTTTTTCCCCACATGCATCTATTTTATTTATGCTTTTATTTGTAGCCCACTTTTATTATCTTTACAAATAACTCAGGGCAGTGATCATATCCAGCACACCTTCCTCTGCTTATTTTTCCCACAACAACAACCTTGTGAAGTGGGTTGAACTAAGACAGAGTGACTGGCCAATGATCACCAAGTTGGCTTTCATGGGTCAGGCAGGACTTGAACTCACAGTCTCCTGCTTGCCAGCATTTGTTGACAGGTGGACAAGCATAAGCTAAAGGATCTTTTTCACATATGTAATGGCAGCCACAGACCAAGGGAAAGGAAAGGAGTTTAGATGCCCAGTAGGAAGATGAGATGAGATGACAAGGCTGCAACCCACCTCACCCACAAAGACCTACCTTGTCCATCCCACAGGCAAGAAACAGGAAAAAGGAGCCTAGAGACCGTTCTGGTCATAAGGAAATCAGGGGAAACTCGTTTACTGATTCTGCAGTCTTACCTGGAAGTGACTTTTGACAAATGTAGAGAAGGGAAAGTTGTTAATATCATGAGGGAGAGAGAAGGTAGCCTTTGCTTTGACTTCTGGAAGGGACACCTCAGTGACTTGATTACTCTGAGCATGATTGTGATCTAAAAAAGATGGAAAAGGGACTAAGTTAAAGCTCTTCCCCATGTGAAAAGTGAGTGTAAATTAACCCATGAAATGAAAAGTTATTTTCAGTGCAAGGATATGCCCATGTATTTTTCCTGGCAGCAATGTGATCTAAATCTCCTATGCTGCAATGGCCAATGTTTACATGTATGAACATAGCACATTGCAGTCAACAGGCTCCAGGAACGAGCAGATTGGTTGTCCCAACCTGGGGCCCTCTTCAATTCCTGGAATTCATTAGCAGCAGGACCATTGCAGAGAATTTAAGGAGTGGTAAATCCATCAATATAATGGAGACCAAGCTGAGGAAGGTCATATTACATTGACTGTGATATATTTTTAATTCCTTTTAGGTTGTCAAAATGTTATCTGGCTGAGCTAGAATAAGAATTCTAGCTAGTGGGATATGCTTATAGAATACATGCTAGTTATTTCAGAGGATTTTTTTTTTCAGCCAAGGAATCTTGCCCACTGACTTTTGACAAATGTAGAGAAGGGAAAGTTGTTAATATCATGAGGGAGAGAGAAGGTAGCCTTTGCTTTGACTTCTGGAAGGGACACCTCAGTGACTTGATTACTCTGAGCATGATTGTGATCTAAAAAAGATGGAAAAGGGACTAAGTTAAAGCTCTTCCCCATGTGAAAAGTGAGTGTAAATTAACCCATGAAATGAAAAGTTATTTTCAGTGCAAGGATATGCCCATGTATTTTTCCTGGCAGCAATGTGATCTAAATCTCCCATGCTGCAATGGCCAATGTTTACATGTATGAACATAGCACATTGCAGTCAACAGGCTCCAGCAACGAGCAGATTGGTTGTCCCAACCTGGGGCCCTCTTCAATTCCTGGAATTCATTAGCAGCAGGACCGTTGCAGAGAATTTAAGGAGTGGTAAATCCATCAATATAATGGAGACCAAGCTGAGGAAGATCATATTACATTGACTATGATATATTTTTAATTCCTTTTAGGTTGTCAAAATGTTATCTGGCTGAGCTAGATTAAGAATTCTAGCTAGTGGGATATGCTTATAGAATACATGCTAGTTATTTCAGAGGATTTTTTTTTCAGCCAAGGAATCTTGCCCACTGACTTTGACCATGGAATTATTTTTCCCCAATCCAGCAGTAACTGAAGTTCAAATTATATGGGCTTTATAGATGGCCACTACAAAATATGAAAAGGCTGCTCAACATATATTAATATTTTGGTGAACAAGGTTTCCACGTGATTACAGAAAGTCCTTGCAACCATTTGTTTAGTGACTGTTCAAAACCATTTGTTACAACTTCACTGAAAAAAATGGCATACGATTGGACATCATACTTACAAACATTACAACATTTACATGATCATGTGATCAAAATTTGGGCACTTGGCATGTACCCTCTTTCACCCAAAATAAGACCTAACTGGAAAATAAATCCTAGCATGATTTTTCAGAATGTTCGTAATATAAGCCCTACCCCCAAAATAAGCCCCAGTTAAGATTGTCAGACAGATTTTAGTACCGTATTTTCCCTAAAATAAGACGTAACCAGAAAATAAACCCTAATGCATCTTTTGGAGCAAAAATTAATATAAGACTCGGTCTTATTTTTGAGGAAACAAGGTATTTATGCAGTATCCGGGGTGTGTGTGTGTCATGTGATCACTATGGGCAACCTTTCCAGATGACTTCAAACAAGCAAAGTTAATGGGATGAAATGGATTTACTTAACAACCATATTGTTCACTTAACAACTGCAGTGATTCACTTAACAAACGTGACCAAAAGGGTTATAAAATCAGGTGCGATTCACTTTAAAACTGCCTTCCTTGGAGAGGGAAATTTTGTTTCCAATTGTGGTCATAAGTTGAGGACTATCTACCATGACTGGTACTATTTCGTTGCAACCTATGAGTACGGGGACCCATTGCAGTGATATGGTGCATAATATTTCGATTCCCTAGAGAGAAAGCTGTGTCCTAAAAAAATGGTGGATGTTTCCTTTTATGACTTTCTTTAAGAAGTTGCTCTATCCATTTCTTCTATTTATGAATCTGCAAAAGTTTACTATTTAAAGACTCAAAAAACAACCCTGCAATTGGCCAATGGGAGGGACATAGAAAGTGTTAGTCAGCTGGCCCTTTGCCTTTGTTTTTACTCTTCTCTCACATGTCCATTTTGCAGTGGGGGAGAGACAACCAGCCACAATGCTGAAGAACAATAAAACTATTCCTGAGAGCAATAAGAAGAAGGGAAGAAGTTGCTACAGCTCTTTGGCTTCAAGTGGGAACTCAAAGGAACAAGGAGACAGGATGAGGCAAGAGTGCCCCCCAGTGGAAAACCACCATCATGTTTCTCGAGAGGGGATGCTGTAAAACTGTCTTCGGACCACTCCCTCTGGAGCAGAAGCTGAGGTGAGCTATTGGTTGCCAGATCCTCATCATCATTGTGAAAGGAATTGATGTATGAAGGGCGCATTACTCTCAGGTATTCTTCCTTCTCCCCTTTAATGCTTCCACTGCTTTCAATTTTGTCTACGTTTTTCACTGTCTTCTATAGGATTAAGTTCCTTCTTATTTCTTTAGCAGGCTCTCTGTCTTTATTCTTGAACCAATAAAACCAAATCGATCACTTTCACAATCAATTCTAAATTCACTACTGTACAGGTAGTCCTTGACTTACTGCTGTTAATGAGAGTTCAAATTTATCACAGCCTTGAAATAAGTGATTTACAACCTGTACTTGAACTTATCACTATCACACTACCCTCATGGTCATGTGACTGTAATTTGGGCACTTGGCAACCAGCTCTCCTTTACAACTGGTTACACATTGAATATATATGTGCCTTGGGGATTATCAAATTAAGTTCAACCTTTAAATACTTTTTCTAAATTTCACATTTAAAATGGGAAGTCATATTATCAGATAAAAACAACCTCCCTTGGATCTAAAGTATTTAGAAAATATTCAAGCAGATGGAGAACAGCAAGAAAATACTCGGGTGTGGGGGGGGATCCTAATTTTTTAGATGATCTTTAGGTTTATCTTTAAACCTGTTCTTTGGAAGTGAACTGAAAACATTTAGCAGGTCAAGGACACAGTCTTAATTCAAATGCAAGCCGGAGGCATTCTACTCACCCTGAGCCAAGCGGAGGAGAGCTGCAAGCTCAGCAGGAATTTCAAGCCTTCGGACATCCTAAGGAAAAGAAATAGAAGTAAAGACATTGTGGTGGTTTAATTCCTCTCCTCATGTAAAATGCAGTTTATTTGATTAAATTAAAAAATAATACTAAAACCCTCACTTTCATAATAAGCATATACAAATAAATCATAAATCCGATTTATGAGGAAAGCATTAACAATAAAAGCCATCAACCAGGCAATATGAGAAACGTAGTATAGAATTGCATAGAATTGTATATACATTCTAAAGAAAGGAGTCAAAAGCCTTAAAGCGTTTATTTTTGTAGGTGGCCAAATGTCCCAGAAAAAGCACCTTGTTAAGCTTCAGTCAATTTAGGTTAACATAACATAACATCAGAGTTGGAAGGGACCTTGGAGGCCTTCTAGTCCAACCCCCTGCCCAGGCAGGAAACCCTACACCATCTCAGTCAGATGGTTATCCAACATTTCTTCTAATAACTTTTTTTTTCCTGGTTACTTACTGAATTTTCTATATATTTTGGAGTCATGGCTCATAAAACTTCTCTTTTAGATATTTAATGTTATTTTTAGATTTCCAAGCCATGATGTTGAGGATTGCAACATTCGGTATCATATCAACTGTTGAGAGAACCAGTTCCTATTATAATCTAGCTCCAGGGATTGTAGACTCAAATAATAAAATGATCATTTCTAAATTGAAGCAGTGTAAGCAGAGGTAGGTCTGAGCTGCCTCTACCACATTATGTGTTAGTGATGTTTTTATCTCTATTTCTATATCTATCTATATCAGCAGTGGGATTCAAATCCCATCGCTACTGGTTTGCTAGCGGGAGCGCACGTGCTCAGGCTAAAAAACTGGAGTTTTTTAGAGAAGAGATTGGACAACTGTTTGTCTGAAATTGTATAGGGTTTCCTGCTTGAGCAGGGGGTTGGACTAGATGATCTCCAAGATCCCTTCCAACTCTATTATTCTGTTGCTTTCTCCTTGCTGTTGTAAGGAAAGAAGATGGCTGTCTAATTAAAGCTTATTTTGGGTAAGTCTACTTAAAGCAGTCTTTTTATTTTCCTCTTTAATACTAAAGACATTATAAATCTGTTCACAAATCAGGTCAGGGTACAATGACTAATATGCAACTTAGCAGAGTGCATGTGACTTCACACCATGGGTACCATAAAGCTGTAAAATACATTCCATTTCCTTGTGACTTTTACACTGCTAAAAGAGCCATTTTGGTGTGATACTAGAATGGGAATCAGGAAATGGTGAGTCCTAATCCTGCCTTAGACACCAAGCCAGCTTCTCAGCTCTAGGAAGAAGCCAATGGCAAAATGATCCCAAGGAGACTGCAGGGAGTGGTGCAGTCAGTCACTAGAAGTCAAAAATTGACCCAAAGGCAAGCAGACCCATATACACTGCTAATAATTGCTCAAAGGAAGAATATTTTATTGCATCAGTTCAACACAACACTTGCTGGAATGATGCAGGCAGCTGTTTTGAGCAGCCCATCATAATGGCAATCCCTTAACTAGCAGCACTCTAAGATTTTAATATTGGGAAATGGCTAGGTCAAATCTGCACTTGATTTGTTGGGCTTCTCCAGTTGAGAAGTGGGTACATGCCTTTGCTGCTTCTTAGACTCCATGAAATATTTTCATGAAAAAAAGTCAATAATGTGGCATTCAATCTACAGAGACATTACATTTTTTTCTCCAGATTGACAGGGGGCAGAGATGGGAGTCAGAAGACAAAAGAGTTTCAAGCACTGTAGAATTTCACAGTGATTGTATTTTTGAGCCCACTCCATTAAATTTATAAATTACTCACGGAGAAATTAATGAGGAATGGGATTTTTTTCTGTATATTGTTACCACTCCGTTAGGCAACCCTAACTGTTTGGGTTTAAAGAATAACTTGTAGAGTTTAATTCTGTAATGTAAACTATTTTTGATTTGCAATGCTTTGATTATTATTTCTTACAGAAGATTTATTTGATACTCTAAGCATTGATTGAGGATGGCTCACAATCAGAAAAAATGGAAATCACAACTTTTCCTACTAGGCATAATCTCAGGGGAAAAATTCAGCAAGGACTATTATAATGTAAAGGAATATATGTTTACACCAGCAAGAATAAACTTTGCTCAACCCTGGAAGAAAGACACAATCTCAATAATATCTGGTTGGGAACTTAAACTTGGCAAGTACACAGTGGTGGCAAAAATAACAGTACACTTACACAACAGAAGTGTAATTAAATTCAAGCAAGAAAGAATCCCATATAAAGACCCTGGCTTTTAAAAGGGCCTGAATGTCCACAAATGTTGCTAATTAGTAAATGTATAAAAAGGGGAGAATCAGAAATCAATAGTTCCTATCATTATTATTATCATGGTTCGTTGCACAGGTAGCCAGATGTTTAGACTGAATTTGGCATCCATCTATCATGTCCTTCCAAAGGACCTGGGATAGGCAGCTGTTTGATGCATGGGTGAAATGCTCCTGGATCGGGCCAGATCGCGCAATCTGGTAACGATCGTGACCAGTAGTTCGGTGATTCGGAAGTGATGGCGAAGCAAAGCTCCACCCACCCACCTGGGTGTTATTACTTCTTGGTTTTAACATGTGTTTTTTACCTTCTGTGCATGCACAGGTTTTGCGCATGCTCAGAAGGCCTGTGTACGCATGTGATGTGCGCATGGGTGAGCAAAATGAGCAAGTGCGCGCGGTGCGTGCACTTCCGAACCGGTAAGGAAGGTAAATAGATTTCACCCCTGGTTTGATGGTATTAGAGGTATAGTTGCAGGAATTTCCAAGTACAGCTTCCTTTTACAATTGACTTATGGTGAATTTGACAATAGCAATGGTGTTCAAGTAATGCTCCACATGTTTTGGGATTGCACACAAAGTGCCTATTAATTTTGGAACCATCTTTGCTTTCTTTTGCCACAGTCTTCTACTTCTATCTGGGAGGGGGTGTTTTTGTATTTTGTTATTTTCTACAGTGCTTTTTCTTCTATTTTGCTGTCTCAACAATGAGACAGCTACCATCTCAACAGTTGCTGACACACCAATGGTTCACTCTGCAGACTTTTTCTGGCCTTTCGTATCAACAGATGTTAAGTCTAGGGAGGTATATGGCAGATGTTTGTCCATTTGAATTAATCTTTTTCCTGAAAGTTAAAGACATTAACTTCTTGACCTCAGGGATGAGTTATTCCATAGTAACCAGGCTAGCTATTGAAAAGATCTGCTTCTGGACCTGAACTTCTAAATGGAAAGACACCTTCTTGGAACTGAACCCATACAGCTGGCAGACTGATGTTCCCTAGATAAAAGGGCTCAAAAGAACATTCAAATGCAATCTGAAAAAACTTGCCAAACTCTTAGAACAAGAGTTCTGCTGAAATACTTCATCAGCAAGTATGTTATTACATTTTATAATAATTGCAGTTGTTGAATAGTCTCCAAGGGCATGTCCAAGGTTAGTGAACTTCAGTAATTCAAGTACAAGGTGATCAGACTGGGAACTATTGTCAAAAAAATCTTGCTCCCAAATTGTCTACTGTATGTTGTGTGACATTAATCTGTGCACAAATCATGCAAAGATGTCTTAGTCGATATAAAAGCAATCCACTCAGAAGATCTGCAATGAAAGGGAACAACCATGGATTGAAGTCCTGGCTCTTTCTATGTATGTTCATATCATATACAAAGGAGCAAGGCTTCAATATGTGGTTGTGCTCACCAGTTTGACAACCCCCTTGCAGAAGCATTAAATTACTAAATTACTCATGCAAAAAAACTGAGGAATGGCCATACTATAGCATGCCATACTATAGCAATATAAACATATCTTTGTTTCTGTCTTTTGTGGTTTAAGCTACAGAACTTAAGATCAAAATCTGATTATTACAATTATGAGAAAAGTTTGCCACAAGAATGTTTAACTTATAGAAAATCTCTTAAAATTCAGATTTTAGGACTTTGGCTACTCTCTAAAGTTATTTAACAGAGTAGAAGAAAGTGGATAAAGTATTTTGGAAGTGGGCCCTAAGCTCAACCTAACAGTTTGGAAAGCAGAAAAGACAATTTAGAGCTGTAAGACTACATCTCCCTGAGAGCATCTGTCTATTCTACCATATCGGATAGAATAAGGATGTTCCAGTCCCTTCCCTTAAACGTTGCCATCTAGTGCAAGGGTCTCCATTCCTGGCAACTTTACGACTTGTAGACTTCAACTCCCAGAATTCCTCAGCCAGCTAAGGGTCTTAGGAAATGTCCCTTGTTCATGACAGCCTTGCCCTATAAGATATTATACCTCCAAAGATCTGGCAGACACCCACACCCACACACCCACACACTCTCTTTCCTTGCCTTCTAGATGGCCTTGAGTTGCTGCTCTTCCCCTAAGCATTGTCACAGCTGGGAGATAATGGCATTGGCTTCCTGGAGCCAAGTTTTTGTTTCTGTCCTTGCTTTTTGCTTTTATTGTACTGGGATGTTTAATTGTATATAATTGTTATGAGCCACCTTGAATTATGTTTTTAATGGATGGCCATACAATTCAAATAAATAAATGTCTTTGCATACTGTGCCATCATACTTGGAAATTCGAAATACACATACAGAGAGAGAGAGAGAAAATGTTCCCACTTCCACACATGAACCAGCAATGCACAATAATAAATGTATGCATGTACAGTTTTGGGTGTTGCCAGATGACACCCAGTGCTTTATCAATTTTACCTACCATTTCCAGGCAACTCCTGCTCTCTTCTGTACCTTTGACCAGTGACTTGTTTCTCTGTTTTCGCTCCTCAGACCTCTGGTAGTTAAAAACAAAACAAAACAGTATGCATGATCAAGCTAGATGCTTTCAAAAAAATCTTAGCACTGTGAAAAAAAGAGCTAAATTCTTTGTTTCTTGTAAATTATATAGATTTATATTGCAGCACATACATTTACTCCAATTTCCATCTTCCATGAAGAAGCAATTGAAAAAATAAATAAAATGACCTTATGGAAATCCCATAGACTTTCCATACACCTTATAGAAAGCTATGTTTTCTCTCTTCCCTCACCTCTGGCTTGTCTTCCAAATTTTTACTTTCACAATTAGCAATGTGTGCACTGTACTTTAGTACTGTGGTGACGATGCTATATGTATACCATACATCCACCACCCTTATCCACAGAATGTTAATTATGATACAAATAAATGTTCTTAGCAACATCTTTATTCATTAAAAGTATGCAACCAGTTAAAAAAAATTTTTTGATTTCTTCCTCAAGGAAAGAGGGCAGAGTGAAAGTGTAATAGGAATACGAGATTCCATTAGCTATAGAATATGAAACTCCCGGAAGTTTTAAATGCTCAAAATAGAAATAAATTTATACCGGTATCTATATACATTCATATACAAACACACACAGAGAGAGAGAATATTTTGCTCATTCCCATTAAATTCCAAGCTCTGTTTATTAACTAGTAAGTGAATTAACATAATATTATACACGATGTGTGTAATTGCAACTGCCAGTTTGACTCAGAAAAGACATTCATTTCATCTTTCTCCTCTACTATTCAAGCCTCTGAAGAGGGTGACTGAAAATATTTTAACTAGTTCTGGAAAAGACACGTTTTTCCTCCAAAGTGTGAACAGATTGAACTACAGTAACCAGCTCCTCCCTGGCTTTGTCTTTTCTGTCTATAAACTAATGTTCCCCCCAAAGGTACTTACCAGTTTTGCTGTTGTGATATATTGGGTATTTTTCCTTTTCTTCCCCACAACTGGGTTTTTCAGTGGCAGTTAACAGATGCAGCTAGCTGCCTGGTTAAGACTAAAAGAGTGCTAAAGTCCTTCCAACGCAGTATTGACAGGAGGTAAAAAGAACAGGGAGGATCTGCAGCTCTAATGGTGAACTTTGAGACCTTTTATTGGGGTAAGTCTCCCATAAAATCTCCTGTGTCATACACTAAACACAGAGGGCAGGGATGATGAAGCAAAGGCATAACCTTGCTTTGTACAGGGAGCCAATAAAAGAAGGAAGAAAACTTGCAGAACACACACCTAAGCTAGGAACAGAAGTTAAAAATCCATGACAAGCTGGGCCTGCAGTGGACATTTTCCTGATACTTTCTTGGGTAATTATTGGGTTTTATTTAATTACAAAATTTAAAAAAGCAGTTTTGGTTGCCACAATGTAAAAAAAGATTTTGAGATTCTAGAAAGAGTGCAGAGAAGAGCAACAAAGATGATTAGGGGACTGAAGGCTAAAACATATGAAGAATGGCTGCAGGAACTGGGTATGTCTAGTTTAATGGAAAAAAGGACTAGGGAAGACATGATAGCAGTGTTCCAATATCTCAGGGATTGCCACAGAGAAGAGGGAGTCAAACTATTCTCCAAAGCACCTGAGGGTAGAACAAGAAGCAATGGGTGGAAACTAATCAAGGAGAGAAGCAACCTAGAACTAAGGAGAAATTTCCTGACAGTTAGAACAATTAATAAGTGGAACAACTTGCCTGCAGAAGTTGTAAATACTCCAACACTGGAAATTTTTAAGAAAATGTTGGATAGCCATTTGTCTGAAGTGGGTGTAGGGTTTCCTGCCTAAGCAGGGGGTTGAACTAGATGACCTCCAAAGTCCCTTCCAACTCTGTTATTCTAGTCTAGTCTAGTCTAGTCTAGTCTAGTCTAGTCTATCGCAGTATTGACTGATTAACAGAACAGACTCCTCCTTCTCCCTGCCTTCCCATTTACTTTGGAGAGTTTTGGGGTCCCCGAACAGGCTGTGCAAGGGATTCATAAAAGAAAGAAATCTTAAAGAAAAATCCACTCAGATCATGCTATAAGTAATTGAACACCATAGCTTTGGGTTATACAATAATGCCTGAGGATATCAGTCAGTTTTTTGCCAGGTCTTTTTTTTTTAATAAATTTGTACACTACCTGACTCCCAGCAACTTTTATTGGAAGAAGTCATCACAAGGGAAAGGGGGAATAATGATTGGTTTCTTATGCCAACTTTGGCTTTTGCCCCAGATGGATCAGTTGTGCATCTTTGAATTAAACTGAAGTTCTTTATACTGTACTTGATTAAAATCCCAAAGTAACAGAATCACAGTTCAGAAGATTCATTTAGCATATAGCATCCCAAGAAGCCTATCCAGTAAAGTGTTACAATGTAAGGTTTATACTCATAAAATGACATCCACATTCCAAAAATGATTCAAGTACTGATTTATGTACAGATAGATGATGATGAAGAAATATATATTAAAGATCCTAAAATGCATTAAGATGTTAATAGCCATAACAGCATCACTTAATAGTCATGCTCAATGTTGTTTTGTTAATAGGCCCATCTGGACCTATCAGCTATATACAAATTGGGATTTTTTCACCACAGAATGCTAACCATACAGTTACAGATAGTGACATATTCTGGCAACGTTTGGGAGGATGGGAAAGAGTGATTATTTTATCTACCATATTCCCCATAAACCACCCCCACCCCCACAGTATAATGTTTCTCCCGCTCACAGCAGTTTTGTTTATTGTTTCCTTTTATTAAAGGAGCTTTTTTTTGTCAGAGAAAATAAATCTAGCATATAAAATCGAGGCCGCACCCTTTTGAGACACTTCCCTGTCTTTTGGACATGGCCAGGTCAAACCCAGCTCCTGTCTTTGCCTAATCCTATCAGATCCAATTGACCCTCCCTGCCCCCAGGGAGCCTCCGCACCAGCCCATAGCACAAGGGCAGCCTTAACAAAGGAATTGTGACATAGTAAAACCTCAACTATCAATCAAAGACACTCCTCTGACTACCTTAAGATTAATTTCCTTAACAATAGGCTTTCCCAGCTCTGGTGCACTCCTGAAAGGGCTTAAGAACAGAGATAATCTCATGTAGGAGCAGGAGGACCTGCTTCATTTCCCCAAAAAACTGGTAACAAATCAGATTCCTAGGATTTCCTACCTGCACCCCTCTAATTTCTATAAAAATCTTTGCTTTCCTATTGTTCAAGGTTCCTCTTTCAGGAAAAGTTGAGCTTTAACAAGTGTTGAATAAATAGTTGATTATTTCTCCTCTGGGTTGTTCTCTTTCTTCTGCTAATAATGTGGCATATCAGGAAGAAAGTTATATTAAACTTTCCCCACTCATTGTCAATAATTTTGTTACCTTGCATTCCCTCATTTTAGGAACCAGGTTTCCAGAAACAAGTACGGCCACCCCAAAGTGTAGCAGAGTTTTCTTCAGCCTTTGGTATCGTTTTCTGAAGTTCACAAAGAAAGAGTAAAGTTAGAAAATAAGAGACTTTGAAAACTTCTGCTGGGTAAAGTCGGTATAACCCATTGGTGTCAGTAAATCTACCAGTTGACATCAAAAGTAATGCAGTTTCCTTCAACATTAGAAGCATTATAGGGTGTGAGCCCTGCCTGCTTGATCATCATTTCTTGACCTTGCCAGATGACCTCGGAAGTGAGCCTGGATCACTGTGATTTTCTGCCTGAAGACCTGGAACTGCCGACGGTTGATAAGCCCTCTGAGATACCGCTGGAGGGTGACAATGGCCCACATCAACTTTTTATGTCGCTGCTTCTCTAGCATCTGCCATGTCTTTTCTTTCAAGAACACCTGAAAAAAAATAACCAATAGAAAACACATAGGAAACTTCACACCTTCACTGTGTTATTTGTCTAAAACAAGGGATAAGCGGGTAGGAAAGAAGAAGTTTAATTAATTTTAATAATCTTTATTCCACTCATGAAATAAGATGACTTAAGAAATCAATGTATTTTACCATAGTCATGTCAAAGGCATCTACATTTTATCAGTTTGATTAATGATTCATCTTGATCATCAAGGACAGTAAAAGAAATAGAATACAATAAAACAATAAAAATATATTTATAGCAATTATACCAGTAAATGCAGTAGCTAGCAGTCACAGAAAACTCTTGGTTAAAAAATACTTTTTTTACCAGTAGTCTAAGAGTTAAAACAAGTGAGACAATAAGGTATTGAACATGTGACTAGTCTCACAATTATGTATTTCCATACGCAATATGTAAAAAATATTCTTAAGAATGGGAGAAAAATGGATGCCACTATGCCAAGGAACAGAATGAGAATCCAAATGTGATAATAGAAGCTGGGGAAATCTTTTTCAGTAAAACAGCATACTAAAATATGACCATGAGCCTCACTCTAAATTTTGGCAGTATGTGAGGGAGTATCTATTCAGGACGAGCCAGTGTATCCATATTTGAGATTTCTAAAGTCGAACAGTAAGGAGGCACTTAGAAAATCTACCTTGGTGACTCCAATCTGATAAAGCTCTGAGATATCTCCCACCACATGGGAAAGCACAGCAGCACAGCTATCTCTCTTCTGCAGGCAGCTGGGACCTTGGCCAGCCAGAACTCCATACCTGAGACACACAAAGGAGGATAATGCTCACTTCCCAAATAACTCTAGTCTCACCAGATATAGTCAGAGAAAGTACACACAAATCCAAGCACTTCAGAGGCAAATATTTCTTATCTGACCACTGCTTGGCTGGGGCTGTTCCTCCTCCTGCCTCTCAAGGATATTCCCACAAACCATTGCAGATGTTTACTTTATGTGTCTGAGAGAATCTTACGATATCTGGGTGAGAGAGGAGGGAGGGAGGCTCCAATTAAGATAATTAAAGGCAGAGGAAAGTCTATAATTTGCAGGAATAACTGGTTAGGTTATTTTCTTGCCTAGAAATGGCCATTCTGCCCTTTTCTCTGCCCTACAGATGCTGCTGCTAAATGTCAGGTCAATGAATAATAAAATTTATCTCTCACATTGATGGAGAGAGAAATCTCTCTCTCTCTCTTTGCCCTGCAGATTCACTAGCAGGCTGCAGATTCTACTAGTAGATTGCCAATTCCGCTTCTCTGAACCAACAACGGTAATCTTGAACTTGATTTTCCTGGCTGGGACCCAAGCAGCAGAAGCAAAGCTTTTTCAGTGCTAGGCAAAGACTTTTTATTCTCCCGGGTCATTTAATAAGATGCTAAGTTGGCTCCAATAGTTTAGACCTTTCATGGTTGTTTTTACTCTCTATTCTGATTTATTATTTCATTGCTTATTGTTTATTTTGTATATTTTATTCCAATACGTTAGGCCAGTAATGGCTAATCTTTTTTCCATTGTGTGCCAAAAGTGGGAAGAAAGCGGGTCCCCCACTTTTGGCACGTGATTATTATTATTATTTTTATTATTTATTCAATTTTTATACCGCCCTTCTCCCGAAGGACTCAGGGCGGTGTACAGCCAAGATAAAACAAAACAATACAAAAATATGCAATTTAAAATACAAATTAAAAAACTTATTATAAAGGTGGCCTAAAAACTTTAAAAATATATAAAACTAAAAACCCCATTTAAAATTAGTTATAAATTTAAAACCAATAAAATTTAGGCCAGCCCCGCGCGAATAAATAGATGTGTTTTCAATTCGCGGCGGAAGGTCCGAAGGTCAGGTATTTGGCGTAAACCCGTTCCAGAGGGTGGGAGCCCCCACAGAGAAAGATCTTCCCCTGGGGGCCGCCAGCCGACATTGCTTGGCGGACGGCACCCTGAGAAGTCCCTCTCTGTGAGAACGCACGGGTCGGTGGGAGGCATGAGGTAACAGCAGGCAGTAACGGTAGGCCTGTTTTTTGCCCTCCCCAGGCTCCAGAGACTTTTTGGGAGCCTGGGGAGGGTGAAAACGGCCTTCCCCACCCCCCCAGAGGCCCTCCAGAGGCCAGAAACAGCCCATTTCGTGACTTCCAGTGGCCCAGAAGGCCTGAAAATCAGGTGGCTGGCGCGAGCATGTGTGCTGGAGCTGAGCTAAGGCAATGCTTGTGTGCCCACAGATATGGCTCCGCATGCCACCTGTGGCACGCGTGCCATAGGTTCGCCATCACGGAGTTAGGCAATTTTTTTAAAGTTGAATTTTACAAGAAGTTACTTCAAGAAAGATTAAAAATGGAAGTAAACACAAATGCTTTAAATAAATTATTACGTGCTGATACAGTAAAATGAAGGAACACCTTTACCTAGTTAGGAAGTGGTGGAATGAGAGGCGGATAGGGTAGCCTCCTTTCCTGAGACAAATGGCTTCTAAAATCCCCAAATGTCTCAGTTGACAAGCCACATATTCTGTATCAAAGATGTCTGGCACCTAGGATCAATGAGCAAAAGACAAATGGAATGAAGACAGAAAAGACAGCCCCCAAAAAATCAGTACATTAATAGCTACCCACTGCGCATCTACAAATTGCAGCTTTTGGATTTTTATAACAGAATATTTGTAGCTCAGTGTTAAAATGAGGGTCCTTGGTGCGCTCTGTGCTTGGCTGTTTTCTTGCAGACAGTTCAGTACCTAAAGGTAGGTAACATCAGCAGTGCTCTAATGGGCCCCTCATTTTCTAAAAGAAAAAACACAGCCAACGACATAAGTTAATTATGTTTGGAACAGAATCAAGTGTTCTATTCCAAAATGCCATGATATATGTGGAAAAAAGAGGATTGTTTTAAAATGAAAGAAATATTTCACAATGTCCTGGAACTAGGCTAAGAATCATGCCTTGCTCTTCCACAGGACATGTTCAAGGCATCAGGGACTAAGTCACCGGATCTATTCATCTGGCTTACCTCAAGGCTGGTCAGAAAGTAAACACTTTTTCAGCCCTCACAATAGTGGAAGGATTGAGACACTGCTGCTTCCTGCCATTTCTCCTGCTACTCTGTGTGTGTGTGTGTGTGTGTGTGTGTGTGTGTGTGTGTGTGTGTGTGTGTGTGTGTGTAGCAGCTGGGAAAGGATGATTTTTAAAAATGCTTTTGGTGAATTGGATAATTATTCTTTTTGTAAGTATTTCACTTCTCCTATAACTGCTTAAGAGGGCCTACTTTAAAAAGGGTTGTTTACACTAAAAGTGACTCCTTTTTGGGTTAGCTGTTAGCTTAACTGAGCAGTGTTCATAAGGCACACTGACTTTCCCAGGTAAACATAAAACTTAAGTTGTCTTAATGTTAACTTGAAGTTTCCTTATGTTCTCTGAAGCTGACATCTCATTGTATAAAGGTTGAATTTCATTATTTTCTTATTTGTCTCTTGCTAATGCCATTAAGAAAACACACTTAACTCTTTTTACTGGATGAATGAGATGCGATACAGTATCTGAGAGTGAAAGGATTGTATAAACTTCTGAGTGAGCAAAATGCTTTGTTACTTCCTAAATCAGGGGTGTCAAGCTTGCAGTCTCACGCCACAACCACCCCATGTTTAGCGAAGGGGAGAAAAGTCACAATACATCACATCACAACAACGTGACACCACAAGTTTGACACCCTTGTTCTAAATAAATGTCATTTATTTAGAGTATGGCTACAGATATTAGCCAGCATTCTCAGTTGTTCTTGGTTGCTGTTTGTTATAAAAAAGTAAGTTTCTAGCTTTAAGAAAGAACTCAAATACTCAGGTGCAAAACTCCCTTGGTTTTGATTTATTGGTTCTTTATAAATGAAATACTGCTCCCATCTCTTCCTATACTTCCAAATTTTATTTCTTTGAGTTTTGTCACAAAATCTCAATTCCTCCCCTTAGAAGTGCCTGACAATCAACTCAGTTCCAGTTTTGCAAATAGAATCACTTTCTTACCTTTTTGGAATTGGGTTTGATGCACTGAACGAAGAAAACATGGCTCCTGTAAGGTATATGGGGGTGGGGTCGGGGGGGTGAAACATTGGAAAATGAAACATTATTTTCTGATCTGACAGAGTTTAGGAGAGCTTTTATAAAGATGGAGGGGGGAAATATAGTTTCAGCATTATGAACGAATGTTGGAAGAATGTATCTCACATTTTCAAGGTATTAAGATGATGTTGGTTATTGTAACTATTAACAGACTTTAAAAAAATAAAATCATTAATTAATGGAATGAGATGAATGAATCTAGACAGTCTTAGGTCACTACTATTCATGCCAGATATAGGAAATTGATTTCTACTTAGCTACATTTATTAGGAAAAGTGATGGGAATTAAACCACCTTTCCTTTGTTAAAGTTAAAGTTCCTTTAAAGTTAAGTCTCATCCAAGTCAAGTTTTATTTCTGCTTACACCATGGACAGATCTACATGGGAGCTGGGACAGCATTCAGCCTTTTATTTCCTCTTGCTTTCTTTAATGATATATTTTAAACTTCCTTAATATAGCCTGTATCCCTGGGATTTTCCTGATAATCTCCTATCTGAGCACTAATCAGATTAAATCCATGTTACCATTTTTTCTATTCCAATCATGTAATCCACCAATGTTCCCAAGATTATTTGAAGAATTTCTGGGATAATGCATAAGGAAGTTTTTAGATATATCTCCCACAAATAAGTCCGCCTAACATAACACACATTATGGTTTTAACATTATATGTTGAAAACAACAAATTGTAAATTGATCTTCAAAAGTACCATGAAATGTATTTATGGCTAGATTCTCTTTCGACTATTGGTTACCATTTTAATGTATTCTCATACTCGCATTCCAAACATAGATATGGTAGTATAGGCACAGGAAATGGCAGCTACATAACTTTATTTCCTTACCTGTCTAATTTAGCAATGACATCTTGTAAAGACTGCTGAAATCTAGATACTAATGTAGATGCTTGATGCTTTAACCTTTGGACTCTACTTTTTGACTCTCTCTGGTTGGCCTGCTGTTCCCTGACATTCTGGAAAAGGCTGGACACCAGCTTCACAGGGAAAGAATCACAGAGAACATAGGGAAAGAATTAAAGCAAGGGTGAAATTCAGCAGATTCTTACAGGTTCTGGAGAACCGGTAGCAGAAATTTTGAGTAGTTCAGAGAACTGGCAAATACCACCTCTGGCTGGCCCCAGAGTGTGGAGGGAATGGGGATTTTGCAGTATCCTCCCCCCAGGAGTGGGGAGGGAATGGGGATTTCGCAGTATCCTTCCCCTGGAGTGGGGTGGGAATGGAGATTTTGCAGTATCCTTCCCCTGCCATGCCCACCTAACCACGCCCACCAAGCCACATCAAGGCCACCAAGCCATGCCTACAGAACCGGTAATAAAAAAATTTTGAATTTCACCACTGAATTAAAGCCACTCATCATCAAAACAATGTCAAAATATGAATGAAACAAAAAGAAGGTGCGGTTCCATTAACTCAAGATCTAAATTTGTTTGTTTGTTTATGAAATGTGTTTGTTTGTTTGTTTATGAAATGTATTGGCTGCCCTCTTACCACAGGCAGGTTTTCAATAGGCAAACAAACTGGCATTTAGAAGAGAATGGATGGAAGTATAAAGCATTCTATCATGGAGTATTCTAGAAATTGTAGACCCCCCACCCCACAATGAGCCATATCAATAAGAGAACAGACTGTACCATGATCCAAATGTTCCATAACAGGATATTCCAATAGAAGAGAATGTCTGTCCCTATCACTGATGAAATTACTTAGTTTGCTAACGAAACGTATTTAAACAAATAAGCAAGCTCAGAGAGCAACAAGGACTCTGCACAAAAAAACGTTCTGCATGTCTTGTCTCCACCATGTCTTGTCCGCAGCATCCCATGCATGAAAGTTTGATCATATAATATTGTCTGTACAATAAATACATTAAAAAGCCCATCTCATGAATATAAAATAATGCACATACCAAAAGTAAACAGTAACCTAATCCATTCACTTATACCTTGAGATGGCTGTGTGAAAAAATATCCAGGACTTCTGGGCGTAACTGATCATGATTTTTATTCAGGAACTTGTGAACCTGAAAAGCCAGAATTTATATCATTCTCACAGTTGGTTTTTGTTTATGGTTGTTTAATGTGAGGCTGGTAACTTCAATGGATTTACCCAGGCAGTACAATCTATTGAGCACAAGGGGGGTTACGTCAGGGTAGATGTGTTCTAGATTGCACTGAGGCTATCTTGTGGTACATGTTTCTTTTATCTGTTTTCACACTTTTCCCAAGAAGATTCTTACCTTACCTGTTTTACACAAAAGAA
Source organism: Ahaetulla prasina (assembly GCF_028640845.1). Taxonomy (NCBI): domain Eukaryota; kingdom Metazoa; phylum Chordata; class Lepidosauria; order Squamata; family Colubridae; genus Ahaetulla; species Ahaetulla prasina. The sequence goes on from NC_080540.1 coordinate 129,981,699, forward strand.
TAATCCAGAATGGCTGAGGCATCCTGCAACTCCAATCTCCCTGAGGTTTTTCTTACAAATGAGATATCTTATAGGGATGGAGAATGTATCAACCACTAAAGTGTAAACTAAATTGAGATCCTGATTGTTTTCTCCTACCAAACCAAAATTAAATATTCACCCTGGTTTCAAATTCTAACTGGGGAAAAGAAAGACAAACATATTTACTCAATTTTCTACTATTAATAAGTTCTTGACAGCTATAGTGCTATTTTTAACAAATAAGATTGAACACTACAAATATGTGCTCATTATCAAAAAACTAAAATTCTCAGCAGTTCTGGCTTACTATTTTGCCTGTATTGTTTTGAAAATTAAAATGCTACTTCTATTTTTAGTTTGCCTTTTTTTAAAAAAAACTTTCATTTTTGTAGAGAACCATTTAAAACCATGGTCACAGTATGTAATGAAAACATTCAGAAAGGACTTTTAAAAGAAATATCACACTTCTGAGCTAACATTAGAATTATATGTCGGAGTTGGACAACCAAGCCATCATGACAAAGATGCCACAAGCAGATTCTTTTTCGTAAGTTATTTCTTGAAAACTAACAGCGAGGAATGCTGTAACTAAAATTTCTTGACTTAGACTATCTATCTCACTTTGTAGATGAAATCAACTTCACTTTTGTCCCACTTAAAATGCTGTCATCTCCCAGCTTACATTCACACACACAAAATCAGGAATGCTTGAAGTTGAAGCTTCTCAATGTACCTGGTAAGTAATTGGTCCTGCATAATGTTGAACAGTGAAGATGGGCAAAGGCAGATTTGGTTTGACATACCAACGATTGTTGGCATGATGGTAATGGCACTTCTGTAGGAAAGTATGATCTGTAGCCTGAAGAAGAGGCATAAAACATTAAAGTCAGCAGTGACATCCATGCTATCCTTTGGAAGGATTTTGAAGCTTTAGAGAGCCACACCCACAAATGCAACTATGTGTTATAATATTTCTGTATCAATATACATTCAAGACATTATTTCTTAGTCCTCTATTTATATTATAATATTTGTTACTATATCTTTGCAAAATAAAGGTATATCTTGCTCTAGAATCCAATTTAGGTAGCCCTCCTACCTATTTATTTAACTAATAAAAATAAGCAAGGGCCAGCTTTGCTGTAAAGGAGGTGGCAGTCTAGCTGATAATACTTTTCTTAGTTGACTTCAAAATAATCCAGATGCTTAGGGAAATGTGGTTCTATTTAATTTTATTTAACATCATCAGGTTTCTGTCAGAAAACAATTTGCTGTTGGGACTTCCATGTTAATTTTATTAAATCTTGGAATATGAAAAGTTTACTATGAGATTGATTATTAATTATTATATGCATTTGCCATTTATTCATGACATGTAACCATGGGAGAAAACAATGAAGGTTGCCAGATGCTTTTAGTGCATATTGCTTCATTACGTCCCTATCTTGTTGATCAAATATGGCTATAACATGTTCTCATAGTAACAAAATCAGGCATAATTTGTACTGTAATGCCTTCATTGGGATAAAGCAAAATAGCAATAGCAATAGCACTTAGACTTATATAGCACTTCATAGTGCTTTTACAGCCCTCTCTAAGTGATTTTACAGAGTCAGCATATTGCCCCCAACAATCTGGGTCCTCATTTTACGAACTTTGGAAGGATGGAAGGCTGAGTCAACCTTGACCCGGAGAGCTGCCGAACTGCAGCTAGCAATCAGCTGAAGTGGCCTGGCAGTGCTGCAGTCTAACCACCACGCCACCTCAGCAAAGGTGGCACGTCAAAGATTCTGGAGTTTTCCAGAACTTGTCATTTGGCTGTCTGGATCCAAAATCAGAGATGGGATATACAACAAATTAGAAAGCTTGTTCTGCCCGTAGAAGTCTTCTGCATTCCAAATGCAAGGAGGAATATGAACCCTAATAAAGTCCTGACCTGTGACAGGAGTGTTTGCTCATCCAGGATATGCAAGATCCCATGGGGCTTTGCGGCTACCAGATCCAGGCACAATTCAGAAGGCCTCTCGGACACAGGACTCCAGAGGAGATTTTCTTGGGTATACTCCTCCTAATAGTCAGATATCATCCAAGTGAAATCCCACTGACATGCCAAATACTCATAATTCTAAATAAAGTCTTAGTGTTCTGGTGTTCCCTAGTGCAAATACAAAACCATGCAAATCTTGTGTTTGCATAAGTGTTGCAAAATTTAGAAAATGTAGAATAAGATCCAGATAGGTGATTTTGCCAGCAGTTGCCCATGGTGGGTATCATGAAAGAATGAAAATGAGATCCATATCTATTTTATAAATTTATATGCTAAATTTGCATCCTGCCTACTCTCCAGGAGCTCCAGGTAACATACACTGGATTCTCTCCAACTTCTTTTCCCAGGAGTCCTGAAGAATAGATTGGGCGGACAACCTCATCCAAAGAGCTTTCATGGTTCAGGGTAGGCTTGAATCTTGGTCTCCCCACTCTTAACTGAAGACCTCACTTCTCTTTACACAGGGCAGGAACAACTACACCAAACTGCCTCTACAGAAGCTGATATTTTCTATTGTGTTTTTATACAATTGTGCATCCACATATTCCTAATCGTGTCTCTTACCTCCTCTTGGGTGACAACTATCTGATAGAAGAAGTGCTGGAGACGTTCACTGGCAAAATTAATGCATAGCTGTTCCAGGCTGTTTGTCCCAAGATTCTGCAGAGAAAGAAAGAAAGAAAGAACAAAAGAAAGAGAGAGAGAGGGAAGGGGAAGGAAGGAAGGAAGGAAGGAAGGAATCCAAACTTTGTTCACTTCTAATTCACAAGCTTGCACACAAAGTACTATGCACTTAGTAATCAGTGTACTAGGGTCACTCTCCAAATGATGTGTAGGGATGGGACAAAAGCTGAAGTTGACTTCATCTCATTTACCTTTATTTGAAATTAAATACATGTAATATTACTCTCCAGTCATCTATTATGTTTAAGGAATTTTCCCTTGACAACATTAAAACTTACAAATTGATAAAATAATACACTTCAACTTTTTGGAGAGGATGCATGTATAGGATCATGTAGCCTTGAATTAAGCATCTTTGCAATTGGGCCCTGTTGGCTTTAGCATATACTTCGAGCTGGACAAACTTCAAATGCTGAGAATTGAAATTGTGATTGTTCCTTCACAACCACACAATTTTAGTTAAGGTTAAAATATTTACATATACCAGGACTTTCCTCCTTCCCAGGGAAGCTATGGGTCATCTGCTTATTGAAATATTGGAGTCATGAAAGAGATGGAGAGAATCATTCCTTTGCATTTCACCTTTCTTTATTGGAGATAAGGAGGAGCCACAACACCTTGGGGAGTTTTCCCCCACCTAAAATCATGAATTAAGATATGATAGCGAGTCCATACATGCCTTGATATGCAAGGTAGCTGACAAACACCCCCCCACACACACAAAAAAACAGCAAGATCAACTCACTACTGCATTCGAGTTCCATCACGGCCAAGAGCCAGAGTGCTGCAATTGCAGGGTTAAGATACTTCCACTTGATCCTCTTCATTATATACAGTATGCCTGGCCTCGTTTTTACAAACCTCCACTGAGCAAGGTGCTTCATCAACATTTTCAAGCAGAGGGCTACCACAAGCTATACCACCCCCCGCCCCACCAAAAGCATATGTTGTATGTAGAAAGTGACCTCAAATCCATGCATGTCAACAATGCCAACAGTGCTGTCCATTTTCAAAGGAGCCAGCCACTCATTGATTTTCATCAGCAGCCAATCAAACAGCTGAGAGTACAGAATCTTGGCTATAGAATCCCTAAATAAGAAGGAAAGGGGGAGAAAAATGAGGCAAGGATAGTACATGGATGAAGTGTTTAAGTGTCAGAGAAAGAAAAAGAATCTTACCTGGCATCTATAGCACTTTCTACTGACAATGGATTAAGTATCTGGTCATAATGTGTTTCCTAGGAAAAAAATGATTTTGATATAATTTATCTCATAGTAGAATTCATAGGGTTGAAGTGAGGGAGGCCTTTGGGCCAGAGACTCCAGTTCCCTGATCAGTCCAGAATTCTAGATTAAGGTATCCTTGACAGATGGGTGTCTAAATCGTGCTCAAAGACCTCCAATAAAGGAGAGTCTACCACCTCTCAGGATAATTGATTCTACTGTTAAGCAGCTATTAATAATTGTCAAGTTATTGTCCAGTAAGAAAATATACGGTGACAGAAAAATTTAAAATTTCATTATTCATTGAAGTATGTTCACATCTTTCCTCTTAAAAGGTATTAATGTAAAGTGTACATTCCTTTGATCATCTGGTTTTGGAAATAAAAAACTGCACATTACAAATAACTTGATACACAAAAGTTTTGCCAGATTAGCACTGTTCCTTACAGTAGGATATAACTACCTGTATATCATACTTATTAACACATATTCTCTTTTTTATAGCACACTGAAAATTAAAATCAAATTGAAGGATTGGATCTAGACCAAGTTAACTGATCAGGATTCCCACTGAAATTAATACATTTAGTTAAGAAATGAAATCTACTCCCTTAACCTACAACATCCAACCCAATATTATATTGAAATATTAAATTTATCAAAAGCAGCATTGAAGCTGTCCTTCCTGGTAAAAAAAGAAACAATGCAATTAAGGCATGCAATAAAATGCAAGCTCTACCTGAGAAATCGATAGTTAAAAAATACTTTTTTTTTAGAAAGGAATACAATATCACCAAAGCAACGTAGTCATAAAAATAGCATACATCAACCAATCAGTCCTGATAACCTTTTGAGAACTCATGAGATGTGAAAAAAGGATTCTGCAAGCCAAGTATATATTCTATATTTCTGAATTGCAAAATGCCCATAATGGCCATTCAATAACTTCCTCTATCTTCTTCAGCCCGTTGGCCAAATCCAGAGAAATACTGATCTCCGGTTATATTTCAGATATAATTGGAGACAATGGTTTAATAATAAAAAAATGGCACAGCTTTCCTTCTCCTCCACCAGAACCCCACCTCCCTTTCAAATTAAATGATTTAGAAGACTTCTAAACTTATGCACAGCTCTTTTGCAAGGCGGCTTATCTGTAACATCTACGAGCCACCTATTCTTACCAGAGAGTTCCTTTTCCACAATGGTGAGGGAGACTTGAAAACAGACACGTAATATTGCCCTTGTGCTACATATCTTACTGTCATCTTCTTAACAAGTCAGAATTCATTCTGAGTTCAGTACTTACACCCTTGTACTTCTGCCCCTGGCAAACTGAAGCAAATGACTTTGGGCAGCTGTACTAAAACTACCCTCGTTTCTGAGTGTAACCTGGAGCATCCAATTAGTGTGTCAATTTATACCCTTTGTTGACAACAGCTTTGACCATCAAAACAGAATGATAAGCAAAACGTTAAATGGACACCCTCTGGAAATCCAACTTTTTTAGGAACGCAAAGTCCCACGTGCCTCCTCAATTATACAGGGAAATCCCTGTACCTGAATCAGAATTCACAGATACTGGGACAAAAAATAGGGAGAGCTTCCATTCCCTCTTAAGCAGGGATGGGCAACTATGGCCCCTTATGACCTTAGCCACTCATGGCTCAGGAATTCTGGGAGTTGATGTCCCCAGGACGCAAAGGGGCCATAGTTGCCCATCCCTGCTCTTGAGCCACAAGACAATACACATACTAAGATCTTTAATCCTTCTGGAATTTCCATAATTCCGGGACTGAAATTTTACATTTCTTCTCTATATGTTGTTAGTTGTGAAGTCGTGTCCGACCCACCGCGACCCCATGGACAACGTTCCTCCAGGCCTTCCAGGCCCTCCAGGACATCCCCAGGAGCCCATTTAGGCTCACACCGACTGCTTCAGTGACTCTATCTATCCATCTCATTCTCTGTGGTCCCCTTCTTCTTTTGCCCTCAATCGTTCCCAGCATTAGGCTCTTCTCCAGCGAGTCCTTCTTTCTCATTAGGAGTCTTCCTTCTCTATATACAATATCGCAAAGACTTTTATACGCTTTTTCTTTTTCTAGTGTCTGAAACCGAACTATGCACCTTCAACTTCAGCAAATAAATTTTATTACTGTTAGCACAATAAAATAATTTCACTGTTTTTTGTTGTCACTGAGGAATTTAATAACGTAATAAAACACAGCCAGTTAAATCACAAGAAAGGGAGTTGCTTTGGGAAAATGTACATGTACACTTACATATACATATGCACGTGTATATGCACATGCACATATGCATACACATAATCCTTAACTAACAACTATTCATTTAGTGACTGTTCAAAGTTGCAAAAGCACTGAAAAAGTGCCTTATGATCACTTTTCATACGACTGTTGCAACATCACCATGGTCACGCGATCAAAATTTGGACATTTAGCAACCGACTCACATTTATGATGGTTGCAGTGCCCCGAAGTCATGTGATCCCCTTTTGCAACCTTCTGACAAGCAAAGTCAATGGGGAAGCCAGATACAGATAACAACTATGTTACTAACTTATCTGCACTGATTCACTTAACGTGGCAAGAACGGTTGTAAAATGGGGCAAAACTCATTTAACAACTGTCTTGCTTAACAATGGAAATCTGGGCTCAATTATGGTCAGAAGGCAAGAACTACCTATATGAATATACATTCATAAATATTTGTGTTGAGAAAGTTGTGGATCAAATTAAAAACTCACCCACCAAGATCAGCCTCTTTCAAGGACCACCACGTAAAAGCCACCCAGTTCTCTGGTTCCCAATAGCCCACCATCCTCTTGCAAGATCTGACAATTCACCATTTTCTAGCTGGCCACAAGTGGCAAAAAGCCAACTGCGTTAACTCCAGCAAGAATACAATCAACATCATTCACTCAATCTTCTACAGCAATGTTTTTCAACCTTAGAATTTTAAGAGGTATGGCCGTCAACTCCCAGCCAGCAAGGGAATGCTGGGAGTTGAAGGCCACACATTTTAATTGGAAGGCCTGTTGAAGGTCACACATCTTAAATTTGCCAAAGTTGAGAAATGTGGCTCTACAGAGAGCCCAATGCAAAGTAGTGAGACATGACTAAGAGGGGGAATGATACTCACAGTGACCCGATGAGTGATGGCTCTCTGAAGAAGCTCTGCTGAAATATGCAGCAATTTGGCAACAATCTGGATTTCGGTTTCACTGGGGATGACCACAAACTCAAAGGATTCTTTCTAAGTAACAAAAGAATGTGTGTATGTGCGTGTGTGTGCACATGCAAGAGAAAATGGCATGGCATGGCATGGCATGGCAGGGCAGGGCAGGGCAGGGCAGGGCAGGGCAAAGCATAGCATGGCATGGCAGGGCAGGGCAGGGCATTGCATGGTATGGCATGGCAGGGCAAAGCATGGCATGGCATGGCAGGGCATGGCATGGCATGGCATGGCATAGCATAGCATAGAATAGCATAGAATAGAATAGAATTCTTTATTGGCCAAGTGTGATTTGACGCATAGGGATTTTGTTTCTAGTTCATAAACACATGATGTACATATAAACAGCAAGTAATAGGTCATAGGTCATAAATCATAGTTACAACATTAATCATAAGGTACAAACAATTGATAACTCATTAGAAAACCAATAGTAGGAAAGATGAGAAGATGAGAAAAGCTGGTAGATGAGACAATGCTGTGGGAATTAAGTGTTCAATGAAGTGATGGCACAGGGAGAAAAACTATGTCTAGTTGTTATGGCATGCAATGCTCTATAGCGGTGTCCTGAGGGGAAAAATTGAAAGAGTTTATGTCCAGGATGTGAGGGATCTGTAGATACTTTCTCAGCCCACTTTCTGGTTCGGGTAGTATACAGATCCTAAATGGAAGGTAGGCTGGTTGTGATTGTTTTTTCTGCAGTCCAAACTATTCATTGAAGTCTGTATCTGTCCTGTTTGGTTGCTGTGCCAAACCAGACAATTATTGAGGTACAAATGGCAGACTCAATAATTCCTCTGTAGAACTGTGTCAGCAGATCCTTGGGCAATCTGAGTTTTCTGAGTTGACACAGGAAGAACATTCTTTGTTGTGCCTTTTTATTGATGGTTCTAACGTTAAGTCTCCATTTCAAGCCTTTGGAGATAATAGAACCCAGAAACCCGAAGGTTTCTATTATTGATACTGTGTTGCCTAATACTGTAAGAGATGGTAGAAAAGGAGAGCTTCTTCTAAATCTACTATCATCTCTTCCATTGTAAGTGTTCAGCTTCAGATAAGGACATCATAAGTAAAAGCGTATATCTATATGTACATCATGCCAAAATGTATTGCAATTGCACCATATCATTGGTGTAATAGCAATGTTGACTATGCAATTATATGAACGTACTGTATTATTTTATGTTTGATATTTCTTGCTTATGCCATTCAGGACTCATAAGAGGTAGTTCACAAACGCTGTAAATAAATAGACAAACTAGTCCAAGGATAGCACATCTTATTAGTCTAATATGAATAGCAGTTCATGCATCTCCTTCTAGAAGAAAAAAAAAAGTGGCCCAATGCAGGGAATGGATGGGGCATTAGACTCAGGCAGCATCATGAAGACTGCCTGAAATTAACAAGAATGTAACAAACCTCAAAAGAAGTAAAGCAGATATTTCCTAATTGCAGGATTCCAGCAAGGACTGCCCAGATGGAAATCAACTGATCTTCAGAAAGGCCAATTATCTGGAGAGTTTTAATCAAGACCAGAAAATCTTGATCATCATGTTTCCTTGAAACCTTGCATGTTCTACCCTGGAAGAGTCAACACAAATGTCTTGTTAATTATTAACTTGAATCATGAATATCTTTATGATATTTCCTGGGTCTGCCTGTTTTTTTTTTAAATCTTTGGCCAGCGGACACTGGGCAGTGGAGTCTCCAGAGCATTATTCATGGGACCAAAATTGTTCTCAGCCTAAAAGAGTTGAGCACCTTCGTCCAGACAGAAGAAAAATGATTGATTAGGCTGGAGTCAGTTAGACTTAGAAATCTCAGTTTATATAATTGCCACTGGATCTGGTGAATAGTAAGAGATGATCCTCAGACTTTAGAATGGTGATTGTATTACTCATCTTTATTTTAGAAAAATCTGCTCTTCAATATTGAAATGCTCCTCTTACCATGACTGACTCTGTTACATGTTTATTGTTTTGCTTTCAATATGCAATAAACTTCAGAATAGGACAGATAATCCTCAACTTATGACCTTTCATTTATAACCATTCAAAATTGCAACAATGCTGAAAAAGGTGACCAATGACTGGTCCTCGCATTTACAGATGTCACAGTATCCTCATGGTCATGTGATCAAAATTTAGCTGCTTGGCAACACACATGTATTTATCATGATTTATCAGTCCTCCGGGATCACCATTTGTGACTTTCCCAGCAAGTTTCTGACATGCAAAGCCAATGAGGGAAGCCAGATTTAATTAATGACCAAATGATTCACTTAACAAACATGGTCATTTGTTCAAAAATCACAGCAAAATAGATAATAAATCAGGCACAACTCATTTAATGACCACTTCACTTAGCGTCAGAGGTCCCAACTGTCATCATAAGTTGAGGATCACTTGTAATGTTTTTATGGGATTTTCTATTTTTATAGGATGTGGATGATTATGTTGTTTGTGTCTTATGTGTATATATTCACACAAACACAAGTATACATATAGAGACAGGAAGACACACACTCATATACTAGTTTCCACTGTTTATTATATTCTGTTCCTCACAGAGTTAAGAAAATTCAGCAGTGCAATCAAAAGGACTTTGAAGGCCATTAAAAAAAATGAGCTCAGGAGCTCATTTCTTTTATTCTCAATGTAATGCAAGGACAAATCCTGTTATGACTGAATCACATCTCTGAAGTCATCTGTTTACTTGCCTGGTTGAGATAAAAGTAAGTCTCCGGCTCTTGCAAATACAGTTCTTCTTTCTGTTCTATTGGCAGGCCAGCCAACAGCTCATAAAATATATGAAAGCTCCTCTCACCACACCCCTCAAAAAGGAAAACAAGGAAAAAAGGAAAATAAGGAGGCTTCAAAGCAACCTACCCTCAGCCTGCTACTCACCAGATGTGTTAAGAATTGCCCAATACATGTGGAAGGTGCCAGACTAGGGGGAGAGTTTCTGAGGGAACACTGCCAAGAGTAGTGCAATTTAAAAGCAGCTCTATGAGATGAGGTACTGATCAGGACCCAATTAACTGAGTCTCTTCAGAGCTGGTAGTAGAAAATAAATCTGTCCCGTTCACAGGATTTCCAGGAATTCTAGATAATTCCACTTATAGCCCTCCCATATTTTCTATCTTTTCTGCTGCCACCAAATTAAGTAAAAGAAAAAGAAGGAAAAAATGCAGAAGAGCTCCATAAGGCCTTTTATTGGGTGATGAGAAGGTGAATATATTCTATTATCATTATTATTATTATTATTATTATTATTATTATTATTATTATTATTATTATTATTATTATTATTATTATTATTATTATTATTATTATTATTATTATTACACAAAATGACAGTATTCACAGCAAACGAGATAACTATCCTGGATTTCCTATCACAGATCACTAGTTGAACACTTCCCAAGCGTTTAGGACTGCGTGATGTATCGGCGAACTATGCGAGCAGATCCCAGTAAGGTGGCCTTCTGCAGCTGACCAATGGTGATCTTGTCAGCGCCAATATTTTTTTTTATTATTATTATTATTATTATTATTATTATTGTTATTGTTATTATTATTATTTACTTTATTCATTAAACATGAAACTCAGTCAACTGAACATTAAAAAATCCATCACAAATACCATTGACTGGTGCTAATGGTTGATATGGGTTGCCGCCAGCGTCCTAGGTATCAACCAAGTACCTTCTTAAGATGTAAAATTAAGTTTAATTAAGATGATTATATAATAATAATAATAATAATAATAATAATAATAATAATAATAATAATAATTATTATTATTATTATTATTATTATTATTATTATTATTATTATTATTATTATTATTATTATTACCACCAAACATTCAGTTCTGTTGAATACTGCATGGATTTATCACACAGTTAGGATTCCTTGGTATATAATTATACATTGCAGATACTGTATACTATCTATGGTCTGATACATATGGATGATTGAGGCTTACCTGAAAAACAACTCTAGATTTTTCCAAAAGGTACTGAGAAATCGATGTACCCACAATGACACCGCTATAAGGAAAAATATTATTATAAAAGGAGTCATTTTTACGTAAATGAAGGTAAAATGCTGCAGATTTGATCTCAATTGGTTACTGGGACCAAAGATTTTTTTCTTCCAAACTTTTGGGCTTGTACTAGAGCCCATCATCAGGTAACTCCTCTCTCTCCATTATGAGCAGCTTGAAAAAATAAACCTTTGATCTCGGTGACCAACTCAGATTGGATCCTGGAGTCATTTTACTTCTCATCCTGACTATAGACATTGTACTTGAAACCAAGAAGAGGAAGTAAGAGCCTGCAAAAGTCTGAGATTCATTATGAGAGGTTTTTGCTACTATAGAATAGAATAGAATTCTTTATTGGCCAAATGTGATTGGACACACAAGGAATTTGTCTTAGGTGTATATGTTCTCGGTGTACATAAGGAGAATAAAATACATTCATCAAGAATAAAAAGATACACCACTTAGTGATAGTCAAGGTTACTAATAAGCTATCAAATTGTACCAGGAAACAAATAAAAGCAATATAAATTGAAAGCTACAAGATTAAATATATATTTAAATTTACTTCCAAAATCAATAATGGAAACTCAGAACAGAAAGACCTTAGACTCTCCTTCTCTGGTTTACACATAACACTGGTTAAACATTGTGATTTAGCACAATATGTGAGCTCAGCCAATGAATTCAGCATCTTCAAGAGATAACATCTCAGCCAATGAATTCAGCATCTTCAAGAGATAACATCTGGAGTTTAGAGTTGTCGATACATTATTGTATATCTTGATAGTTCACAACAAGCCTTAGCGGAACTGAGCTGTCATTCAGAGGTGAAAAAAAAATTCAACCCTTTTTATGGTTTAGTTAGATTTTTACCTTTTAAATGTCAATAAACAGATTGGTTTTACACGGATTGGTTTTATGTGCTAAATCATAATATAATTGATTTTTGGATTAACTTGCTATATGAACTAAACCAACTATGTTTATTCACAAAATCATAATAAACAAAAGATGGCTCACCTCTGTGAATACCTCTTTGAAGTGTAGATTGTGATATTAGCAGCAATTTAGTCTTTCCCCTAATAAAGAGGGGCTTGAATAGTAGCTCCAAGTTCTGACAGACAATTTCTCAATCATGATTAAGCTATTAGATTATAATAAATTAATCCAACATAAATTGATTTAGTTACTGGCTAAAACAATAAGCGTATATTTCAGAGCAGGAGTCTCCAACCTTGGCAACTTTAAGACTTGTGGATTTCAACTCTCAGAGTTGAATTCTGGGAGTTGAAGTCTACAAGCCTGAAAGTTGCCAAGGTTGGAGACCCCTGATTCAGAGGGATAGTTGGAGCCACTAAAGCTTAAGGCAGGAATATGCCCATCTGAATGTCTTTCTCTACTCACTCTCTCAAGTGGAAGTGCAAGAATTTCCCCAAACGGCTGGCGTTGTCATTCAGGACAGTCTTTGCATTTCCAAAACTTTCTAGGATGGGGAGCACATTGGATAGCTATAAGAGCAAGGTAAATACCGTTGTTGTTGTTATTTAATATGACTGCAATTTAATAAAAGGAAATTAATGGAACCCTTGTATGAGTTTTAATTAACAGAAGAAATGTACTTGTTGAGGTGGGCCAGGATCCAGAGACAGGATACGCAGAGATAATCAGTCATATCTAAAGGTTTGCTGGCTTCACAATAAGGAGGGATGCTGCTAGGTTTTGTAACAGGTTTGTGTCCATCCTGTCCATCCCCCGCCCCCAACACCATAATTGTTCCTTCTCACTGAAACCAATCAGATTTTACAGAAAGAATGAATAAGAAGGTTCAGGATCCTACAGGATCAACCCAAAGCATACCCTAAAATGCCCTATTTCACTCTCAGCATTGACCAATCAACAAGAGTAGCTAAGCCACCAAATCAATGAACCTCAGTTCCCAGCTTACTTTGTTCCCTCTGTTCACAGATCTCCATATCTACCTGCAGAGAGAGAGATCTGCAGTCACTTACAGATACTTAGCAGACCCCCACAGGAATTTCAGACTGCTCCCTAACTGATCAATTAAGTCTGCATAAATTGGAGACTTAGTACATGTGACAGGTCAGATCACAGTAATGTTAAACATAAGCTGACAATGAACAGGGACTGAGTTACTTGCATCTCGTGGACTCTCTGAGGTTGCTGGTTTTCTTCCAGATGTTTCATTACTGAACTCAGTAACATCATCACTGCCGGCCTCTATCTCCCATCATCCGGTATGTGTTTTTTTTTGTTTTTTTTTTGTTTACATTTCTCCGAAGACTCAGGGCGGCTTACAGTGTATAAGGCAATAGTCTCATTCTATTTGAACTCCTCAGGGTGCCGTCAGCCAAACAGTGTCGACTGGCGGCCCCCAGGGGGAGGGCCTTCTCTGTGGGGGCTCCGACCCTGTGGAACGAACTTCCCCTCGGACTTCGACAATTACCTGACCTTAGGACCTTTCGCCGCGAACTTAAAACTTATTTATTTCGTATGGCTGGACTAGCCTGATTTTTATCTTTATTGGATGGGTTTTTAAAATTTTGTGATTTTATGGGGGAGTATGTTTTTTAACATTTGGGCATTTAAATTAGTTTTTTAAGGGATGTTTTTAATTATTGTGTGTATTTGTATTTTATCTGCCTGTTCACCGCCCTGAGTCCTTCGGGAGAAGGGCGGTATACAAATTAAAATATTATTATTATTATTATCAATGCTAAAACACTTAATCTCTGTTTATCTAGGTTTTGACTGGTGGTGACGTGTTGTTTTGGTTGTTTTGTTTCCTTTCTAGATTTTTGATTGTCTCTTTTGAATGGTATGTACCGGTATATGTTGTTTATCTCTATATGCCTGTCTATTGATTTGTCTGAGTGCTAGGCTTCCAAGATTAACACCAAGATTAATACTAGAACAACAATCAAGAAGTAAACAATACCCCAATCAAGAAATTATCAATTCAGACAAACTAGCTAACATTAACAACAGCGTAATTGATGAAGAACACCACAAGAACACTCCCACCAATACTCAAAGTTCAAGTTGCTATATATAAAAAGGGAACAAGCCCTACTCCCTTCTATCATTAATGACATTACTTAGCTTTGTAATGAAACATCTGCAAGAAAACACCAAGGTCAGACAGCACCAAGGACTCCACAGTTCAACCCTGAACTATAAATATTCTCTTCTATAATTACTTGCATATTGTTCTATTATGAAAATGATACGACCATCATACTTGCTTTCCTCCATGGCATTCTTGCTTTTGGTATAGCCTAGATAAGTATAAGACAGCAGCTTTGGCAGCTTCACTCTTCCCTGAGCCACTCTGACCACTGTAGCAGAAAACATTTTTTTTTAAAAAATCAGTTTTGATCAGCATTTTCATCAGACCATCTTCATGTAATAGAAAAGTGTTTAATTCAGCGTATTTGTATTTTTATTCATTAGAACACATTGCCTAATTGAGATCTCTAGATTCTCATGTATATACACATAAGGGATACAATAATAAATCAAAAGTCTTAAATCATTCCAGCTAGCAAAAAGCACATCAAACACTTTATAAAAATACAATAATCCATAAACTACTTCAGAATAATTGGGACTTGGTATCAAATACCTTATGAGTGATGGTAGGGATTGTATTGTATTTGTGTATTTGCTTAAAAGGGGAAAGGGGAGTTAAGGGATCAATGGGGTAGAAGGGATTATGGGTTATGGTTTTTGTAGTATGTTAGCGTATGTTTGTTAGATGTTATACCCTGTATTTTGCTCTGGGAAGTCTCTGGAGGGAGAGGGGGGAGGAGGAGGGGGTGGGAGGGGGGAGGGTGAAGGAGGGGGAAAATTTTTGAAAAAAATTGTTTGTTGTAAAACTTTTTCAAAAAAAAAAAAAGAATAATTGGGACTTGAAATAATAAGTCTTTCCAGAAAAGTGGTATGATTGCATCTATTGTTCTAATGTGTTACAAAAATACAGTACAATAAATTTGTAGAGAAACTTCTTTTTGTAAATTCCTCCTGTATAATAGAAATTACGTTAATTTTACCAAAGAAATATTCCATGTACTTTTGAAGTAATACTGTAACTTGACTAATGTATATGCATCTAGGTCTGCACTCTTCAGTATCATGTTAGGACAATCTAATTAGGATGTTGTGTCCCTCCTACCCCATTTAATATGCATCTACAGGGTCTTTGGTTTGTGGTGTAAGACTCACGGCTCTAGCCTGACTTAAATCAATCAGAAGAATAACAGCCCTTTATTAATACAAACATTTTTTGAAGTAGATCCCTAAATACATATTTTGATTAAATGTGTGTCTCAGATCTGAAAAAATTGAAATGCACAAATTAGTCATAAGAACTGCTAAACAGCTAATCACAAACTGTATCAGCAACTCTTTTCCACAGAGGTGGGTTTCAGCAGGTTCTGACCAGTTCTGGAGAACCAGTAGTGGAAATTTTGGGTAGTTCAGAGAACCAGTAGTAAAAATTCTGACTGGCCACACCCCCATCTATTCTCTGTCTCCCAAGTCCCAGCTGATCAGAAGGAAATGGAGATTTTACAGTATCCTTCCCCTACCATGCCCACCAAGCCACGCCCACCAAGCCACGCCCACCAAGCCACACCCACAGAACCGGTAGTAAAAAAATTTGAAACTCACCACTGCTTTTCCAACATTTCTCTTGTACTGCTTTTCCCAGGGGCACTGCGCCACTGTGATAACCATGCGGGATTGGAAAGAAAGCCCTTGAAGAAAGGCACTTGGCCAGAGAGAACTCGGGGCCGGGGGAAGCTTTGTCCCACCATTTCTATCACCAGCCTTCTCCAGAAGTTCACGAAAACCAACCCCATAAAAAAACTCAGTCCTGCACCTGAGGTTATTTTATTGGGGACAGTTAAACCTTTTCCCGTCCAAGAGATTTAAGGATTCCTCTTTTTCAACTTTTTTTTTACTGATGTATTGTTTCAAAGTCGACATCATTATAAAAATGTCAGTCTTAATTGTTTTGCCCATAAAATGATATCACAGAAGACGACGCTGACTGTTTCTTTCTACCATTTGTAGATCTTCTGACTAAAAGCCCTTAGCAGGTAGGTAAAGGGCGTTGAATAGGATGCAGAACACAAAGCCAGATCATTTCTGCCTTTCCTTTTGGCCCAGTCGACTGGCTTAGGTGACATAATCCCTTGGCCCTTTACCCCAAACTCCCTCAGATTAGCTGCCAAAACTACAAAGCCCTAAAGAAAAGAGAAAATTGGAGGAAGAAAACAGAAATAATTTCACTGAGATACATGAAGTAAAGGGGACAGGCAACAGTAGTCCCCAGAATGCTTCTTGGTTAATTTGCATTTATTCAAGACAACAAGGAAATATCAAAAAAGAGAGAAAATTATGACATTATCTTGACAAAGGTACCTTTACTTTTACCTGATAACAATACACTGTTCTTTCTCTGAGCTCTGAGAGAAGGCATAAGCCATTTCCGTTACAGCGAAGATATGTCTGGAAAGCCACAAAGAAACAAACACAATTTTCTTAATATACCCACCAGACTTCCAGCTCTGCTTAGCAATGTCACTTCAGTTTTATTTGTTTCAGAAATAAAACATGATGCCTACATGTGTATTCTTCCTATCTTAGCCTTCACTAAAGGAAAAAGAAAAAAGTCTACAGATACTGAAATGAACACTGAAAGGGGAAACATGCTAAAAATCAGTTCCCAAGCCAAAATCACAAAGGCGGTAACCCTACGGAGCTACCTGGATGAAATCTTCAGTACACAAGGGAATTTCTTTCTGGTGAGCGTATATAGGGCCACGCTGCTAAAAAAATCTACGAAAAGGACTCTTAGTAATATTATTTTGGGGATATTTTTTCTGACTAGATGTTCAATGTTCTTAACTTTGACATAACCACAGCCTAAGATGTAATGTCTATAACTTAGAGAAACTTATAAATTCTTAGTTTTTCTTCAGCAGGATATAATTTTGCTTGCTGTCCACACACCTGATGCCTATCAGTTTGGAAACTGAACCACATCAAAATAAGAGGCAAAATAAGAAACAAAGAACCATAGTTGTAAAGTAATGATACAATTTTTTAAAAAGACTAATCCCGTGTACTAAATGTTGTGGACACAGAAATAAGAAAATCTGAGAACTGTATGTCTCTTTGTCTAGTAAGAATATTTGAAGGTTCTTTCATTCAAAGGCCTTCTGTCCTGGATGCTACCTGTTGTTCAGTACCATCAGGGTAGAACTTTGGAGCACAAATCCAGAACTTCAGGCTGCAGATCCTGTAACAACTACTCTGACTCATCTCAATGGGAAATAAATGAAGAATACAATCTACAATACAATGTGGATTCGACCCACATGAGTCCATTAATATGAAAAGGAGGGCATCAAAGAAACTATCAGTTCCATAGTCTGGGACATAATCAGTTCCATAAGATGACCTAATTATATCATCCCAAATGTGATAGCAAATCATAACTACAGATTTCTTTATTGCTTCTTCCCTATGAGAAGCAAGAGAACTTTAAATAAATACAATAGAGAGTGAAAGTTCCATCCTTAACATTCTATGAATTAAAGGGTTCTAGAACCAAGGGCAGACTTAATCAAGAATGGCCTGGGTAGAAAGTCAATATACAAGTAGTAAACAGTTAATTTAGTGACCATTCAAAGTTACAATGGCACTTAAATAAGTGAGTTATCACCATTTTTTCACACTACTCTTGCAACATCCCCATGATCACATGATCAAAAGTCAGATGCTTGGCAGATGCCTCATATTTATGATGATTGCAGTATCAAGGGATCATATGATCACCTCTTGGGGAAGCGAGATTCACTTAACAATCATGTCACTAACTTAACAATTGTGGCAAGAAAGGTCGTAAAATGGAGCAAAACACTTCACTGTCTTGCTTAGCAACAGAAATATTGGGCTCAGTTGTGGTCGTAAGTTGAGGACTACCTGTAATTTGCAAAGATCAGCAAGAATTTCTGATTTCCAACTCTTTATCTATAGAGGCATATTAGCCCCCCCAAATTAAGTTGTTAAAACATCAAGGAAAAATACCATGCTCACTGGTACCATGATGATAAAGACACTGTTTTGCTTAGTTCGAAAGATGATTTTAGTCAGAAGAAATTATTCTAAGATCACGAGGGACAATAAGAATTTTAACTAATATAAATTGAATGATACATTTATAGGATGTAAATTATATATTTAACTTACATAGCACCATAACCTTATTTAGCTCTTATGCACCATAACCTTATTTAGCTCCCAGAACAGCAATAAAAATAAAAAAGTTTAAAGACCACAATATGAATTCCAAGAGCCCAAAGAGAACACTTCTACATACATCCACATTCAGCTATACCGGTTCTAGCCTTACTGTATCCCAACAAAAACCCCAAATAAAAGAGGAATTAAAAATATAGACATACGGAGCATGTCTAGAAAGCATTCCTTTCTGGTACTGGATGATCATATCTTCTGAATAAAGATTGAGAGCCTTGAATGGATTGATGCAGATCAAGATGTGGCCAACATAGGTCTGGGAAGAAACAGAATATGTCTTTATTGCATTTATGCTCATTAGCTTAGCTGGCATGTCAACAAATAGTTCCATTTCTTGTGTTGAGCATAGGTTTTGCATGATAGATATCCCATGTTCAGTCCCTAGAAGACCAGGAAAAGCTACAAAAGATCCTCTAGAGCAGGGGTCTCCAACCTTGGCAACTTTAAGACTTGTGGACTTCAACTCCCAGAGTTCCTCAGTCAGCTTTGCTGGCTGAGGAACTCTGGGAGTTGAAGTCCACAAGTCTTAAAGTTGCCAAGGTTGGAGACCCCTGCTCTAGAGAGCTATTCCAAGGCAGTTGCTTCTCTTCTAATGTTTATTCAAGGTGATTATGGATCTTCATAGACAACATGTTCCCTTCCCATGCCCCACCTTTCAAACATATACAACTATCACAGATATTTTTTTAAAAAATAATGGTCATACATAGATAACACCTTGATGCAATCTCTTCTTCAGGCACAACAACACAGAGCTTTCACAGACCTCCCTAAGAGAACAAACAGAAATATTGTAGTTATTTTTAATATTCACATACTTAGCATTTACTAACCTCAAACTAGAGTCAGGTGTAAACATGGTCAATGTTTGAAGTAAATAATGATTCATTTCCAGGGATGGATTAGTTTCAGAATGTAGAGAGTTCCACTGTGTTTTAAGAAGTGCTTCCCTAATATTTTGGAGAGGAAATCAACAATAGGCCAGAAAACTTGTACAAAATGTTTTACAGGTGGCACCTCCCACCCACAAGATTGGCAAAAATTAGTAAAAAATATTCTCCAATTTGTTGAAAATGTGAAACTGAGTTAGGATCATATTATCACATGTGGTGGGAATGCCAAAAAGCAAAAAAAAAAAAAAAATCTGACAGCAAATAATAAGCTGGTTAGAAGAGATGTTAATGGTCAAAATAGAGGTCAAACCAGAATTTTTCTTATTGGGCATGATGGATGGCAAATATGATAAAAATGTTACCTACTTAACATTGCATATATTAACCGCGGCAAGATTAACATTTGCTCAAAAATGGAAATGTAAAGAAATACCCTCAGAAGAAGAAGTAATAAACAAAATCTACAACTGTGCAGAAATGTACAGACTTACTCTAGAACTCAGAGATAAAAGCAAATAAAGGTACTATGAGGTCTGGAGTAAATTTTACGACTGGCTTGAGAGGAGGAAAAATGCCCAAAACAAGAGATAATGAGTGTCTGGAAATGTATATATCAATGTATATTGTACTTGTAAGGGTATAAAAGATTTATTAAATATGTATAGAGTTGTAGGAGTAGTAGTAATATAGTATATACTTGATATATCAGGAATTAGGAGATATGTAAATTTGTACATAGACTGAGGAATATATGATATAGTAACGTGAATTTGACGTAAATGTTAGAAACCAGAGATGTGGAGCAATGTGCATTGTTTTTGTTTGTTTTTAAATTTAATAAAATTTTGGAAAAACAAAGCAAAACAATAGGTCAGAAAAATGGCACTACAAAGGTATGTTCTGTCAATAATTACCCGTGTTTTACTTACTCCAGCCTGGAAAGGTCTTCCGTCTTTTCTAATTCTGTGTAACAATATCCATCTTTATGTACCTGGAAAAATATGACCAAGGTATTTCTAAGAGTTATATATAGCATTGTTTTAATCAATTATCGCCCATAATGATCCTTTATTCATGTGGCTAACCAGAATGCAAGGGCTTTATTAAAACCATTTTAAATACAAGTGTATGTAGTAGGATGAGATAGTGGATCTGTGATTGCAGATACATTTGCATAGAGAACACCAAATTCTGAGGAAGCATGGAATGATTTGTATTGACCTAAATGAAACAGATGGGTCTGAACTTATATTATTCCAGTTATAGGCTAAGCAAAGCTCTGTCCTGGAAGTGTTTCCCTTGACTTTCAAGCAAACCAAGTCAGGCAGTAATGTTCCTGAAATGACTCAGATTGGATTAAGTCTTTTCTGCAGCCATGGATCAAGCAGTTTCTATAAGCCTCTAGATCAGAGCTGTCAAACTCGCGGCCTGTGGGCCGGATGCATCATGCATTGGCCATGCCCATGCCCAGTTTAGCGAAAGGGGGGGGGGAAAGACGCAATACGTCATGTGACAATGTGAGTTTGACACCCCTGCTTTAGACCTAGGTTCATTTTTGGGTGGACCAAAAAAGAACTCTTTTGAAACAAGGGCAAACTAGTGCCAGTAGACTGAACAATGGGTATACGAGAGTTTTTTATGTTCCTAACCTGTTTCTGGGCCATGTCCTGCTGAAGAATATCTTCAGCGATATCTTCTGCTTCCCATCTTTCCAACAGTGACTTTTTTGATTTATGAGACTGGATAGAGCCCTTCTCCTTATATAAAGTCCACTTGCTTAGGTTCTCAATGGTAAGCCGTGGAAGTAGCATTTCAGAATTCAACCAAGTTGTAGGGTCACAGGTAAGAGGTTGGTGCTGAGTCCAGTGTACTTGCTCTGTGGTTTCTGGTTCAGTGCTCTGAATGAGGTCTCCCATATCTTCTTCCTCAAAGTGGCCAGAAGAAGAGCCCTGGGACTTTTTCTTTTCCACTAAAAGAGAGGTAACCTGAGCTATTATATTTCAAGATATATGAGTCTGGAGTGTCTATTTAAACCCTTGGTCCTTCCAAAGAATGGAAAACAAAAATACTACAGAGATATTACAGTATGGATGTTTTTAAAAAAACATGAACATATTGTTTTGTGCATTATTTTCCCCCTCAGTTTTTACTTCAAATTTTTAAACAACGATGTATCGTTGGAAATACGTTTGCCTCTTGATTTGGTGACGTCTAATTTCAGCTAAAAATAAAAGAATAATTGCAGAATCATTTTAAATTGTAGCTATAAATACCACAAAGGGAAAAATAAGTATTTTCTAGAAAGAAGAATGGGGTAGATAGATAATCTCCTTTGACAGTGTCATATCTGAACTTTGTTACTAACATATGTATTTTGGAGAACAGTGAAGATCATGCACATTGGACAGTCCATTAATTTGTGTGTGGTTTGTTTCAATGTCCAACATTTTATCTATTTATTCCTAATACTGCAGTACTAAAAAGCAGAAGGGACGAATATAATCAATCTGTGAAATGAACTCAGCATGGTTAAAGAAAGAGTAGAGCAGAGAATTGGAACTAATCCCCTTAGTACTGCTAAGTTTTGATTCTAAGAAGCAAGAACATATGTAGCCATTAGTAAGAAAATGGAATTATATAGTAGCTGAGCCCACAAAGATAACGCACTGGGAACCTAAACTTGGAAGAAAGGGGACACAGCAAAAACATTTAGAAAATAACCAGTTTAAAGTCTTCATGTACCACAAAGAATTTTCATTTACTTTAGAGTTCACATGATTGGGCTTACTTGGTATGGATTCATCAGCTTGAAAACTGCAAGGAAATCCTTGTGTATTTCTTTTCCCATTATTTCTAGAGATTCCAAGAGAAACATTTTCTGAGTTCACTAATTGGTGAACCTGGGGAAATACAATGGCAAACTTATTGTTCGTAATATGATTTTCTTCCTCAGAAAGTTCATTGGACTTCAGCCGTGAAAAACCAGCTTCATTGAAGAGATCATTTGAAGTCCTCCCTTCTTGCTGCTCATCCTTTTCTACGAATGTCTCTTCATTTGAAATTTGATCACAGTTTGATGAAGAACAAGAATATCCTTTGATATCCAAATCCTTTCTCGTGTACTGTCCTGTGGAAGTCTTACGACACTTCTTGGCCAGCCCAACTAAATTAACAATTCTGTTGGTCATTTTTCTCCTGAATCCATATGGTTGGCTGCTCCTCATCCTCTTACCAAACCTCTTGGAGAACCATCCTGAGATGCCAATTGCACGCACTATCTTTAAGAAACGATATTTCAAGCTTGTTTTTGTGAGAGGTTTATGGCTGAGCCAATGGGTTACTTTCCTAAATGCTGAAATTGTTTGTAACGATCTGTGTCTGGGCTGCTTAACCATGAATTGTTTTGCACCAGTAGTTTGTTCCCATGCAATCTCCTTGGTCTCTTTTCTGCCTAGAGTCTGGTGTGCAACTGTTTTGACCTTTCCTATTTTTTTCCCATCTGTGTCTGTCTTCTCAGCAGAATGTTCTTTCGCTTTAGATCTCGAAAGTGATTTATTTTTTCTTGATTTTTTTTCTAAATGGAGACTTTCAGTTTCCTCCAATTCAGAACCAATTTCTGTTTCCTTTCTGGGAGAAAAAAGCTTGCTAATCGCTAATAGCTTGGTTTTAGCATGTTTGCTGTCTACCTTCAGCAGAATTTGAGGCTGAGAATCAGAGTGAGTATATCTTTTGGCCAGCGAAATTACTCCATCCACCCTGGTTTGACCCACTTGGTTTGACTGCTGTTCTAAAAGGGAGCTTTGCCTGGCTGCATCAGATTTATTAGGAGCTTGAATTCTACATTTTACCAATTGTGAAGATATGCTTTGAACACTGGCCATTGGGTCACTGAAACTTGTATTTTCTTCTGCGGTGGCGTTCTCTTGTAGGGACTTATTCAAGATAACATTATGGAACTTTGATCTTGTCATGTCAAGAAGTGCTGTTCCCTTCTTACTGCCACTTCCCCCCCCAGTGTTACTTATCTCATTTTCAGTATCTTCACTTCCACCTCTACTGTCCTCATAGCTAGACTCGTCTTTACCACTTTCATATTCTGATGGATTTCCATGGTTCCAAGAATCTCTCTCGTCTTCAGTGTGGCTTCGGCTATGGTTTCCTGGGCTGCTGTCATCCTCCGTTTGTTCATGGCTGTCACTCAGTAGAGCTATTCCTGTCATTGAACTTCTCTCCTTCCTCTTTATTTTCTCATTTCTCTTAAAATAATTTTCTTTACTTTGAAAGTCTTTTTTCTCCTTTTTGATCTCAGGCTTTTCTTTCCTTTGCCTAATTGTTTTCTGAGATGTCCGATGACAACTTCTTTCTCCGGCAAACTGATTTTCTGTAAAAGCTGGTTGCCATTTCTCACCAAGGTTATCTTCCAAAGAGGTTCTCTGCTCTATTGTTTTGAACTTGGTCCTGCCTGTCCCTTTCTTTCCACTTCTTTGGTTCCACCTGCATTCATCTTGGGACTCCAAACATGATGAATCTTCTGAATTCCCAGGACTTCCTTTGGAAAGCGTTTTGGCCGATTTCTTAGCCTTCATTGCTTTGCCTTCCTTGTTTTTTCTGTTGTACCTCTTACTGCTGTTAGAGTGAGCCTCCCATTTAGACTGTTTTCCAGTTTTATTATAATTTCTTCTTTGGCATGACTCTTGCTTCCAAGAGAACTCTTCCTCACTTTCTATTCTGAAAAATTCTGCATCAGGAATAGTTTTATACTTTCTTGCTGGCACTTTATCTTCCTCTTCCAATGCATATTTCTCATGAACTTCAATGCCTCTTGGTTTGTAGCTTTTGACAATGACATTGTGTAGTTGCTCTGAACTCTGATATTCTGGTCTCTGGGTCCTTCTTTTAGTCTTCTCTCCCAAATAGGTCATTGGGTCTCCATATCTTCTCTCGTAATGATCTTCTCTATTTTGTCTCTTTTCTTTTACTTCTTTGAAGTCGCTCCTTCTTTCTCCCTTGGTCAAATCTCTCCCACTTTTTGTCAGGCTTTGTAGGGAAACACGATCCCCATCCTGAACAGAGAACCTATAATCAGAATTAATTTCTTCATCGCTGTTTCTTTTCTTCTGTCTTTTCTTCTGCCTTTTAAATTCTTCAGCATGCTTTTTCTTTTTCTGGGAAGGTCTGCTGGATTTCTTTTTTCGAGGTGTTTTTTGTTCTGCCTTAGACTGAGAAGGTGCCATTTTTCTTCATTTGTGAGCACATCTGTGAGGAAGGAGGGAGGAAGAGAAAAATGCCATTTCTATGTCCAACTATTTGCAAATAACAATCCTTATATGCAATGCAACACACTTACAAATAAGATGATCAATTTCTGTATTATCTGAGGTAATTCTGTCCTCCAGGATTTTAGGGACTTTTCAGCCCATCCAACACTTACGTTTTACTTTACATATCAAGACAGTAAGGACATCAATGTTTTATTATTCCAACACACCTATGATATTACAACCAAATCTTGTGCAAAATATTATACAAAAATGTAATATTTCTATCTTTATATTTTATACCTGGACTTTAAATACAGTTTCCTTTTTCTCTGCATTATGATTGAGGACAAATTTTTGGCTGCTTCGGAATTAAAGAGTTGGGCGAATTAAACTTCTCAAATGCAATTCAAATGCAATCCTAGCAGGAAGGATGGATCCTATGTAGTTTATGATAAGTCCAAAATTAGTTTCTGCTTATGTCAATAACGCAAACAACCTGGGAGCTGCACTAATGCATTATTTCACTAGAAGGAAAGATGATAAACTAAGGAGAACGGTCACGTAATTAAACTTTAATTTTTCTCAAGCATTAAACACCTGAACATATGTTTTCTTTTTTTAATTCTCCTTAGGAAAATACAGCAATCCTATTCCATGGAAATTGAAAAGAATAAATAGTATTCTAAAATCAAACAAGCAATATTGTGCCCCCAGCAACAACTGTGTCACAGTCTGCTGATAGGGAGTACATGAAGAATATTATTGAGTATGAGAAAGAAAACTCTACATTTGACAAATGGGTAGGTCTGATATTGATTTAGATAGGCTTTCAACTTTTTCTTCTTAGCTAGAATAATCGTGATTTCTTACAAAAGTGGTGACATACATAACTGTTAGCTTTTTGCATTCTAACACAAGTAAAATTCAGACATGCAGACAGTTCTATTTGTCTATCTTACATTAATAAAAGCTACTCCGATAAAATTTGGTAGATTGTCCTGCATCCCAAATGAATGGAGCTACCACAGCAATAACATTTTATTGATTCAGGATCTAAACCCATATTTTCAGTGCATCCTGATTATAAAATGTTTTCATTCTAACTAAAAGTTCTGTTTTATCTTAATATCGCAAAAATAAGCATATTCTTTCACTTGTTCCTACTTACCTGTTCATTCTGATTTCATTTAAGGGATTAGTTGTGACGAAGTTAGCAGAACCACACTTTTGCAAAACTAAGCAAACCATGATCCTTATTTCTCTAATAACCAGTACAGGTCTTTCTAATATTTATAAGCATATCCACTTTGATAGCAAACTTTGGTTGAACTAGGAAGTCGATGCGGTGAGGAACAGAAGGATGAAGGGAAGCTAGTATCAATAATTCAAGATTCTGTATGGCACAGTTGAACTTTTCAACCAACAATGGCACCAGGTGGCTAGCAGTCCTCTGGCAAAATAGAACCAATGAGTTTTGATTGAATGTAGAGGACATGCCAGATTCAGATTCAGCGGCAAAAAAGTGCTCTTAAAAAAACGGTAGATTTTACATTGGAATTAACTCAGGAATCATTACTGCTGCATTTTTAATTTATGTATTCCTGATTGTGACATGTGGATTTAAAGCTAGATTTTGTTAAACAATTTTGCATATTAAAAAGAAAACAGTGACAAAGAATCCTGCAGCATTTGAAAAGCTAATGAATCAATTGTGGTACAAACTTTTATTTGCCATCACAAATGTACTGCTAGGCACAGAAAGAAGGAAAAGAGTAAATGAAGCTCAGCGAAACAGATTTCCTAAAGACTAGAAAATGGTGGGGGGGGAGAAACCCTCATCAAATAGTAAATGATCCAATTAAGGTTGACGTGCCCCTATCCCAGCTAATAATGTTGTTGTTAGTTGCGAAGTCGTGTCCGACCCATCGTGACCCCATGGACAACATTCCTCCAGGCCTTCCTGTCCTCTACCATCCTCTGGAGTCCATTTAAACTCATGCCTACTGCTTCAGTGACTCCATCCAGCCACCTCGTTCTCTGTCGTCCCATTCTTCTTTTGCCCTCAATCTTTCCCAGCATTAGGCTCTTCTCCAGTGAGTCCTTCTTTCTCATTAGGTGGCCAAAGTATTTCAGTTTCATCTTCAGGATCTGGCCTTCTAAAGAGCAGTCAGGGTTGATCTCCTCTAGAACTGACTTGTTTGTTCGCCTTGCAGTCCAAGGGACTCGCAGGAGTCTTCTCCAGCACCAGAGTTCAAAGGCCTCAATTCTTTGGCGCTCAGCCTTTCTTATGGTCCAACCTTCACAGCCATACATTGCAACTGGGAAAACCATAGCTTTGACTATACGCACTTTTGTTGGCAGGGTGATGTCTCTGCTTTTTAGTACGCTGTCTAGATTTGCCATAGCTTTCCTCCTCAGAGCAAGCGTCTTTTAATTTCTTGGCTGCAGTCCCCATCTGTGGTGATCTTGGAGCCCAGGAAAATAAAATCTGTCACTACCTCCATTTCTTCACCATCTATCTGCCAGGAATTGAAAGGGACGGATGCCATGATTTTAGTTTTCTTAATGTTGAGTTTCAAGCCAACTTTTGCACTCTCCTCCTTCACCCGCATCAAGAGACTCTTTAGTTCCTCTTCGCTTTCTGCCATTAGAGTGGTATCATCTGCATATCTGAGGTTGTTGATATTTCTTCCGGCAATCTGAATTCCAATTTTTGATTCATCTAGCCCCGCCTTTCTCATGATGTGTTCTGCAAATAAGTTAAATAGGCAGGGTGATAGCATACAGCCTTGCCGGACTCCTTTCCCAATTTTGAACCAATCAGTGATTCCGTGTCCAGTTCTCACTGTGGCTTCTTGACCCGCATACAGGTTTCTCAAGAGACAAATAAGATGGTCTGGTACTCCCATCTCTTTAAGAACTTGCCACAATTTGTTGTGATCCACACAATCAAAGGCTTTAGCATAGTCAATGAAGCAGAAGTAGATGTTTTTCTGGAACTCCCTAGCTTTCTCCATGATCCAGCGTATGTTGGCAATTTGATCTCTAGTTCCTCTGCCTCTATGAAATCCTGCCTGTACTTCTGGTAGTTCTCGATCCACATACTGCTGGAGCCTAGCTTGTAGGATTTTAAGCATAACCTTACTAGCATGTGAAATGAGTGCAATGGTGCGATAGTTTGAACATTCTTTGGCATTGCCTTTCTTTGGAATTGGAATGTAAACTGACCTTTTCCAATCCTGTGGCCATTGTTGAGTTTTCCAAATTTGCTGGCAAATTGGGTGTAGCACTTTTACTGCATCATCTTTTAAGATTTTGAATAGCTCAGCTGGAATACTGTCTCCTCCACTAGCTTTGTTGTTGCTCAGATTTCCTAAGGCCCATTTGACTTCACATTCTAGGATGTCTGGCTCAAGGTTAGTGACCACCCCATTGTGGTTATCAGGGATGTTAAGCTCATTCTTGTATAGTTCTTCTGTGTAATTTTGCCACCTCTTCTTAATCTCTTCTGCCTCTGTTAGGTCCCTGCCATTTTGGTCCTTTATCATGCCCATCTTTGCATGAAATGTTCCCTTCATATCTCCAATTTTCTTGAATAGATCTCTGGTCCTCCCTATTCTATTGTTTTCTTCTATTTCTTTGCACCATTCGTTTAAGAAGGCATTCTTATCTCTTTTAGCTATTCTCTGGAATTCTAAATTAAACTGGGTGTATCTTTCTCTTTCTCCCTTGCCTTTCACTTTCCTTCATTTCTCAGCTATTTGCAAAGCTTCCTCAGACAGCCATTTTACTTTCTTATGTTTCTTTTTCTTTGGAATGGTTTTAGTTGCTATCTCTTGTACAATGTTGCGAACCTCCGTACATAGTTCTTCAGGCACTCTGTCTATTAGATCTAATTCCTTAAATCTATTTGTCACCTATACTATATATTCATCAGGGGTATGATTTAGTTCATACCTGAGTGGCCTGGTGCTTTTCCCTACTTTCTTTAGTTTAAGCCTAAATTTTGCAAGAAGAAGCTCATGATCTGAGCCACAGTCAGCTCCTGGTCTTGTTTTTACTGACTGTATAGAGCTTCTCCATCTTTGGCTGCAGAGCACATAGTCAATCTGATTTCTGTGTTGACCATCTGGTGATGTCCATGTGTAGAATCATCTCTTAGGTTGTTGGAAAAGAGTGTTTGCTATGACCATCGTATTGTCTTGACAGAATTCTATCAGCCTGTGCCCTGCTTTATTTTGTACTCCAAGGCCATACTTGCCTGTTATTCCGGTTATCTTTTGGCTTCCTACTTTAGCATTCCAATCTCCCATGATGATAAGGACATCATTTTTTGGTGTTAATTCTATCAGGTGCTGTAGGGCTTCATAGAACTGGTCAATTTCATCTTCTTCAGCACCAGTGGTTGGGGCACAGACTTGAACTACTGTGATATTGAATGGTTTGCCTTGAATTCGGACTGAGATCATTCTGTCATTTTGGGGATTGTATCCCAGTATTGCTTTTCCTACTTTTTTATTGATTATGAAGGCCACTCCATTTCTTCTGAGGGATTCTTGCCCACAGTAGTATACCTGATAGTCATCTGAATTAAATTCGCCCATTCCTGTCCACTTTAGTTCGCTGATTCCTAAGATGTCGATGTTCAGTCTTTTCATCTCTTGTTTGACCACATCCAGCTTGCCTTGATTCATGGATCTTACATTCCAGGTTCCTATGGAGAAAAAATCTTTACAGCATCGGACTTTCCTTTCACCACCAGATACATCCACAGCTGAGCGTCCTTTCGGCTTTGGCCCAGTCGCTTCATTCTTTCTGGCACTACTAGTACTAGCCCTCCGCTCTTCCCCAGTAGCATATTGGACACATTCCGACCTGAGGGGCTCATCTTCCGACGTCATATCTTTTTTCCTTTTTGTACTGTCCATGGGGTTTTCATGGCAAAGATACTGGAGTGGGTTGCCATTTCCTTCTCCAGTGGATTACGTTTTGTCAGAACTCTCTGCTATGACCTGTCCGTCTTGGGTGTCCCTGCATGGCATAGCTCATAGCTTCATTGAGCTACGCAAGCACCTTCGCCACGACAAGGCAGTAATCCATGAAAGGGAGCTAATAATAGTAAGGTAAAAAACTGTAATTGTTTCGCCACTCTAAGCCTGAGAGCATTAAATCTGCATATCAATTCAAAGCTAACAACTTTAGGCTGGGGCCTTTTCTTTTTCTGGCAGGTGGGTGGGTTCAACAAAATCCAGTCCCAATATTTCAGTAACCATTGGGCTAAATGAGAGCAGAGACGAATACATACAATTTGACTCTCAGAATGGTATCAAAGCTACTGACCCCAAAACGTTGTGGCTCTTGTTTCATGTATCTGGCTTGGAATATGGGGAAATATGCCTATACTTTGAGAACTACTAGTTTCCTCGGGTTCTGTTTGATGCAGGGTGGCTTCGAGATGGAACCAAGAGGACAAAAAGAGAGCCATGAAAAAAGACAATGTCACACCTCTTGTCTACTGGGTAAGAAGGCAACAGTTTTACCTTTAGCAGTGATGAAGAATCAGCAAGCTGTTCTTCTCTCTCTCCTCCAATATATATATATACACACACACACAATTCCTTATTGATCAAGTGTGATTGGACACACAAGGATTTTGTCTTTGGTGCATATGCATTGGTGGTTGCACCATATGACCTTTGGCTAATGGCATCCCTCTTGAAACTTAATTGACAACCTCTCCCAAACACTCTCTTGATCCGATATATTAATATTATCTATGTGCACATGTTCTTTCCCAAGGTTAAATGTTTCCCTCCCCTTCCACCCATAAATCTCCATCTCTTTTTGAAGGTTTTCCCATCTCAGCTGCTGAGTAAATCACCTTTTCTTTTTTTCTTTTTGGTAGACCATGGATTAGAGGATAGGGGCTTCTTACTTTATTCACAGTAGTAAAGCCCCCTTGTTGCACCATGCCTACCCTCTCACCCCCACCCTATCACGAAAACTCAGGTGCTGGTGGTGGGAGATCCATCGACTGAATCTCAGTTTTCAGTATCAAACACACTCATCCGGGGTTTTTGGCTTTTTTTTTTTTTGCAAGCTAGTTTGTCCGCCTGCCTAGGGGCGATGGAAAGAGTCGAGAGGGAAGAGCTTGAGGCGGCGTTAAAGTGCTGTTATCTATTGTTAAAAAAGAAAAAAGCAGCTAGATCCTGCACCCCCGCAAGGTCGTTAAGATAAGACCTGGATGCTAGCCCTTCTTTGCATGCTGGGTGGGGCCTGAATCTCTCCCTCGGCCCGTAAGAGGTTACTTAATTAACATCCACTTAGGTTTGGGGGGGTGGCGAGAGGAGAGAGATCTCCCCAAAGCCGATCCTGATTCACACTTTTTTCTTCCTCCAATCGCTTCCCAACCAGATAGACTTCGCTTTTCCCGAGAGCTCGCGTCCTGGGACTGGACGTTTGGAAAGAAGCAGGTTAGTTCGGGTTTTCATGGGTTTTCCCCTCATGTATAGATGATTATTATAATGATGATGATGATGATTTTAACGATTCCCAGTTTGGCCCCCTAAAAAGTCGAAAGTATCTCATTTCGAAGTAGCTTTCATTCCCTTTTGATCTGTCTCGCCCGCTTCTTTTTCCAGGCCAGACGCTGCCCAGGGGAAGCCTGCAAAGTGGAGGCCGCGGGGAATAGTTTGGGGAGGCGGGGAGGGCTTGGCTGCCCGTTCCCCACCATCGCCACTCGTGTCTTCCTGGGTCGAATGGAAGAGTATCCATTCCCTTCTGCCCGATTTCTTCGACGGCCATTCCGAAGTGGCAGGGGCGCCTTTTGGGGAGTGGGGAGATTGGGCTACGTTCACATTAACGCGTTTATTTCCACCTTTAGATGCGTGGAGTCTCCTTGTCTTTAAATGCCTCTTTGGCGGGGGGGGGGATGATAATTGAACCAGTCAAATCGGTGTGAGTTTTTCCCCCTCCTTTTGGAACCGGGTCTTTCCCAAATTCAGCCTCAATGCCCTTTTTATTATTATTATTATTAATTTCCCAACGGGTGCAACGTGCCCTACGTGGGCTCAGGAGCATGGGATCGGAAGATGGGTTTTCTTGCATGACTTGGATCTAAGGAAAGATCGAGGGGCTTCCGTGCCAGCTTCCTCTCTTCCAAGGTCGAGGAGAGGGGCCCAGCTGGACGAATCTTCCTCCCTCCTCCTCCCCACAAGATATTGTTTCAGCCAAATTTCGAGGCAGCACCGAATGGCGTCTCGGTATATAAAAATGTCCGTGGTTGGGGAATTGCTCAGGATCGCGTGGCAGAAGAAGCGCGGCATATGCGCGCTGGCCTTGGTGAAGGCAAACTTAGCAGGGTGTCGCGCGTGGCTTGGTTTACCGACCAGGCTCAACCTGTAACCCCAATTCACGCGCTCTTTTCAACCCCAAAGGGGAAGGGGGCGGGATCGGGTCCGGAGTTTACACAGCTCCGTTGCCCGCGGCGGCCTGAGCGCAAAGTATTGTCTTGACTATTGGAGAAAGGACGGACGACTCCTTCTCATGTGCAATTTAAATTGGATGGAGAACTTTCAGAGTGGCGCTTAAACCCGGTTGCTCGGTCAAGGCAAATGAGGAACGTTCTCGGGACGTTGTTGTAAATGCATGGCATAGCCCTTTAATTCGGGCAGGATGACGGATGTTTTTTCTTCTTCTTAGACTTCGAATAACTTTATGGTCACTTTCAATGTACACTTAATCGGCATACGTTAGAATGAAATTTCGTTGCATACAGCTCTCGAAGGGTCGCCGATCTCCAATATATACTACATAAACATGACAAAAACGAAATTCCCTGAGATTAAATCAGAAAAATAATCACAATATTGTGGTTCTTCTATCTTGTTTTGCTGCCGCAGTGGAACAGGGGAGAGGAGGATAGGCTATGAATTCTGTTTATGAAGGCCACCAAGATAACAGATTCTAGGAAGAAAGGGTGGTGGGGGGAAGGAAAACTGTTCCTAGGGGCAGATACAAATTCCTCGTTGAAGCAATATTGCATTCAGTACTAGCGGATGAAATGGATTTTGAAGTCCACTAACCCAAATATCAGATATGATCAAGCTCGGCAGCAAACTTGCTAGCTTCAAAAATCCGGTTGCTAGTCAAATTCTTAGTCATTCATCTTCTAGTATCATCCAGAGGTGACTAACTAACCATCCAGGGGTTGTGCATGCAACTGACCAAGTGGACTGTTGTTTTAAGGAATTTGCCTTGAGAAGTCAGCGTTGAAGTTCAGACAAGCTGCAACGTGAGTACCCATCTGAAAATAAACTATAAAATGTTTTTTTAAAATCTGATTTGAGACTCTGTGGCTAAACCTCCAGAATGCCAGTTTTAATTAATGAGAGCGAATTGGAAAGACAAAAAGAATAACCTCTCCAAAATAAACAAACAAACAAACAAATAAAACCAATTGGGGAAGTCAATTCCAGAGAAGGAATATCCTCTGCAAACACATACATGCATCCATTAATGGAAGTAATCTTATGCACCTTCCAGTTTCAAAGAGAAAAGAAACTGATTGTAACTTACACTGGGGAAAGAGAGACCAAGTGATACTTCCAATTCCCAAGAACATCTAACCCCACAGGACTGGCCTCTTCTTTGGATTCAATGGAGCAGAAATTAATAACTCCCCATCCCCACCCCTCTCTTTCCTCTCCTCCCTATTTGTTAAACACATTTTAGAGATATTTCAATAAATAATATTTTGAGACTTAAGCAGATTGACTTAAGTTTCCTTTAAAATACTTATTGAAGACAGCTTCCACCTTCCCATCAATAGAATGAAAGGCGTAGATTTTGTGCATCTTTGCAAAATACAGTATTGGGGTGAAATATAAAACAAGGGTTTATATTTACTTTCCCCTGACATGCCAAAATCCCTTGAATGACTGCAAATTTTGCCTGTTCTGGATCCTAAAATGATGAGACCCAGCCTTGCCTGTCATGATACCTGACCTCTTGAGCAACATACGGTACCCCCCAAGATTCATACAGCCCACCGACTCTGACCTTTTTTAAACAAATCCTTAAAACCTAGCTGTATCCCCAGGATTTTGGCTATAGTGGATGATGGATCCTTTGGATCAGGGGTCTCCAACCTTGGCAACTTTAAGACTTGTGGACTTCAACTCCCAGAGTTCCTCAGCCAGCTTTGCTTTGCTGGCTGAGGAACTCTGGGAGTTGAAGTCCACAAGTCTTAAACTTGCCAAGGTTGGAGACCCCTGCCTTGGATGATGCTAGTTATATTTCCCCTTCAACGAGATTGTTGCTTCTTTTCAGATTTTTGATGATTTTTTTTTTACTTTTTGTCATACTTCTATTGTTCTATTTTGTAAGCCTTCCAGTGTTGTAACTAATTAGGTGGCCTATAAATTTCATAAATAAATAAATACAGTAAATGTTTGGTTCCTTTGTGCCAACAGAAAGCAGTGATTCCTGTGATGGTTTTCAGCCTGCTGTGTAATTAAAGATACAAGTGTCTTAGAAGAAAACGCCTTTGGAGAATAGAAGGTAATGAAATAAAATGAAATTGATAGTCTAAAATTGTACACTTCGGGCAGGAGACAAAATAAAGTAATGTTGACTCTTCAACAGGAAATGGTTTTGTTTAGCAGATGCATGCTATTACATTCTTTTGGAGAAAAAGAACCATTTCTAAAAATAAATTTCAATAAAGCCAACGCTAGCCAAACTGGAAAATTGTAAACTCTGAATTAACTTTTTATCCGCCAGGCCAGATAAAAAATAGTTGGATATCCTAATTTAGTATTAAAACTAATATAGTTTTAGTACTTCCATTTTTCTCTTCCAAATTATAACAGAATAAGTAAATTGAGGATTATTCTTCTATTTCTATCTTAATTTGCCATTGAGCAATTCAAGACATGATTGGTTCTTCCTCCTAATTATTATTTTTAAT
This sequence comes from Ahaetulla prasina, assembly GCF_028640845.1. Classification (NCBI taxonomy): domain Eukaryota; kingdom Metazoa; phylum Chordata; class Lepidosauria; order Squamata; family Colubridae; genus Ahaetulla; species Ahaetulla prasina. The sequence continues at coordinate 130,016,447 of NC_080540.1, forward strand.
AATATTATTAATTTACAAGGATTCCAAGGAAAATTTTGATCATAATTTTGAATATAAACTATAAACAATTATATGAGAGGCATTTTTAAAATTATTTTTTGGGGTAAATAGGGTTAATAAATCAGGGCTACAGCAGTCCAAAAAACTACTAGGGAGACAGAGAATATTCTAGTTCTCTCAAGCCACTTATTAAATGTCTGGAGACATGCAATCCAGATCAAAAGTAAAATTAAATTAAATTTTAATATTTTTTGTACTTTAAAATTTTACTTTAATCTTTTTTAAAATTTAATACTTTTAAATTTAAAATTAAATTTAAAATTAAATTTTACTGTAAAAGAAAAACAACAAAGACATAAGCAAAAGTTAAGATATACCAATAACGATAACTCTGTGGAAATAAATTATCAAACAACAACTTGAATCATAACTATGTGAAATTATATTGTTCAGTCTTTTCTTTATGCTGATAAAAAGAGTATTTCAAAGCTTGGTAGTTGACTAGGCCATCAGCCCAACCTTTGGTATCTGATACGCAAACGTCTTTCCAAGAACAGAAGACAATTCACTTAGCAACAATCCAGGCAGGCAAATCCAAAATTCCTTACACATAGATACATTCCCCATTTATGGAACATAATTTAGCAACACATTAACACCTTTAAAACTTAACTTTCTTCCAACATCCTGGCTGGAATATTTAACAAATGCAAAGCAATCAAACTGTAATTAAAGCATGTCTACTCATGTACCTTCAAATTTACATCAGTAGATAAATCAGTCTGTAAAATCAGTAGGTTTTGGAAACAAAGCCATTTGGGAACATTCATTATTAAACTAAAAAAATTTTGTTGGTTAATTTCTCTTAGTGTTTCTATAAGAAACATTTAACTTTTGAAAAAAAGCAGAGCCATTAACATAGCAAACGAGGAAACTCCAATTCTCTAATCTAAATTTCTTCCAAATTATCCATGTTTGTTTTAGTAAATTTTGATTGTTGATTTCACTGAATTTTTTATTTAGCTAGTGGTTTTTTATTTAGCTAGCCTAGTGGTTCTAAATATAAGGTTAACTTGCTAAATCTAAATCTGATCTGATCTTCTTCTTCTTCTTCTTCTTCTTCTTCTTCTTCTTCTTCTTCTTCTTCTTCTTCTTCTTCTCCTTCTCCTTCTCCTTCTCCTTCTCCTTCTCCTTCTCCTTCTCCTTCTTCTTCTTCTTCTTCTTCTTCTTCTTCTTCTTCTTTTTTTTTTCCTCCTCCTCCTCCTCCACCTGCTCTTTACCGTACCTCATCCAATACATCCATTTCAACCTGGGCACTGGGTGCTTTTGAAGACATGGGGACCAATGGCCACCTTGGATGAGAAGTGGAAGGGACCATTTTAAGTTCTCCTTCTTCCTTGCTGTTTCAGTTTACATTCTAATTTTCTACTCTTAAAGTGGAAACCATCCTTGCTTTGTAAAAATTTATTGATGCAGAAATAGTGGAAAGTATTCAAACCATTGTTCACTGTAAAATATGAGTGTATTGCTAATATTGATTCATTACCTTTTTTGTGGTTTGGAGAATCATAAAAACTAGGTGGGCATTATGTTTCTGTGGCAGGGTTCCTGGGATTTTAAGACCAAGTGCACATCTGCATATCCCACTGAAATGTTGCCAGATTTTTAAAAATACTTTTATTAAAATTACAATTAAAAAGATAAAACAAATGCAAACTAAGAAGAATTTTAAAATGCAGAATAGGAAAAATAGAAGGAAAACTAGAAAGAAAGAATAAAAATATATAGTAAAAAAAAGAATAACTTCCCCTTCATCACAAGTACAAACTGTTTTTAGTTTGTAGGTGACTTTTTGAAGGTGACTTCTTTCCACAACTCATCTCTTGTCTATAAACAAATCCTTAAAACTCATCATTTCAATCCTGATCAGCAAAAGTCTGTTAAGGGTTAGCAGAAATAACAGCACATCTATTTGATCAAATAAACCAAATTTGTATTTGTTCCTTTTACTTTTAATAATTTGAATCCTGACCCTTCAAATAAGGTCTTAGAACTTTATTTCTTTTCATTTATAATTGTTCCTTCTCACAAAATTCTTCAAAGCTTTTTAACAATTCCCTTTTGCAATTTCAATATAGGAAAGTTATTCAGGTTACTCTTTTGGTTTGTTATTTGTATATCCCTTTAAATTATTAACATATCATCTGGTTTCATTTACATGTCCAGTGTAGCATCTTTTTCCATATCATTCTTTCAGCCTGTCATTTTTAAATCCATTTTCCGATAAGTCTCAGTCTTGTCTGATAAAATTGATTTCTCTTCAATAACTTCTTTTAAAGTTAAAATTAGTTTCTAGGGCCATTGTTCAAAAATATCCTTCAGTATGTCAAATATTGAAGTAGTTTCCTCCATTCTTATATAAGTGTTATTTTCCTTTAATTGTAACCTTTAGTTCTTTCTAGTTCCCTCTAATGTCCAACCTTAAAAATCCTGTCCTATCACGTGGCAAACATTCTCATGAGCTCTCCTGATTGGGAGAGGAATTATGAAGAGCTTACCAGCTCTTCATTCTGCCATTTTCACCATTTTTCTCCTGGAAGTCAAATTCTGCCAGTTTTTTAAAAAAATAAAGCGTTGAATTTATTTATATGAATTTATATGAATTTAAAAAGTTTAAAAAATTTAAAAAATTTATATGAATTTAAAAAGTTTGCAATAATACATGGTTGAAAAAAATTGTGGAAACAGGCATGAAAAGAATAGATTCAAGAAAAGCAGGGTTGGTGCTCAGTTCAAGAGATAATGTGCATGGATTAATTACTGAGCTGGCTTAGATAATTTACATACATTAAAGTAGATATTATTGAAATTGTATCCACCCCATATTCTAATTTTGCAACCTCATTGGATTAAAGAAGAGATACATCTCTCTTTTCATGAAAAGATGAGTATTAATTAGTCAGGAAGATGTAAATGAAGGAATGGCAGAATCTGGGGAGGGTTAAAAGAGGGATCAGCCTAGAATCCCTATGTAGCTATGGACTAAGTTCACGCCTCCCCTTAAATTCAGTTGATACTTATCTAACTCCAAGCAGGTGCTAACCATTAGTTGAGAAGATTCCTATGTATAGACCAGGGGTTCTCAAACTTTTTAAACAGGAGACCAATTCATGGTCCCTCAAACTGTTGGGGGCGGGGCGACTGGCTGGGTGGTCATGTGATTAGATGGATGTGGCCAATTTAGCAATCCATTAAACAATGCACACAAATTAAACTTTAACTTGTTTTGCTCCTGGGAGTGTTTTATTTGATTTTGATTGCATGTTGCTCTTTTGGTTGACTTTTCTTTTTACTAGATCATTCTTTCAGTTGTTTAGGAGTCTAATGGTCCACTTCAGAAAACAGAGTTTTGCAGCAATTCTTCTCAGCCCCAAGGAGCTTACAACCAACGTGTCTCTCTCTCTTTCTCTCCCCCACTCTCTCTTCCCCCGCCCTCTCTAGCTCTCTCTGTGTCTGTCTTGTCCCTCCCTTTCTCTCTTTCTTTCTCTCTCTCTCTGTCTATCTTCTGGCGGGGGGGAGGTAAAAAAACGGATGCACGGACACCCTGGGAGGCCTCCATGCACCCTGTTTTTGGCCTGCAGGGTGCTACTGGAGGTGGGGGAAGCCAAAAACAGCCCTGGTTTTCACCTCCCCTACCTCCAGAAGCATTCTGCAGGCCAAAAACAGGCTAAAACAGGCCGTTTTGGGGCTCCCAAAGTGTCCACGTGCCCCATTTTTCACCTTCCCCCACCTCCAGAAGCATTCTGCAGGCCAAAAATGTTGGGCTTACCTTCCAATTCCAGCCTGCGGGGCTTGCAAAGGTAAGTCCTGCACTCAGCCGAAGGGTGGGGGCCAGCGGGTGGGCGTGGTGATGTGGGTGGGGTATCCGTGTGGTCCTGCGCTGGCTGGATTAATGGCTTTGGTGGGCCATATGTGGCCCGTGAGCCATAGTATGAGGAGCCCTAGTATAGACTTTTACCAATAAATTAATTTAATTGGATCTTCACATGTAGACCTGGTCTTTCTTGCCTGACAAGCTGTTTCATAGTTTTACAATTTCAATCAGGTAAGTAATTTTAGTTAGGTAATAAATTAAAAGCCAAGGGAGTTATTGACAGTGGCATTTGGTATTATATCCCTTTTATTTAGTAACCCTAGTTTTTGAAACCCAATTGCAGGTAAATCAGTGCTGTCTCCCCCCCAGCCCCAGAGCCCCCACTTTACACAGAACTAGCAGCTTGAATTGAATCTCTCCAATTTGCTTCTGTGCTCCAGGAGTTCATGTTACTGCTTTGAAAAGGAAAAAAAAAATCATATCTAATCTCTTCCTCCTCAAAAAGAAACCGGAGGCGATTTGCTAAAATATTCATGCCCAGGAAGAGAGAACCAGAGCAATTAGATGACACACGTTTGGAAAAACTATTCCTTTACATTTCACAGATCCTTTGTGGCCTGACTGTTGGTCACTCAGTCAGGCTCAGGGCACAGTTGCTGTTGTAATGGAAGTGCTGGCTCTCCTTCTGGGTCCTCAGGAATGTCATAGGTCAGAGTTAGGCTGCTGTTTTATTTTTCTTCCTCTCTTCAATTGGATCCACTTCTAAGACACTATTTGGATAAGTCCCTGTAATTTTCTTGGCAAGGATTTTCAGAAGTGATTTGCCATTGCCTTTTTCCTGGGGCCAAGAGAAAGTGACTGGCTCACAGTCAACCAGTTGGCTTCATGCCTAAGGCAGGATTAGAACTCACAGTTGCTAGCCTGATGCTACACCAAACTGGCTGTTCTTAATCACTACACCAAATGATATTTGGACAGAAAGGTGCAAGCAAAATATTTATATTGCGGGTGAATAGCACATTATTTATTGATCTAGTTGTTTGTTGTTCGTTTGTTTGTTTTGTGTCTTCAAATCAGTGTTAACTTCTGACAACAGCCTAGGAGCCCATGATAGTGAACCTGTGCCACACGTGCCAGAGATGGCACGCAGAGCCCTCTGTGGACACGCGCGCTGTCACCAGCTGCTCTTCTGATTTATGGCACGCATGTTGGTCTTCGCGTGCATCAGAGCACTGGAAACCTGAAGATCAGAAGGTCTTCGGGTTTCTGGCACTCCGGTGCATGCGCGCACATGCACGCATCCTGGTTTGGGCACTTGGTGCTGAAAAGGTTCGCCATCACTGGCCTAGGCTAATCCCTGTATTTTTTCTGGCAAGATTTGTCTCCTCCTTAGGACTGGAGAGAGGGACTGATCCAAAGTCACCCAGCTCATTTTGTGTCTAAGTCAGGACTAGAACTGATGGTCCACTGTTTTATAGCCTGCTACTTTAATCACTGTACCAAATTTAGAAGACCCAAATTTATAGAAGTGTTAATGGGATTAGTTTAAAGGGCTTCTTATTTATTAGATTTCTATCAAGTTGAAGAATGAAATAGCCCATCTAATAATACAAATATCAAACTGTCTAAAAGCATGAAAAGGATCACAAGATTCAAAGATCAAAGCTAAAAAATATATATCTAGCTGCAGAGCAGGTACATTTACTAGAGAAGGAAAGGGGGGGGAAATTGAAAGGGTTTTACTTCAAAAAAAATTTGTTAAAGAAAGCCAGCAGGGTTTTTTGCTGCCATCTAGTAGTCACTTGGAATTTTGCAGGGCAGGTCTGGTTGCTTGACCAAGACCAGAGTATGAATGCAATTAACATTGCAACTGCCTATGATATTAGAAGGATCTTATATTTGAAAAGGCTTGGTAAGCAGAGTCTCTCCAAAAGATCTGTACTTTGCCTCCTCACTCATTTACATCAAGTCCAAAAGCCAGTAGAATCTGAGGATATTATGGTATTATGACCTCCCATTCTGTTTGATGCAGTGGGATCAGGCAAGTGATATACCATTTTCTTCAGTCTGGTACCCTCCTGCTTTGGATTTCCTATAATTCTCTGCCAGCATAGTGTTTGATTGAAGTCGTATGTCAAGAGAGCAGCAGATCAGGAGTGGCTTCTGCAAATTTCAGGGCTCTCTTCTCTGTGAGCAGCCACAGGAGGACTATGATAGCATATAATCGGAAAGGAAAACAATTCTGATTTCTGGGTGCATAATCACAATGTAAATAAGTATTTTTCAACCTTGGCAGCTTGAAGATGTTGTGGACTTCGGTTCCAAGAATTCCCCAGTGAGCATGCTGGCTGGGGAATTCTAGGAATTAAAGCCCACACATCTTCAAGCAGCCAAGGTTGAAAAACACTGCTGTAAACACACACAAGATATTCAAGGTTTCCCAGCTGCAGCTGTGGTTAGGAACAGATTCCATGTAAAAAGGGCATCCTGACCCTTAACTGATAATTTGTACCAGATTACTGATGTCAGAATGCTTATGACCCTGGAAAGTTTGGATCTTTGTCCCAACTGCTACAGCTTCCATGGCTTAGGCCACGAAGCTTACTCCAGGCCTGTGAGATCTAGAATGTGTGTTGCCTGGCAACACTACAGCTATTCCTACATCAATTAGAGACTTAGAGGTGAGGGAAAATACTAGAAGTATCACCCTTTAGCAAATTACATATTAGAAAGCTCTTTTCATTGACTTTCACTTCTATCTCAATCTTTACATCTCAGAAACTCTCATGGAAGCAGCAGCCACAAAAGATAAGATGGCCGTGCATCCCAGTGACACAGAAAAGCCAAAATCTTGCAGGGAGAAGTTTCTTCAAGCATGGAATGAAAAGCTGAAACTCCAGCCATGTCCCATATTGTATTCTCAAACACTAGCATCTCAGTCGGCAGTTGATATTTCTGTCCAGGAAATGCGGATAGGGAACAAGGCCCTGTCAGATTTACAAACAAGGGCCTCATTGCAACATAATGAAAATGCTGTTTACTTTGTGAAAGTAATGCCTCTTCCTCCAGAGCAAATGCATCCAACTCCTGGGAATGTATGTGTAGGTGAACCCCGCCCACAGCAAGATGTTATGGCATCTTGGCATAGCAACCGTGATGCTACAGACAAGAAGATGCCAAGTGGATCCATGACAAGTGTTGAAGAGGAACTCCTACAGATTTGTGTTTCTGATTTACTGATGGAGTCTCCAGCGCGGAAAAGGCCCAGATTGCTGCCACCTAACCGAAAGATGCATGTGGAAGTATGGAAAAAAGAGGCCTCACCCCCATTGCAGGAGCATGCAAGAAATCCAGTCCCGTTGGCATACAATCACCTGGTAGATACCATGTCAATGACCAATCTTGCTGACCTCCCTGAAGTGGAATCTTTTTATCGCAGATTTAATCCTAAATTAAAACAAAGTTGTGATAGGAAGAACAGTCCAGTCCAGTCAGGAGCCGACAGCTTTTTGCTTGTCAGGAACAGAGACGTTTCTACCTCTCAAGAGGCTGTCGGAAAAATTGCCAAGCAACATCAGCAACTGAACTTGAAGAGAAGTTCTCCCTTACCTGATTTTATGATGGCAAACATAGAATCCATGAACTCTCAAAATATTCACCTGCCACCAAAGAAACGATACACTCATGGCTGTCTTTAAGAGACATGTGGCTAAGTTGGCTGCACTTTATGCTAGATGTGCCTAAGTCCAAAGCTTTTAACAAATCTTCCAAATAACCATAAATGAATATATATTAGATATTTTACAGTGCTTAGTGTAAGATGTTACTTTTGTATTTTTGAAGGATGTAATTGAACTTGTTTTTCACTAATTCTTAGTAACTTTAGAAATAGGATATTATTTTCTCTCCTTTCCACCTGCCAAAACAAGATACTTTGAAAAACTTCGGTCCACAGTGTGGCTCCATCAGCAGTGAACTTGGATGGTCCATTCTTACATGCTCACAAACAGGAATTATTTCAGAGTGTGAGGGATATTGTAGAAATGTAGGCTGTCATTACTTTGTGTACATAAAATGTGACACAATCACGTATTTGCCCATTGTGTGTGTGCAATTTTTTTTTTGCAATACTTTTTTCAAGTTTGATGTCATTTTATTGGCCATAAAAAGGATCTTGTACTCGACATGTAAATGTCTCTTATACCAGCCTAGTTCTGTACTATCTCGTGTTCAGGCTGTAGTCTAAAGCAAGCCCAGGAATTAAATCTGGGAGAGTTAAGTACAAATCAGAGGCTTTACCCCTGTTCAGCCTTTCACTTTGTTTCATCTGGGAAACATTGTTTTTTGGAGACAGGAGCAGTGGCACGTATTTTTCACAATGGATATAAGAAGAAATGAAAATCTTTGCCTATGGTTTCAAATTTCCCTTTCTTTTAAGTTGCTTTTCATTAGCTTATATCATTCAGCTTTGATATCATTGTACTTGAATTTTATTCGGGGGGTTTTAGTAGTTGCAATCCCTACTCCTTATGCAAGAACCACCATATAGAGGCCTGAAATAGTCCTTAGGGATTCTGGGAACAAGATAGTATTGGAAAGAGGCAAACTTCACTCTGATTCAATGGGATATAAATGAGGGGTGGGTGGGGAAAGCACAAGTAGACTTGCAAGGCTGACCGCAGCCCTTTAAAGTAGACAAGCTTGGGAAGAGATGTCACAGGACGACTACAACTATATTTCATTGAAATAGGCTATAACAAAGTCTTGATCAAGACCACTTGTTTAGTGATTTGATGAGGTGTTCATTAAAATTCATTGGACCACAGGAAACGGGAATCACCTTGTCCTGTATCTCAGATCATAGTTTCTGTCTCTCAGTCTTGGCAAGAATAATTTGGGTCATTGTTCAACATACCAGTACCATTTTCTCTAGAGCAGTAGTGGCAAATGTTTTGGGCTTCACATGTCAACATTTCAGAAATACCTAACTTGACTTTGCTGACATGTCACATTGCTGTCCCAAAACAAAAGAGAAACAATTCTTTACATGTTCATTTATTTTAAAAAAATACAATTGTGTGTGATCCCCAGGATCTACCGTGCACTTCTTAATTTCAGGCAATGCGCTCTTTGTTCACAAGTCCCTGTGGCCTACCTGAGACTGCTCACACAGTGCTTTCATTCTTGACGTGGCTTCAGAAAATGAACTTTCATGGCCTCTGCAGCCTCAGAAAACTATACAAACGCACAGCCCTTTCCCAAACAATTTTTGGAGGTTTGAGGCTCCATAAGAGCATTGCCTCCTCAAGGGACCTTTGCAACCTTCAAAAATCACAGGAGAATGGGGTGGGCATTCAAAAATAGCTACTGGGTGTTGGTGAACACTAGCATGATCCAAAGCATCGTGGCATGTTGCCTTTGACCGACTTGTCCTACATTCACCATTACTGTCCTAGAGAAGCATTATATTATATAATCCTTTGCACAGAACTTGGAAATAAAGTTAACTGACAAAGATCCAGTCAGGATAGTTCTGTGGAATTTGGTGGATTAGATTTACTTTCAATGGATTATAACAGGGCTCACAATTACATAGAAAAATGCATTAATGATTGTAATAAAAACTTGTTATATATTTGGCCTACAGCATCTCTTCAAAGTGGGAAACATGTACTTTGAAATATACAGTATGTGGAGAAATTGCATATATTAAAAAGGATTTTGCAAAACTACTTGTGAAGGAATGGTTTAGATTATTTTAAATTTAAAGTTAAAAGGATAGCAAAACATGAGAAAAAGAAACCCAAGCATTTGGAATTTATAGATATTCTAAACACTTCAGAGACTGTAAAATTAAGATAGTATCACAAAATATGTTGGCCACAAGAAAAAAAAAAAGTAAAGGTACTGTTTTATTTCAAGAAAAATTAATGTAGTGTTCACATACAAATCAAGTTAAATTTGATTAGTTTGCTCACAACTGAACAGCTACAAAAATAATCTACCCAATCTGCCAAACAATTTAACAGTACTGTAATACGACAAAAACTTCATTGGAGCAGCCACAGGGATTTAAAGTGACATATATTATTTCAATCATTTTTTTAAAAAGCACACTTCTAAAATATGCCTCTGTTAAACACCCATTATGATTTTAAAAATGTACAAAAAATAATAATCTTAGTGGAAACAGTACTTATTTTTAAAGGTCTGCTTCCAAAACAGTAATTTTTATAATTTAAAACCCATCCCAGTACAAATATATATATATATTTAAAAAGGAAATAAATTGTGCAAACACTTGAAGAATTGCAAAACACAGATCCAGAGGCATAAAAAGGAAGAGGCTAGAATGGTTCCAGTCTCTTCACAAGGCGGATAACTCAAGATAGGTACGAGCTTCAGGTGAGGCACAATGAGGAAAAGGATGCAGCCCTTCAATTTTATCCGAAGCCCTGGCCAGGGGATGCTTCTCAGCCCTGACGATGATGTACCTACGACAGTAGTGTTATGGCACTCCTTTTAAATGCCCAAACTTCACAAACGACACGCCAAGGCACAATCATTCTGTTGGAAAGAAAAAAGCAGTTACTCTACATAACTTGAAGACTTAACATATCATTATTCAATTTACAACAGTCTTTGCCAACCTAATGCAATAACCAGATACGATGGATTTAGAAGTTCCATGATTTCTAGCTAGTTTATACCGTCAGTTGACTAATGAAACATTGAATTTATTTGACCCAGTGCAGGTACTGACCACAAAAGTGAATAACTGGATATTGTCTCAGCACATCTAACTAGCTTGGGCCAGACTGTATATTTAATATTTGTAGCTTTTAAAGATACATGACAGAAATAATCTATGTACTACTTGCTGGTATTTCCCCCTAGCTCAAACTCTGTGTTGGTGACATCATTTATCTATTTACACAATGGTGTTTGATTCATCCAGCAGCTTCTAACTGGCCTGACATAGTAAGAAAATAGTCCAAGAAATGCCAACCCCATCTCTCTAGCAGCTCCTGCTAGAAATGTTCCACTGTTGCTAGGCCTTTTGGAAAAAGGAGCTAAACAATTCTTCCAAGAAGGAAAAAAAGAGGGCCAAAAGGCTCTGTTAGTATGTTGGGTTTTGTATTAAATTCTGGCTAGGTTCCCAGTAGTCTCTCTTAAAGAGAGAAAAAGAATGTAGGAGGAAAATGAATAAATCCTCTCCATTCATTTGTAGAAAAATAAGAGTCTGGGGAAAAAAATACTGAACAGTCTTGTTGACAACCATAATGTCAAGAATTGTCATGAAAAGGCTGCCTTTGAAGAGCAAAATAGGCTTTAAGAACAACCTTTTCTTCTGGATAAAACAAGATTAAGGTTTCCATCATATCAGGACCTAGTAACTGGACAAGGAACTTTAAAAAAAAATCTGTTACTGTTGCCTGTGGGCTGTCAAATTCGTGGCCCACAGGCTGGATGTGTCACATGCTGGCCATGCCCATGCCTGGTTTTAGCGAAGGGGGGGAAAGATGCGATATGTCATGTGATGCTGCCGTGATGACATGAATTTGACAACCCTGACTGCAGCAGGAATTCTTCATGCTTAAAAAGGGAAAGATACATTAATCCTCACAATGAAAGAATGGATGGAGAAACTGATGGAGCTAGCAGAGATGATGGAATCAAATGCTTTAATTGAAAAATACATTGTTTTGTTTCTACTTGGAAACCAGTTCTAGACTGAAAGACAGGAAAAAAATGAAATCTGTTATAGAAATGCCTAGTATATTAAATACCGTATTTTTCGCAGTATATAAGACGCTCTGGACTATAAGACACACCTACCTTTTTTGGTGAGGAAAACAAGAAAAAGAAATCTGCCTCTGCCTCCCAGCAATTTTGCTTCAATGCAGCAAACTGCAAACAGCCTGCTTTACTTTCATTTTCGTTTTCAGCATAGCTTGATGAGCACAAGAAAAAAACCCTGCTCCCAGCAATTTACCTCCATGCAGCAAGCAGCAGAGGCCCGCTCAGCAATAGGCAATGGCAATCCCTGCAGCCTGAAAAAGCTGAGGGTCGGGAGGCCGATCCAACAGACAATCAATTTGTGCTAGTTAGGCTGTGCTGAAGCTGAAATGGGCTGCTTCTTCTTGCTGCTTGCTGCAAGGAGGGAAATTGCTGGGAGGAAGAGGCCACAGTGTGGGAGCCAGTGGGTGGGCAGGGCTACATTCAGTGTATAAGATGTACCCGAATTTTCACCCCCTTTTAGGGGTGGAAAAGGTACGTCATATACTCTGAAAAATACGGTATGTCAAAGGAAAAAGCGAGGCTGTATCTTATTTTTATTCTACTGTTCTGAGAAAAGTTGGAAGTTGACACATTTTTCTTCTTTTTCTCTCTACCCCACATTTCTCTCTTCCCCCTTTTTTCCTTCCCCCTTTTCCTACTTTCTTTATTTTAATTTGTATTTATATTACGAATATTTAATAAACATTTTTTACAAAAAGATATCGGGACACAATCCAGGCTTTCATTGAAGCAAGGCAACTTGGTGCCCACATTTTTCTCCACTCTGGTGCAGATTGCAGGGCCACTATGGCTGAAAAGGCAACTGGATATGAGGCCCAGACTGCTGAAATTCTCTCTGGAATAAAAAGAGCTCTGGAGATGCACATATGTTCCTTATTGGGAATAACAGCATATAAAGTTTACTAATATACATGTATACCTTAATAGCTGATTTTTGGGTGCAGATGATAGAATTTGCCACATGCAATTAACTGAATTGTAGGTTCCATCCTGTTCTGAACCCTAAATGAAGCCTTTCATGGATTCAAGGCATGACCAAAACCTCATCTTTTTAATCACTCTGGAGTTTAATTTTTTGAACTGCCACTTTAAGATTGAAAAACCTTCAGAACTGCAAGCCTGTAAGTTGCTGGCTGAGGTTTTTTTTTAAGGAAACTACACCTTTTCAGCTTTGTAAGATATTTATTTATTTTGATAACTTTTTGCAATATATAGCAAGGAAGTGGCTTTAGAGTTGTTTTTAGAGTTTAAATGCTAATGCCTCATGAAACTGGTTTAAAGAAACACTTTGAAACTAATTAGAAAGATCCTTTCCTGTAGGAAAAGTCTGTTTTGTTTCCCTGCAAAGCAAGACTTTGAAGGTCTATTACTAAAGCATGTGATAGGAAACATTTGATATGTGGGCCTATGAAGAAGTCCTTGAGCTTTTTAACTCTTTACTGGAACTAAACGTTGCTACCGAAAATGAACCAACTCCTTTGAAAACAACAGACCGGACTTCAAATTACAATTATTAAACAAATTACAAAAATGAGATGGAATGCTGGATTTACAGTAGAATTGGATGATCATTTAAAAATAAAAAAGGACATACAAACAATGTACCCTAAGAGCAATGTGAACTATTCTTGTAAATTAGAATGTCAGAGATTTATTGGAATTAACTTCACAGAAATTATAAATGGGCTTGGATAAAGATAAGAACTTCAACAGATGAAGCAAAGAGACTATAAGAAAACAGGAATCAGAATTTTATCTGTGGTACTTAAGGATGGCTAGGAGAAAGAAGGAAAAAATGCCTACAAAATTGGTTTATTTGACTGTAGATAAATAATGATTTGCTATCTTTGGTGGTATTTCGTAGTTATCTGGTTTGGAAATGTTCAGTGCTGCAATGGATTCATTTGTAAAATTTATGTTATCATTTTTGGATATGTAACTTTCTGGTAATGTTTAATAGTTTTCAATTTTATTCTTTTTTAATGTTTGTTAAGAAGAGGATATAGACTAAATGGAAAGAGGGGTTTTATAGTTATGTTGTTAGTTATTTTTGTTAATTTTTACTGGACCTTTATTGATCAATAAGGAGAGCTGAAGATTTAGAGATGAGCCAAACTGGATCCTGCAATTTAGAGATGAGTTTATAGACAATGTGATGAAGTACAGAATTAAGATGTATCTGGTTGTAATTTTAAGAGACAGTCATAAATTGTTAATGTTGAATATGCTTATTATGGATGAAGAGGAAAGTTTCTTTTACTTACTATCTTTTGGGAGGGATTTTTTTTCTTACTTTTCACTTTCTTTTTATATATATATATACATATTTGTATTAGGTTTGTTAGTTTCATTTTTTAAAAATAAACCATAATAACCATAATAAAATTATTGGGAAAAATTCAAACTAGATACAATTCTAGTTTGCTAACATCCTCACGTTCAGAGAAACTAGTTGTTTCTTATTCACGTTAAAGAGAAAAAATTTTATAGGACTGCTCAGCAGCCCCAAATGAAGAGTAGGAAGCAATATATTTTTGTAATAAGCCATAGTTTATTATGTTTCAATATCGACTACAAGTAAAAATATAAAGTTAACTTACCTCCTCCATTACTTAACGTATGCCCTACTTGGATTCTTCCTGAACTTCTATTATAGTAATTCCTACCCAAAAAAAAAGAAAACAAAACAAAACAAAAAACAACACGAAATGAAAAACAGGAGATTATGAGATAGCCAGCTTATGCCGTAACATTTTCATATACAGTATATAGTGGCAGTTTCTTCCCAAGCAAACATATGCAAGTAATACATTGCAACAGTATTTCATGGATTTTTGGAGTCAGAAAAAAGTAGCTGTGTCTATGGAGACTCTCAATCATCCAGGTCATGGTTGTTTAAAGAAGCAAAAGTTTTCAGAGACAAAAACCAAAAAAGTTGCCTTTTAGAAGGCAACTTTGGGACAAAAAGCAGCCGTCTTTCTAAGAAAAAATATCTCTCCAAGTGCTACAAACTGAATTAATTGGAAAAAAACCAAATTCATACCATTAACTCCAATCAACTTTCCATTTTGTTCTCATTGGATACACACATAATATGTGTATATCATACACACATGCAACTTCCTATTTCTAAGCAAATTTATTTACTATTTAGGAAAGACTGTCTCCTCAAAAAGGAAACAACTCAATTACATACTCTAGCTATCAAAAGGAAGACCTAGTTCACGGGTGTCAAACTTGCGATGTCACGTTGCTGTCACATGATGTTTCATGACTTTTCCCCTTCGCTGAGCTGGGGTGGGCGTGGCCTCTGCGTGATGCATCTGGCCCATGGGCCACCAATTTGACACCCATGACCTAGTTCAAAAGTCTTAATGTCTTTTTACCATTTAAAAGTTCTTCCTAAAACAAAAAATACATGCAACTCATCCAAATTGGCTGAAAGCCATGCAATTAGAATACAAATGCTAACATCCCCTCTTCCTTCAGAATGTTTTATCTCCAAAAATACCAAAAAACATTATTGATCTTCCCTTCCCTTTACTACATCTGAACTTGTGACCTACCAAATTAATTCTTTAACAGACATCACAAATATGGGTCTATCATACTTACCCTCTCCCATCTTCCAGAGTACTCTGGATTTCCTTCAGAACATCTGAAAGGAGAGAAAAAAGTCATGAGAAATATAGGTGCCTATATCATCACAGCCTGGAAGAAATATAGAAAAAGTAAGTGAATGTAACATTTTGGAGCTGCAGAACACTTTTTACACTGAAACTTCTCTTAAACTGTTTTGTTAGGTAGGTTAACATTATCCATTTCACAGATGTGATAACTTACCATTGTGTCCAGATCAGACACAAAGTAAATGTGGTTTGGTTTTTAAGCATATTAGCAATTGAATTATGAACAACAGCTGAAAACTATGTGATGCAAGTATTGAAGAGTACACATCATACACAAATGGCCAGCTATGCTAAATAATGCCTATTAGTCATCTCAGATATATTAAATCTGATCTATTAAACACCCAAAACATACAACTTAAAAAGAAATCTATTGAAGTTACATGCCTTTGGGTGGAAAAACAAGTAGTTGAAACTGCATTAGTAAAAACACAGGATAATTTCCACAAAAAGTCCATTTCACAGATGTGATAACTTACCATTGTGTCCAGATCAGACACAAAGTAAATGTGGTTTGGTTTTTAAGCATATTAGCAATTGAATTATGAACAACAGCTGAAAACTATGTGATGCAAGTATTGAAGAGTACACATCATACACAAATGGCCAGCTATGCTAAATAATGCCTATTAGTCATCTCAGATATATTAAATCTGATCTATTAAACACCCAAAACATACAACTTAAAAAGAAATCTATTGAAGTTACATGCCTTTGGGTAGAAAAACAAGTAGTCGAAACTGCATTAGTAAAAACACAGGATAATTTCCACAAAAAGTCCATTTCACAACCCTTTTTCAGATATATTAAATCTGATCTATTAAACACCCAAAACATACAACTTAAAAAGAAATCTATTGAAGTTACATGCCTTTGGGTGGAAAAACAAGTAGTTGAAACTGCATTAGTAAAAACACAGGATAATTTCCACAAAAAGTCCATTTCACAACCCTTTTTCTTACTTTCATCATTGAGGAGGGCATGTTCCATCAGCCTACCAGTCATTCTTTCTGGGAAAAAAAATCAAATTAATATTAGAGCAACTAATTCTCACAGTCTAGAGACAAAAATAGGATTTTGAGAGTATTTATTTTACTTTATTTATTTATTATTATTATTTTATTAGATTTATAGACCGCCCTTCTCCCGAAGGACTCAGGGCGGTGTACAGCCAAGGTAAAAAGAAACAATGTACAATTAAAAGTAAATTAAAAAACTTATTATACAGTGTGGCCGAAAATTAAAATGGTTAAAAATCTAAAAACCCCAATTTAAGACTTAAATAAAATTTAAAATTCGGAATCTAGACAATTTAAGAAAGCCCCGCGCGAACAAACAAATATGTTTTCAGTTCGCGGCGAAAGGTCCGAAGGTCAGGTATTTGGCGTAAACCAGGGGGAAGTTCATTCCAAAGAGTAGGAGCCCCCACAGAGAAGGATCTTCCCCTGGGGGCCGCCAGCCGACATTGCCTGGCGGACGGCACCCTGAGAAGTCCCTCTCTGTGTGAGCGTACGGGTCGGTGGGAGGCATGAGGTAACAGCAGGCGGTCCCGTAAGTACCCAGGCCCCAAGCCATGGAGCGCTTTAAAGGTGGTAACCAAAACCTTGAAATGCACCCGAAAGGCAACAGGAAGCCAGTGCAGTCTGCGCAGGAGAGGTGTTACATGGGAGCTACATGAGACTCCCTCTATCACCCGCGCAGATGCATTCTGGACCAACTGAAGCCTCCGAGTGCATCTCAAGGGGAGCCCCATGTAGAGAGCATTGCAATAATCCAGGCGGGAGGTAACAAGAGCATGAGTGACTGTGCATAGGGCATCCAGATCAAAGAAAGGGCGCAACTGGCGAACCAGGCGAACCTGGTGAAAGGCTCTCCTGGAGACGGCCGCCAAATGGTCTTCAAACGACAGCCGTGCATCCAGGAGAACACCCAAGTTGCGCACTCCCTCCTTTGGGGCCAATAACTTGCCCCCAACAGTCAGCTGCGGCTGCAGCTGACTGTATCGGGGTGCCGGCATCCACAGCCACTCTGTCTTGGAGGGATTGAGCTTGAGCCTGTTCCTCCCCATCCAGACCCGTACGGCTTCCAAACACCGGGACAGTACTTCGACAGCTTCGTTGGGGTGGCCCGGGGTGGAAAAGTACAGCTGAGTATCATCAGTGTACAGCTGATATCTCACCCCGAAGCCACTGATGATCTCGCCCAACGGCTTCATATAGATGTTGAACAGGAGGGGCGAGAGAATCGACCCCTGTGGCACCCCACAGGTAAGGTGCCTCGCGGTCGACCTCTGCCCCCCTGTCAACACCGTCTGCGACCGGTCGGACCAGTCTGCGACTGGTCGGAGAGATAGGAGGAGAATCACCGATAAACGGTGCCTCCCACTCCCAACCCCCGCAACCGGCGCAGCAGGATACCATGGTCGATGGTATCAAAAGCCGCTGAGAGATCTAATAGGACCAGGGCAGAGGAACAACCCCTGTCCCTGGCCCTCCAGAGGTCATCCACCAACGCGACCAAAGCTGTCTCCGTGCTATATCCGGGTCAGAAGCCGGACTGGAACGGGTCCAGATAGACCCGAGAGTGAATGTATCATCAACACAGAAAGAGAAAAATGTCTTAAAAGTTATTAAAATGGCGGACAGGTCCTTAAATCCTCTGAACAATGAAGGCCATGACTTACTTCTGCATACCAAAACCCAATTTTGAAATTCAAATCTACCGTAAAATGACTGCAATGATTCAGATTTGAAGAAGAAAGGTGATTCAGACCATGCAGAGACATGGACATAGCACCTATTGATTAACTGTTATTAGTATTAGTAGTATTACTAGTTGTCATGCTTTAATGGTTCAACAAGTGTTAAACAAAACAGTATAAGGTAAACCAACTGCTTGAACCTGAAGTGGGAATTATAAGGTTCCCTGCTACCAACCTGATGAATTGGTCATAGGGATGGAAAGGAGTAAAGCATTATGCTCCATTTACTTCCAGGCCAAGAGATGCTACCTATCACTTATAGCTTTTATGTACACTGAAAGCTTATGCACCGAAGACAAATACCTTGTGTATCCAATCACACCTGGCCAATAAAAAATTCTATTCTATGGGATACAATGCAAGGGAAGAAATTCAAGATACCATCGTTTTCTATGATAGGCAAAAAAGCAACTGAGTTCCAAATACTTACCATCACCACCTGCTTCACCAGAGGTTTGTCTTGATTCCCTAACGCTGCTGCAAAAAAAGAAAAAACCCAATGAGACCAATTCTTCAATAGTTCTGGCTCAGAACTTGATATATCAAGCAGTATTCTTTAGTACTAACATTACAGCAAGCCAAGTTTTATTTAAGTCACAACTTGCAACATTTAGAAAGAGAACACCTAGAACAGGGGTATCAAACTTATGGCCCATGGGCCAGAAACGTCACATGCTGCTGGCCATGCCCACCCCCAGTTTAGCAAAGGGGAAAATAAGTCCCGATACGCCATGTGATGACAACATGAGTTTGACACCCCTGAGCTAGAACATTTCCCTAGAGGTGAATAGCTTGGTTTCACAGATAGATTTATATTCTATCCACTTTAAAAAAGTTAGGAATCTCAGGCTTCATTTGCCCAGAAATACACAACTGAGCAACTTAAGGTTATTGAAAAGTGATACTTAGATAGTCCTCAGTTAATCACCACTCATTCAGTGACCATCATTGAATGAATGATGGTTATGACCAGCCTCAAAGTTTTGGCTGTCTTAGTACTCCTGCTGTTACATGTTCAATCTGAGTGCTTTGCAACTGGTTCACACTAACGGGGGTTGCAGCATCCTGGAGTCATGTGATCATGATTTGCAACCTTCCCTGCTGGCATCCCACAAGCAAAGTCTTCCCTGGCAGGAAAGGACTCAAATTGCTTGGGTAAATTGTCCACCCACCCAATCCATTCACCCCCCTCAAACCTCTCCGGGGTTATGGCATGTCTTGCAGGCAACCCACACTCCTTGTGAGGAGATGCTCACTTAATGACCCACAATCTTCACTTGATACAATAGGGACTGCAGGGATTGCTATCGCTAATTGGTATGATCATATGGTGTCTCACTTTATGACTGCAACTGCTATCATAACTCAAGGACTACTTGCACTGGGTAAATCCTATAAATCGATTGATTGGACATCAGGGAACAAGCAGACGCATTGACATATTATGCTCATATACAGAGTAAAAAACAACATCTATTCAAATCTTTTCCACATCAGACATGGATCTCTTTTGGACATAGGTCTTCCCATAGTTCCATGAATTATACATTCCAAAAATTATAGTAATATGAATGCATAGGTAATATTATCATGATATTGTTCAACACTGGCCAGGCTCCCTAAGGATTTAAGTTCTTCAACAACAACACAAGAATATTAAAATATCAATCATACTGTCAAATGTTACACTTTGTATTACAAAATGGATACTTGACTTGATAGTCAGAAACTCTGACGGACATACTTCGGTTTCTTTGAAGTCCTTTCTGTGCCAGATGTGCTGTGCCCGTGGCTGTTTTCTCTGTTTTCCAATGCTTTGACAAGACATCGAGGTTCCACCAGCCACTTTGGCGAAAGGGAAAATCTTTCAAATTCTGATGGGGAGATGAGATAGAATCCTGAAGGGAATGATGGAGAAACAGCCAGTTGAGGAGGGATAGATATAATGCAAGGGGGTCTTGTTTCCTAAAGTCCTACATATGCACATTCTCCCTTCTAAACAGATTAAGGTTACAAACATACATGGAAGCTGTAAATATCCCCTTATTTGAAAATAAGTGCGCCTGAGCAAAGCAGACTTAACTTCTGAACAAACATTCAGGGCAGACTACATGATCAATGTCCAGTGTCACATCTGAATCGATTAGATTGATTTTATTATTGAAGATCCCAATGAAGTATCTAACTGTTTTTTGGATGGACATGTAAAAAAAAAATTCTAAGGATGAAAAATTGCAACTAGAATATGTATATTGATTCCTTGGGCTGTTCCCTCATAAAGGCACTTTTGTGCAAATATTAAAGTAGAGATCACTTTATTAATAGACTAGTTTAAGCAAAATTTGTGTTTCAGTGCAAAAGGAAATGATTCTTCCCCATTTCCGCAACCTGATCCTTCCTTAGCCTTCCTAACATTATAAGTACAAAGACAAAACATCTCTATGCTCTCAACTTGAAGCATCAGTTCAAAGATTTCAAAGGCCTAGCACACCAACATGTGGTAACTCGTGGATGATCCTCATATTACCTTGTCCATATCGGGTGAACACACAGGAAGCAATGCCACTCACATCCTCCTTGCGAATACAGGGATAACGCGCTTGGATTTTAAGTGAAGGCAGAGAGATAATCTGGATGTCTCCCTGATTTGTCAGGACAGCCAAGTCATTCTCGCTATGCTCAGTCTTAGAGCTGACAAAATTGGCAACGGCCATTTTTCGCACCCGGGAGCCTTCCAGAGCTGTAAGTTTCAACTTCAGTTTGGAGACGACTTTGGGTAACGTGAAAACCTGCCAACATGAACAAACTCTATCATTTCCTTCCTTAGTGGAAGAATTACATCAAAGCCTCTGCCAGTCAACCTGTAATGAGAAAAGTGCAGCATTTCCCCCCTTCACTAGCAAAAGAGCCTGTTTTTTTTTTTAAAGCAATGATTTTCTGCCTCAAGCTACAGAAAGAAATGAATGAATTTCTGCATGGCCATGATCAGACTCTCACCATTTGCCAATATCTTTCTACAAACAACATCAGAAAATGGAGTACAATTCGTTGCTGACAGGACTCCAGAGTACTGTCTTCAATTTGAGCCTGATTTGCTTTCTTTTTAAGGAAGCCACCAAACCAAATATAAATTGGGGAAAGGTGTCAAGTGAAGAGCTAGTAATGATGAAACAATGTTCAGGTATTCTGTAGCTGGGGCAGAAGGAAGGGAAGGTTGAGTCTACTGGCTCTGTTTGTACTCCTGCCCTTTTCAAGTAATTGTTCTCTTCAACTTCCAGAAGCATAGGGCAATTACCCACAGCACAGATCCTCCTATATTAATGGAGACTCTGCTCAATTTAGGGTCCCCATTTCCCACCCATTTTCTAAAATTCTTTTGGGTGATGGTGTAATGAAGATAACAATGTTGAATCAGCTATTCTTCCCCCTGTGTAGGTCACACATGTTGAGAACGGGCAACGAGTGGACAAGACAAAATTGGGAATTTCCGCCACATGCAAATCAACCTTCCTAATTTACAGGATGCTTCTCAACTCTGGGCAACCTTGTTTAGTAATACATGTCACTGAATGCCTCTTGAAAGCAAGGAAAAGGCAATGGAGTAACACTGTATTTCCAGACGTTCTTTGAACACTACATTCCAAAGAGCATCACGCATTCACACAGTGTACAGAACCTTACATATAGAGAACCCTGTTACCTTAAGTTGTTCTTCAGACACTACAAGAAGCTGATGACAACCTTGCATGTTGGGACTTTTAGAGAGGTCGTGTGCTACTTCAAGTGGTTCAGGAAGAGGAGTGCTTTGGCCATCCAGAATAATAATGCCAATAACTGGGGCTCTATGCATTAGCTGGATCTCTTTGGCTAAAGAAACGAGAAGAGAAAATGCACACAGCAATAAGGCAAGGTCTAGGTCCAAGACATCAATGAAGAAGCAGCTGCTTTGCTTTGGGATGTGTTTTTTTGGTTTGTGTTTCTTTTATTATATTGCTTTTATGGTATTTTTATTGTCATTATTATCACTGCCCACTCTATTGTGATGTTTCCTAAGATAGATAGATAGATAGATAGATAGATAGATAGATAGATAGATAGATAGATAGATAGATAGATAGATAGATAGATAGATAGATTTGTTTTCTGAGGTTTTCACGGGTGTTTATATGTAGGTGTGTGTGTGTGTGTGTGTGTGTGTGTGTGTGTGTGTGTGTGTGTGTGTGTGTGTGTGATATATATATATATATATATATATATATATATATATATATATATATATAGGTCTTTGGTTGTTCGGGTTTTCTCCGTGTAAAATTGAAGTGTCTTGGCGACGTTTCGACGAAGTCTCATTCGTCATCTTCAGGCTTCAGCTTCGTGCTTCTGGGAGCAATGTGTGATTGCAGCTGTTTCTTCCTTTTTAACTGCTAGTGGGGGTTTGAACTGATTGGGTGGGAGCTTGGCTGTGCTCTGATTGGATGTGGGTTTTTTTGTGCTCTGATTGGCTGGGGGTGTGTCCTGTTTGGGTGGGGGCTTGGTTGTGCTCAAATTAGTCTGAGTTGCAGGGGGATCTGAGCTGGTGAGCTGCACTGCTGCTGTTTGGCTTCGTGTTCGTGGTCGTGCTACATCTTCGTAGTGGGTGTCAGTCTGCTGCATGTATGGATTGGAGGGGTTTGAAGTGGCTAATGTTGCAGCTGCGGTCTGGCTTCTGGTCCTTGGTCGTGCTTCCTGATCAGTGTGGGTTTGGGTGTGCTTTCTGGGTGGATGTGTGGTGGTGACATCCTGTGTGGACCTCGTGAGTGTGGGTCTGGTGTCATTCCTCGTGTTAGGGACACGTTTGTCAATAAGGGCAGGTTTCCAAATGGCTGGTAGGCGGAGGTATCATCTCGTTTGTTCATGCTGTGTGGGCGTTTTCTATCTCGATGGCTTCTCTGATTATTCTGTTGTTAAAGTGTTCAGTTTTGGCGATAGTTCTGGTCTTTTAAAGTCAATATCGTGTCCTGTGACTTTAAAGTGTTGGACCAGGGAAGAAGTTGGTTCCTCTTTTTGAATGAGTTCTTGTGTTCTTCAATGCGTGCACTTATTCTTCTGTTGGTTTGTCCAATGTATGTGGTGGGGCAGGCGGTGCATGGGATTTCATATACTCCTTGATTTTCTAACTCAATTTTGTCTTTGGGGTTTCTTAGGATGGTGGATATTTTTGGTTTGTGCAGAATGCTGTCTTGATGTTATGTTTGTGGAGGATCTTGCTGATTCTGTCTGTGGTGCCTTTTATATATGGGAGGAGGGCTGTGCCATTTTCTTGCTCTCTGTCTTGGGTTTTAGTGGGGGTTCTTTTGGATTAGTTTGGTAATCTTATTTCTCTGGAATCCATTGGATGTTAGTACGTTTGTGAGAGTGTGTAGTTCGGTTTTAGGTGTTGTTCGTCAGCTAAGCATTTTGTTCTAGAGATGAGTGTCTTGGCTACGGAGTTGATCTGTGCTGGGTGGTGGTGTGAGAGTGCATGCAGATAGCGGTTTGTGTGTGTTTTCTTCTGGTAGATGGTGTGTCCTAGGGAGCCATTGGGTTTCTTGTAGACTAAGACATCTAGGAAGGGAAGTTGGTTGTTAACTTCTGTTTCCATGGTGAACTGTATTTTGGGGTGTAGGCTATTGAGGTGTGTGAGGAAGTTTTCAAGTTTTTCTTTCCCGTGTGGCCAGATTATGAAGGTGTCGTCTACGTATCTGAGCCAGAGTTTGGGTTTGTGATCAGATTTTTCTAGTGCTTGGGTTTCAAAGTGTTCCATGTAGAGGTTGGCAATGACAGGTGAGAGGGGTGACCCCATGGGTGCGCCTTCTATTTGTTTGTATTTTTGTCCGTTATAGATGAAGTATGTGTTGGATAGGCAGTGGTTGGTCAGATCTAGTATGTGCTTGGGGGGGTTATATTTGTTTTGGATAGCTGTCAAGGCTTCTTTGATTGGCACTTGGGTGAAGAGGGATATGACATCAAAGCTCACGAGTAGGTCGCTGGGCTGTAAGTTTTGTTTCTTTATGATCTCTATGAACTGGAATGAGTTTTTACGTGTGAGGCGATGGATTCTGCATAGGGCTGTAGTTGTTTGGCGAGAAATTTGGCTAGGTTTTGTAGAGGTGAGCCTATGGAGCTGACTATGGGTCTGAGTGGGGGTTCCTTCTTTGTGTATCTTGGGAGGCCGTAGAGCTTAGGGCATCTGGATGATTTCTCTCTGGGAATGATTCTTTGTTGGATTTCTTCGCTGATGGGGAGGCTTTTATTTTGGATCTAGTGGTTTTTTCTAGGTAGGTGGTGGGGTCTGTTTTTAGGGGCTTGTATGCAGGGTCTTGGAGTAGGTTGGTTAATTTGGTTTGGTAGTCAGATGTGTTCATAACCACCGTGGCGTTGCCCTTGTCTGCTGGTAGGATTATTATGCTGGTATCTTTTTTCAGGTTAAGTAGTGCTGTCTGTTCCTCTTTGGGTAAGTTGCTTTTGGGTGGCTTGCTGGTGCAGAGGATGTTGGAGATCTCGAGTCTGATTTTGTTAGCGTCATCAGGGTTGATTTTGGTCAGGCTGGTTTCAACTCCGCATATAATGGTCTCAGTGGGGATGTATTTGGGAGTGACTGCAAAGTTGAATCCTTTGGAAAGGACATCGGTTTCAGCTTTGGTGAGGATCCTATCTGAGATGTTATGCACTGTTTGTTTCATGTGTTGCTGTGAGGGTGGAGGGGTTTGTTTCTGGCGTTCTTGTAGTCTTCGGAGTTTGTTGGTGTGCGTGTCTGTCTTGAGGGTGGTCTGTGTTTCGGCCCTCCAGACGGCAAGTTGTTTGGATTTGTCCCAAAGTGCCGGGTGCATCTTGTTGCTGAGTTTGAGGTGAAGTGTGAGGAGATCTTTGTTGATTTGATCTAGGAGGAATCTTTTTGTGTGAAGTTCATTTCTGATTAAGGCCAATTCTGTTCTTTTTAGGATGCGTTTGGTGGCTGCAGAGTTGGAGTGGAATTTCAATTGGAAGCATTTGGGGATTAAATTTTCATCGCGGCAGTTTCGTAGGAATGCGAGGTCACATAAAATGGAAGCTCTTTGGACTTCTAGTTTTTCATAGGTCCTGGTCAGATGGTGGATTTCCTCCCCGTAGAGGTGCAATATTTGTTTTCTGAGGTTTTCACGGGTGTTTGTATATAGGTCTTTGGTTGTTCGGGTTTTCTCCCGTGTAAAATTGGAAGTGTCTTGGCGACGTTTCGACGAAGTCTCATTCGTCATCTTCAGGCTTCAGCTTCGTGCTTCTGGGAGCAATGTGTGATTGCAGCTGTTTCTTCCTTTTTAACTGCTAGTGGGGGTTTGAACTGATTGGGTGGGAGCTTGGCTGTGCTCTGATTGGATGTGGGTTTTTTTGTGCTCTGATTGGATGGGGGTGTGTCCTGTTTGGGTGGGGGCTTGGTTGTGCTCAAATTAGTCTGAGTTGCAGGGGGATCTGAGCTAGTGAGCTGCACTGCTGCTGTTTGGCTTCGTGTTCGTGGTCGTGCTACATCTTCGTAGTGGGTGTCAGTCTGCTGCATGTATGGATTGGAGGGGTTTGAAGTGGCTAATGTTGCAGCTGCGGTCTGGCTTCTGGTCCTTGGTCGTGCTTCCTGATCAGTGTGGTCACCACCACACATCCACCCAGAAAGCACACCCAAACCCACACTGATCAGGAAGCACGACCAAGGACCAGAAGCCAGACCGCAGCTGCAACATTAGCCACTTCAAACCCCTCCAATCCATACATGCAGCAGACTGACACCCACTACGAAGATGTAGCACGACCACGAACACGAAGCCAAACAGCAGCAGTGCAGCTCACCAGCTCAGATCCCCCTGCAACTCAGACTAATTTGAGCACAACCAAGCCCCCACCCAAACAGGACACACCCCCATCCAATCAGAGCACAAAAAAACCCACATCCAATCAGAGCACAGCCAAGCTCCCACCCAATCAGTTCAAACCCCCACTAGCAGTTAAAAAGGAAGAAACAGCTGCAATCACATTGCTCCTAGAAGCACGGTTGAAGCCTGAAGATGACGAATGAGACGAAACGTCGCCAAGACACTTCCAATTTTACACGGAGAAAACCCGAACAACCAAAGACCTATATACAAACACCCGTGAAAACCTCAGAAAACAAATATATATATATATATATATATATATATATATATATATATATATATATATATATATATATATATATATATATATATATATATATATATATATATGTCTTTGGTTGTTCGGGTTTTCTCCGTAAAATTGGAAGTGTCTTGGCGGCTTCAAAGTCTCATTCGTCATCTTCAGGCTTCAGCTTCGTGCTTCTGGGAGCAATGTGTGATTGCAGCTGTTTAATTGGTTTAGCTCATGGCTTATTAGAACTGTAGATGCCAGGTGTATGTAAGTAAAAAATTCATTCTTTAGCTAACTTGATTAATTTCCTGATGGAACACAGCTCCCTTGTTTTGCATGTATTGTTAGCACCTTAATGATTTCATCATGACTCAGATGAAATTCAAGAAGAGCCAATGTGGCTTTAGACTCTGAATGGAGAGATCTGAGTTCAAATTTCTAATTTCCTTGTCTAGTTACTTTCTCACAATCATACTTCCCTCACAGGCAATTGCAAAACTAAAAAAAGAAGAGCAGAAAAATATATTTTGCTCTAAGCTCCATATTAGAAAGATAAGATAAATGTAATAAAAATGCAAGAATTAAAAACTGATAAAGGGCAAAACTTTAAAGCTTGGACAATTGTTTAGCACTAACAAATAGCATATAATGTTCAAATAATTGGATAATTTTCTCTGAAAATCATCCTCATAAAGAAATAGATTATATACTCATCTTTTTCAATTAAGATTGCACAAACTGATTGCAAAGACATAACACCAAAATGTTATGCTAAAATGACTCACTGAACATCTGTAAAAATATTGTGGATATCAGTAATGGAAAATTGGTGAGAATATAGAGCTGGAAAAAGTAGTTGAAAATGAATAGGTTAAAATATTGTGGGAATTTCGGCTCACAACATATCCGATAATTATGGTTGAAAATCAAGTGCTAATCAAGTTAGAAAATCAAGGAGTATATGAAATCCCATGCACCGCCTGCCCCACCACATACATTGGACAAACCAACAGAAGAATAAGTGCACGCATTGAAGAACACAAGAACTCATTCAAAAAAGAGGAACCAACTTCTTCCCTGGTCCAACACTTTAAAGTCACAGGACACGATATTGACTTTAAAAAGACCAGAACTATCGCCAAAACTGAACACTTTAACAACAGAATAATCAGAGAAGCCATCGAGATAGAAAAACGCCCACACAGCATGAACAAACGAGATGATACCTCCCGCCTACCAGCCATTTGGAAACCTGCCCTTATTGACAAACGTGTCCCTAACACGAGGAATGACACCAGACCCACACTCACGAGGTCCACACAGGATGTCACCACCACACATCCACCCAAAAAGCACACCCAAACCCACACTGATCAGGAAGCACGACCAAGGACCAGAAGCCAGACCGCAGCTGCAACATTAGCCACTTCAAACCCCTCCAATCCATACATGCAGCAGACTGATACCCACTACGAAGATGTAGCACGACCACGAACACGAAGCCAAACAGCAGCAGTGCAGCTCACCAGCTCAAATTCCCCTGCAGCACAGATTAGACTGAGCACAACCAAGCCCCCACCAACACAGGACACACCCCCAGCCAAGCAGAGCACAGAAAAACCCCCATCCAATCAGAGCACAGCCAAGCTCCCACCCAATCAGTTCAAACCCCCACTAGCAGTTAAAAGGAAGAAACAGCTGCGATCACACATTGCTCCCAGAAGCACGAAGCTGAAGCCTGAAGATGACGAATGAGACTTCGAAACGCCGCCAAGACACTTCCAATTTTACACGGGAGAAAACCCGAACAACCAAAGACCTATATACAAACACCCGTGAAAACCTCAGAAAACATATATATATATATATATATATATATACACACACACACACACACACATATATATATATATATACACACACACACATACACATACATATACATATACATATACATATATATATATATATATATATATATATATATATATATATTTATATCTTTCGAGATATATATATGTAGGTCTTTGGTTGTTCGGGTTTTCTCCCGTGTAAAATTAGAAGTGTCTTGGCGACGTTTCGACGAAGTCTCATTCGTCATCTTCAGGCTTCAGCTTCGTGCTTCTGGGAGCAATGTGCGATTGCAGCTGTTTAATTGGTTTAGCTCATGGCTTATTAGAACTGTAGATGCCAGGTGTATGTAAGTAAAAAATTCATTCTTTAGCTAACTTGATTAATTTCCTGATGGAACACAGCTCCCTTGTTTTGCATGTATTGTTAGCACCTTAATGATTTCATCATGACTCAGATGAAATTCAAGAAGAGCCAATGTGGCTTTAGACTCTGAATGGAGAGATCTGAGTTCAAATTTCTAATTTCCTTGTCTAGTTACTTTCTCACAATCATACTTCCCTCACAGGCAATTGCAAAACTAAAAAAAGAAGAGCAGAAAAATATATTTTGCTCTAAGCTCCATATTAGAAAGATAAGATAAATGTAATAAAAATGCAAGAATTAAAAACTGATAAAGGGCAAAACTTTAAAGCTTGGACAATTGTTTAGCACTAACAAATAGCATATAATGTTCAAATAATTGGATAATTTTCTCTGAAAATCATCCTCATAAAGAAATAGATTATATACTCATCTTTTTCAATTAAGATTGCACAAACTGATTGCAAAGACATAACACCAAAATGTTATGCTAAAATGACTCACTGAACATCTGTAAAAATATTGTGGATATCAGTAATGGAAAATTGGTGAGAATATAGAGCTGGAAAAAGTAGTTGAAAATGAATAGGTTAAAATATTGTGGGAATCTCGGCTCACAACATATCCGATAATTATGGTTGAAAAGAAGAAGTTTGATAATGGCAATATTAGGGAATAGTGAGGGCTCCTTGTTGCTCTCTGAGCTCTATTTTTTCTTCAGATGTTTCATTACCCAAACTAGATAACATTACCCAAATTAGTGCTACCTGAATGGAATTTGCTCTTAGTTGATATTCTAGTAGTTTGCTCGGTCAGTGTTGGTGGGAGTGATCTTAGTGGGCTTTTGGTTGGGCAGTTTAATGTTAGCTTGTTTGGCAGTTCCTTGATTCCTTCTTGATTGCTGGTTTGATGTTAATCTTGGTGCTACTCTATGCTCATGTGGGTGTTGGTTGCTGGTGGAGATGTGTTTTGGCCTTTTTGTTCCTTTTTTAACTTGTTGATTGTCTCTTTTGCACATTGTGTGAATGTTCTTTGTATAAATCTCACGACCATCTCCATGGGTCTCTGCAGCTCAGAACACTACACCACGTATAAATACATTTTTTTATTTATTTTATTTATTTTAGTCAAGCATGTATTTTATGCCAGATACAAGTGTAAACATAATTATAAACACATGTAAAGGGTACGAATAAAAGAAAACATTAGGACAGGGATGGTAGGCACGCTGGTGCGCTTATGCACGCCCCTTACAGATCTCTTAGGAATGGGGTGAGGTCTACAGTAGACAGTCTAAGGTAAAAGTTTTGGGGATTCGGGGAAGAAACCACAGAGTCAGGTAGTGCATCCCAGACGTTGACAGCTCTATTACTGAAGTCGTATTTTCTGCAGTCTCGTTTGGATCAGTTTATCATGAGTTTGTATCTATTGTGTACATCAGAGACTGCACATCCATTCCCCAAATATCTAAGGGCCACCCTTATACCCAAGCAGTTTTCTGATTTTCTGATATACTATGAACTCATCACCCTCAAGACCATTTATCACCTATGAAAAAATCCTAAGTCAGCTCCTTCTGATAGAACGGATAAGATCATCACATCCTCAACCCTAAATGCAGTTCATCAGTGTGTCCCACTCACCCTGCTCTGCTCTCACAGGCTCATCCATTCTTCTCTCTGCTGGAGGAATGCGCAAGCAGAAGGCATACACTGTGCCCCCATTAGTACCTGCCCACAAAGAAGGGCTGTGCCGAGAACCTGAAAAGGGTAATAGAACTCATGAGTGGAATTATCATGCATAACAAGTGATGAAAAACAATGGTTTTTGTTTTGTTTTATGCACACTGGGTTCAGATCTCCAATGTAAGCATCAATGTTTTCTGTATAAGTACAGAACTTCTCTGACTCAGTCCAGTCCAGTCCAGCTCAAAGACATAATGAATAATGTGGACTAAACGCTTTCTTTAAAACTATTTATATTCCTAGCATTTGTGACAATGTGAAGAGACTGAAAAAATGGAAACAGTTATGAATCTGGACCAGAATCTGTATATCAAAACAGCCCTAATGAGTCAGATAAAAATGTGCCTAATCCAGCCACGTATTTCCTTTTTTTAACATTTGTTGTCCAACAACTCTAATTAGCGCAACCTCTGAATCCAAGAGGTAGTATTTTTTTCTGTATACTATGGGGAAAGCCATCATGTAGCCCTTTTTTCACACTGCATGTGCCTTGTAAAAGCATTTATACAAGCATTTTTCCCTAAACTAAAAAGCCCAAAACTTGATTGTCACAAATGCCTTCCTCATTAAAGCCAATATTCCTTTTCTTAGTGTGATTTGTTATTCAAGTTCTAAAAAATTACTCTAGAACGATGTTTCAAACTTGTGTTGACACATTGTTACGTGACTTTTCCCCCCTTTGTTAAAAGGGGGTAGGCATGGCCAGTGCATGACACATCTGGCCTCCACGCCACAAGTTTGACACCCCTGCTCTAGAAATTATGCATCTTGAATAAATGGCGATCACTGAGCCATTGATCAGTGATTGCCATTTACTCAAGATGTATACCTCTCATACTGAGACATATTGAGCACAGTGGTTAGAATGCAGCACTGCAGGCTATTTCTGCTGACTGCCGGCTGCCAGCAGTTCGATTCTCACTGGCTCAAGGTTGACTCAGCCTTCCATCTTCCGAAGTCGGTAAAATGAGGACCCAGATTGTCGGGGGCAATATGCTGACTCTGTAAACCTCTTAGAGAGGGCTGTAAAGCACTGTGAAGTGGTATATAAGTCTAAGTGCTATTGCTACCTGTTCCAGGTGATTTAATATTTAGTGTACAGATGTAAGTGAATGGATGAATGTGCACATGCTGCTGCTCACATTCATTAAAGGGGTGTGGTGTGTTCTTTTCCTCTTGATAAACATTTCCTGATCAAAAACAAACAAATCTGTTGAAATATTTGGAAGAGTCACTCTCTAAAATCTTTACCTAGAAGAGAATATATTTCATTAATGTTGGAAAACCTAATTATTTCCAGCCAATTGTAGTGACCAGTTATAAAGAATCAAGTGATCTATGCATTCATGTGTGTTTTGTAGGCATTGGTGGAGAGTTAGATTCTAGCCAATCATGACTAGGAAGTGATAAATGCTTCTTGTTCTCTGAGCAAAGAGACACATGGCAAGTCCTCAAAAGTGAAGTATTTCTTACTTACTGTCTCTTAGGAAGGTGTCAGCAAAATATAAGGTGCGCACGAAGCCTGTGAAAGAGTCCTCTGCTGATCGTGCTTCAATCTTTCGTTGGACTGGAGCTAATTCAATTTCTTGTAATGCGTCACGATTATGCCTGGAAATTCCCTCCTGCATTGTCCCATGAAATAAAATGGGTAACCATTGAATATCATCATCCTTTGTAGCTCTCAAACAAGCAAAATTGTTCAGATTATGGTGCTGCTACTCCACTTTTACTAATTAATTGTTAATTGAGAGCAGTTAATTGAGAGCAAACACAGAGAGCCCTTGTGTAAAAGAATCAAACGGGTCTTATAAAATGAAACCAGACTGCTGGGTAATAAGCTGAGTATCAGATTCACGTTGTAATAAATTGAAGGCTTCTGAATGGACTAGCTTCTGAGTGCATGCATTTGTTGAAAATGGCAGAAGGGCAAGAAATAATTTTTCCTTTCTACTAATCCAAGAGCCCAAGTTGCCTTCACTTAAAAGCAGCACTCTTATTTGAATCTCATTATTTCCTTCTTGTAACCTGTCAGTGCCATGGAAGGCAATATCAACATCCAGCACCACTGACCTCTCATTAAAAAAAAAAAGGATGTTAACAACTGTGTGAAGCCAAAGAACGCATTGCCTCACCTGGGCAGTTTGCCGCTTCTGATTTGAGACTCTGCTCCTTCGTATCCTGCGGAAGGACTGACGGAGAGACTTCTTTAAGGACTTCACCCTGGAAAGTGGGCCTTCCAAGGCCAGATGATCATTAGGATGGAGGGTACACCTAGAAGGAAACCAGTAGACATGTGGTCTAATCCAGGGGTGAAATCTAAAAAATTTCCCTACCGGTTCTGTGGCCATGGCTTAACTGGTGGGCATGGCTTGGTGATCAGATGACTGGGTGGGGCGTGGCCAATAACAATAAATAATAAAAATAAGAAACAAAGTATACAAAACAATAAGAAGTACCAAAAACCAACTTTCACACTTTACACACACACAACACAACACAACACAACTGACTCACACACAGTGTAAAAATGGCAACATGCAGGAACCTCACACAGTCACAAAAAGCTCAAAAACCAACTTTCACAATTTACACACACACAACACAACACAACAGACTCGCAGGAACCTCACACAGCCACAAAAAGCTCAAAAACCAACTTTCACACTTTACACACACACAACACAACTGACTCACACACACACACAAAATGCCACATACAGCTTTGTGAGATTTTTTGTGTTTTTGTAGTTAAGAGTGAAACACTACAGAAACACAACAAATCTCAGCTGCACAAATATTTTATTTTATTATTTAATTTAATTTATATTTTTTAGATCAGGAGTCTCCAACCTTAGTAACTTTAAGGTTTGTGGACTTCAACTCCCAGAGTTCCTCAGCCAGCAAAGCAGGCACATTGAGTTGCTCACTGAGGAAATGGATTGCAGGCAGGCAGATTCAGTTGCTAACTGATGCAACTGATGTAAAGCATGGCTTTGCAAGCCGGAAAGGAGCAGCAATGCCCTGGGAACAGGGCATTGGGTGGGCGTGGGTGGAGACTGTTGTAAGAGGTTGTTAAAAATGATTTTAAAAGCCTGTGATGATGAGGCAACTCATCTGGGATCGCCAGAGGAAAAAAAGATTTTAAAAGGCTCCTCTGATGATCCCAGCTGAAGATGCCTCATAGCAGCCCAGAACCTCTTAAAGTAATTGTTTTAACAAGCTCTTTGGCTGAAGAGCTTGTAAAAAACATGTTTTTTAAGGTTCTGGTAATGAGGAACTCAGCTGGGATCGCCAGAGCAGCCTTTTAAAACCTTTTTTTAACAACCTCTTCGGCCGAAGAGGTTGTTAAAAAAAAGAGTTTAAAGGGTTCTGACGATCCCAGCCGAGCCGCGGGATCATTAAAGGCTTTTTTTTTTTACTTTTAAAGGCATGTTTTCGGCTGAAGAAAAACTGCTTTTAAAAGTAAAAAAACCAAACCTCTGATGATGGTGTGGCTCAGCAGGGACAGGGGGCGGGGCCAGGGATTTTTGCTACCGGTTCTCCGAACTACCTGCCGCCATTGCTACTGGATCGGGCAAGCCGGTCCGAACCTGGAGCATTTCACCCCCGGTCTAATCCGGCATTATGACATTTCTTTCATTCAAAATATTAAACTGTGCATTTAATATATTTTGCTAGATGCCAACATTGGCCATTCTTTACAATCAACATGCTGGCAAAATATTAGAAGTCCTGTCAAGAGCCTTCCAATAGTTACTTGTGGATTTCTGTCAATGTCAGAGTTTAGTTTCCAAGCCATATTGACCTGGTATTTTAAAATTATGTAGCTGGTTAATATTTATGGTAACTTCAGATAAATTATCTCAGTGATCCTTATCCTTCTAATGGAACACCAGTCCTAAGTTCATGAAGAATCCTCCTGTCCACACTTCCCCACCTAGCAGTCAGGAGGACTTTGCTTTTATTTTGCCAGAAAAACAGTTAGAAGCAGCATAGTTTCCACCTATTCTGCTATGTTCTAGAATGTTCTAGAATCCTTAATCTTCTTCCTCCTTAGTTGGGACTGGTACCCATTTGGTACATTTTGTCTCTATATTGCATCTTAACTAACTGGAGCTTAAGCTTTTTTTTTTGGTAGGATTTTGGGAACCAGGATTTTTCTCAATAGTTTGCCCAGAAAATGCCATCTAATTATTCAGACGTATTCTTGATACTTTTCCTACCATTCTTCAGATGTCTAGTACAAATTACAACTAATTTAACAGATACTAGCATCCTGGACATAAACTGTTTCAACTCCTACCCTCAAAACGACGCTACAGAACAACTAGACACAACAACAGTTTTTTCCCAAACGCCATCACTCTGCTAAACAAATAATTCCCTCAACACTGTCAAACTAGTAACCAAGTCTGCATTACTATTAATCTTCTCATTGTTCCCATCACCCATCTCCTTCCACTTATGACTGCACGACTGTAACCTTGTTGCTGGTACCCTTACGATTTATATTGACTGTTTCCTAATATGATTTGATTGCTTATTTGTTCCCTATGACTATCATTAAGTGTTTTACCTTATGATTCTTGGCGAATGTATCTTTTTTTTTCCTGTACACTGAGAGCATGTGTACCAAGACAAATTCCTTGTGTTTCCAATCACACTTGGCCAATAAAGAATTCTAATCTAATCTAATCTAATCATGAGGAGGATAATGATTTACTCAAATTAGGAGTAAGCAATGTTTTGATGGCTAGTTACATTTAAAGTTTAGGGAAGCTAAGATCGAAGTAGGTAGAACAGGACTGTCAAACTCCTGGCCTGCAGTCCAGATGCGTCATACGCTAGCCACACCCACACCTGTTTTAGTGAAAGAGAAAAAAGTCCCGATACATCATGCTACACCACTGTGATGACATGAGTTTGACACCCCTGAGGTAGAGCAATGCTAACCAGGCAAGGCCGCAGAATACCCATTTATTATTATTATTATTATTATTTTTGTTTACATTTATATCCCGCCCTTCTCCGAAGACTCAGGGCGGCTTACAGTGTATAAGGCAATAGTCTCATTCTATTTGTATATTTTTTTTACAAAGTCAACTTATTGCCCCCCCAACAATCTGGGTCCTCATTTTACCTACCTTATAAAGGATGGAAGGCTGAGTCAACCTTGGGCCGGGCTCGAACCTGCAGTAATTGCAGGCTGGTGTGTTCTAATAACAGGCTTCTTAATAGCCTGAGCTATCCCGGCAACAGAATTATCAGTGGGTTTTACAGGATGGCCTTTTTGTTTTCACAGTTATATTAAACTTTTAAGTCTTTCTTCTCACTTCCAAATTAGCAGCAACCATGGTGGTGCAGCTCAAAAGAACTCCAGGAATGTAAAAAACTGGGACTCGGTGACCTAAGCCATTCCCTGCCTAAGTTAGATTTCATTGTAAAACCTCCAGTTTATTATATCAAAAAATATGATAGTAACACCAGAACTGAAAACAGAAAAGCTTTAGAAACTGTATACCAAACATGTCGCATAAGCCTTCTTTTAAGTATCATCTTTCCCAGAAAGTGACTTACTTCACAAAAACCAGCCGCTTTTGCTGATGATCAAACAGCCCAAATCCATGGCTTGTACCAAAGGCCACAAGTTTCCATTCTGAATGAAGGGCCAGTGATGTGACGACTGCCGGGGGCTGACATTGGACCAAGACAAATGGCTGAAAGCCAGGCTCAAATTGGACAGGCCCATCCCTGGTTCTCAGGCGTTCATGGCCCTTCCACTTGTAGCCTTCTTGGTCTTGGAGAAAGTCTGCTTCTGCGTGTTCAATCCCTTGTTCCGCTTCTTCATCATTTAGTTCCATGACAAGGACCTTCAGATAGAGATAGATTTCATTCAGAGCTGCTCTGTGAAACCTCGATACTGCAAATCTCACATTATTTGCACAAGCATTTAATCCAAAATAAATATACTTCCTCCTTTGGGCTTTTACCAGTGCAAAACAATTTAACATTTCATTTATTTTCAGACTGGTTTGTTTTCATGTTCCTCTGTAGGGGCCAACCATCACATTTATTCCAACCATCACATTTATTTTGGGACATAATCCAAGAAAAGGATGTTGCTTTAACATCCAAAGAGTCCAAATGAAATAGAAGCAAGATGTAAGCCTTATCTGGTAGTAAACTGAATATAGGTAGTCCTTGACTTACGACCATAACTGAGCCCAAAATTTCTGTTGCTAAGTGAGCAATTTGTTAAATAAATTTTATGATTCATCTTTCTTGCCACAATTGTTAAGTGAATCAGTGAAGATGTTAAGTTAGTGATATAATTGTTAAATGAATCTGGCTTCTCCATTGACTTTGCTTCTTAGAAGGTTGCAAAAGAGGATCACATCACCCTGGAACACTGCAATTGTCATAAATATGAATCAGTTGCCAAGCATCTACATTTTGATCACATGACTACTTATAGGAATGCTGCAATGACCATGTGTGAGAAATGAAGACTGAAGACCTGGTTCTGCCAGTGGGCCTGGGGAACCCAGAGCGGGATAGAGCCCATTAAATGGCTTGTGTGGGATGCTGTCTCCAGGGCGGGGGGTGATTTTATTATATGAAGTTATTATATGACTCTTCTTTTATTAATTTTATTGTTTTTATATGAGGTTTCATATTCTGTAAGCCACCTTGAGTCGCCATGGCCGAATAGGCGGCAATATAAATTAGACAGACAGACAGATAAAGATAGCTAGATAATAGATAGATAAAGATAGATAGATGATAGATAGATAGATAGATAGATAGATAGATAGATAGATAGATAGATGATAGATAGATAGATAGATAGATAGATAGATAGATAGATAGATAGATGATAGATAGATAGAGTCATAATTCACTATTTTCAGCGCTGTTGTAATTTTGAACAGTCACTACTGAGGACTACCTGTATTAAAATTGTTTTTGCACATGCAGCTTTTAGGGGAGCACTTACAATGCTATGACCAGTAAGAGCAAGAACATATTACCTAAAACAGCTAAACATTTGGAAAATTATGCCTTGTAAATACTTTGTGAAACGTCTAAGATTTTATCCAGCGGTGCAACAAGAGATTTTTACACATATAGGTAGTGCTACTCCACCTGCTTGTTGGTATTCGCTTTTTTAAAAAAAACAGTAAAAGAAAAATCATTCATAAAATTACTTGAGCATGACAGGCTTCTCCCTTTATGTTTATGGAGACTGGGACAAGGGCTAATCATTAAAAAACACCATTGGGCAAATCGATACAAATGCTTCTTGCAGTCAATATCTGAAGGACTCCTGTATCAGTTTTTAAAATGGTTCTAATTTCATAAGGAATCTACCATAGTTTATGTAATATATTTCAATGAAAATCCAACAGAGGCATTAAAAGCAAATTTATATCTCCAGGAATGCACTTTAGAACAAAATAGATGCATATGTGATTTCTCCTAACTTGCCTTTCCAGCTCGAGTAGGTGATACATCATTTACTCACCAAGTGCATCTAACTATATGTCTGCACTGGGCTGGCTAACTTTGCAAGCTGCACTGATTGCCGGTAAGCTTCTTGGTGCAACTCAAGGTGTTGGTTATAAGCTATGAAACCCTATGTGACATAAAGCCTAGTTGATGCATTCCCGATTTCTTTTTTAAAAAGGCCATCTATTGGTTGCTTGATATTTTCCTTGCCATCTCTTGTGGCGTCTGCCCTAGTTGACCTCTTTTGGATTTCTTTGATTCAAAAATGCCATCTACTGGCATTGTGGAAGGGTGCCTCCACTCTCATGGTGCCTGCCCTCTGGAAGGAAATTCTCCTGAAAACTCTCAGCTAACATCAAAAACATCATTAAAAAAGGACAACAAAGAATGTTCTTTCTGCGCCAACTCAGTAAGCTCAAACTGCCCAAGGAGCTGTTGATCCAATTCTACAGAGGAATTATTGAGTCTGTCATTTGCACCTCTATAACTGTCTGGTTCGGTTCTGCAACCCAACAAGAAAAACACAGACTTCAGAGGATAATTAGAACTGCAGAAAAAATAATTGCTACCAACTTGCCTTCCATTG
Organism: Ahaetulla prasina; assembly: GCF_028640845.1. Taxonomy (NCBI): domain Eukaryota; kingdom Metazoa; phylum Chordata; class Lepidosauria; order Squamata; family Colubridae; genus Ahaetulla; species Ahaetulla prasina. Next base: position 130,054,779 of record NC_080540.1, read on the forward strand.
AGGACCTGTATACTGCACGAATCAAGAGGGCCGTGAAAATATTTGCAGATCCCTCGCATCCTGGACATAAACTGTTTCAACTCCTACCCTCAAAACGACGCTATAGAGCACTGCACACCAGAACAACTAGACACAAGAACAATTTTTTCCCGAAGGCCATCACTCTGCTAAACAAATAATTCCCTCAACACTGTCAGACTATTTACTGAATCTGCACTACTATTAATCGTTTCATAGCTCCCATCACCAATCTCTTTCCACTTATGACTGTATGACTATAACTTGTTGCTGGCAATCCTTATGATTTATATTGATATATTGATCATCAATTGTGTTGTAAATGTTGTACCTTGATGAACGTATCTTTTCTTTTATGTAACACTGAGAGCATATGCACCAAGACAAATTCCTTGTGTGTCCAATCACACTTGGCCAATAAAATTCTATTCTATTCTATTCTATTCTATCTTGATTATTTTTATTATTTTTTATTATTTTATTTTTTATATTTGTATACCGCCCTATCTCCCTAGGGACTCAGGGCGGTTCACAGGCAATTAAAAAATACATATAAATACAAGTTAAAATAACAGTTAAAAAACTTATTCTATAGCCCATTATTAAAAATAATATAAAAAATAAAAAACCCGTTTAAAACCAATAAATTTAAAATCTAATCCAGTCCCGCGCAGATGAATAAATATGTTTTGAGCTCGCGACGAAAGGTTCGGAGGTCCGGAAGTTGACGCAGTCCTGGAGGGAGTTCGTTCCAGAGGGTGGGAGCCCCCACAGAGAAGGCCCTTCCCCTGGGCGTCGCCAGACGACACTGCCTAGCTGACGGCACCCTGAGGAGTCCCTCTCTGTGAGAGCGCACGGGCCGGTGAGAGGTATTCGGTAGCAGTAGGCGGTCCCGTAAATAGCCCGGCCCTATGCCATGGAGCGCTTTAAAGACTGTCACCAACACCTTGAAGCGCACCCGGAAGGCCACAGGTAGCCAGTGCAGTCTGCGCAGGATAGGTGTCACGTGGGAGCCACGAGGGCTCCTCTATCACCCGCAGCCGCATTCTGGACTAACTGAGCCTCCGGTGCCCCTCAAGGAACCCCATGTAGAGAGCATTGCAGTAATCCAGACGAGACGTCACGAGGGCGTGAGTGACTGTGCATAAGGCATCCCGGTCTAGAAAGGGGCGCAACTGGCGCACCAGGCGAACCTGGTGAAAAGCTCTCCTGGAGACGGCCGTCAAGTGATCTTCAAAAGACAGCCGTTCATCCAGGAGGACGCCCAGGTTGCGCACCCTCTCCATCGGGGCCAATGACTCGCCCCCAACAGTCAGCCGAGGACTCAGCTGACTGTACCGGGATGCCGGCATCCACAGCCACTCTGTCTTGGAGGGATTGAGCTTGAGCCTGTTTCTCCCCATCCAGACCCGTACGGCTTCATTGGGGTGGCCCGGTGTGGAAAAGTACAGCTGGGTGTCATCAGCGTACAGCTGGTACCTCACACCGAAGCCACTGATGATCTCACCCAGCGGCTTCATATAGATGTTGAACAGAAGGGGCGAGAGAATCGACCCCTGTGGCACCCCACAAGTGAGGCGCCGCGGAGCCGACCTCTGCCCCCCCGTCAACACCGTCTGCGACCGGTCAGAGAGATAGGAGGAGAACTACCGATAAATGGTGCCTCCCACCCCCAATCCCTCCAACCGGCGCAGCAGGATACCATGGTCGATGGTATCAAAAGCCGCTGAGAGGTCTAATAGGACCAGGGCAGAGGAACAACCCCTATCCCTGGCCCTCCAGAGATCATCCACCAACGCGACCAAAGCCGTCTCCGTGCTGTAGCCGGGCCAGAAACCGGACTGGAACGGGTCTAGATAGACAGTTTCATCCAGGTGCAGGGGAAACTGATGTGCCACCATACTCTCTACAACCTTCGCCGCGAAGCGAAGGTTGGAGACCGGACGATAATTACCTAAAACAGCCGGGTCCAGGGAAGGCTTCTTGAGGAGGGGCCTCACCACCGCCTCTTTCAAGGCGGCCGGAAAGACTCCCTCCAACAAGGAAGCATTCGTGATCGCCTGGAGCCAGCCTCGTGTCACCTCCTGAGTGGCCAGCACCAGCCAGGAGGGGCACGGGTCCAGTAAACACGTGGTGGCATTCAGTCTACCCAACAACCTGTCCATGTCCTCGGGAGCCACAGGGTCAAACTCATCCCAAACAATATCACCAAGACCACCCTCAGACGCCTCATCTGAGTCGCTGCAATTTTGGTCCAGACCGTCTCGAAGCTGAACGATTGTGTTCTGGAGGACCTTAAAGCAGTGATGGTGAACCTTTTCAGCACCAAGTACCAGGTGCCAAAAAGGGAACGCTCATCAGGGGGACAACCAGGGGCATGTGCGTGCCGGATAATGTACTTCTTCTTCTTCTGCGCATGCGCGTTATGGCGGCTTCCTGAATATCTTGTGGAGTCGGCGGCTGGAAGTCCTTGGCCACGATGCCGTTCAGCCGCTCGCCCAGCTGCTTGTCTTCGGGCTCCAGTCTTGTCATCTTCTCGGCCACCGGGAGCGAGGTCCTCGGGCCTCTTTGAACTCTCGGCTGCCGAGTATGGAGCCGGAGCCGGAGTTTGTCTTCCGGCAGCGAACGGCGGCGGCCATGTTGGGGGGGGTTGAACAGCGGCTGGAAGTCCTCGGCTACGATGCCGTTTAGCCGCTCGCCCAGCTGCTTGTCTTCGGGCCCCGGTCTTGTCACCTTCTCGGCCACCGAGAGCGAGGTCTTCGGGCCTCATTGAACCCTCGGCTGCCGAGCACGGAACCGGAGTTTGCCCTTAGGCAGCGAACGGCGGCGGCCATGTTGGGGGGGGTCTGCGGAGACGCCCGGCATGAATCAGCAGCTTTCGGGCCGTTGTGGCCACAGATACCAATTGGACATCAACAAAGGACACTAACAATGGCTGAGGCGCCCGAACACCGACGGAGGATGTTAATGGTGGTATGCTGGACACCGGGTGTTCGGGTTGCTATTAAGTTTTGGTGCTGGGACGGGACTCGGATGGGCATGAACAGCGCCCCCTCCCCCCCTCCCCCCCCTTCATGGTCATGGACTGGAACATCGCTTTCTCCCCTACTCTGACTTTTGTTATGGCCTGCCAACATACCGCAACCGTCATCAGCGGTTCACCTCTCTTTGAGCTATTTTTTCCATCAGCGACGGAGAGGTGGTTGGCCTGGACAATTTTTACAGCAGCAGAGCGGCATGTGGGGCCATATTGGGTCCAGAGGATAATCTGCCGACTTAGGGGTGGAGGCATGGACGGCGTACATCTTGACGGCTAAGGACGGACATTTTGCCACGACTTTTGGGACTATCTCTCCATGAGATATTCATTTGCCGAACTACTACGACTGCGAGGTTCCCCCGCCTCGCAGGAATGGCCCTCCAAGCTATCGAGGGCTTACCTTAACGAAGGGTCTTGGGACCCAGAGAAGTGGCATGCGGCTAAGAAGAATTTGTGGGGTTTTTTAAATAGTTTTTTAAATAAGGGTTTTTAAGGGGAGGGATTTGACGGGTGGGGGAGGACCCGTCGGGGAGGGATCCAGCCCCTGTGCTAGTTCGCGACATTACGCCATCTTGTCTGAAGGCAGGGGGGGGAGGACGTTCCAGGTCTAGAGGGCTGTTCGATCTGTACGGTGAGTGGGAGAGGCAGATATGGCGGGGGGGAGGGGCCGTATCGAGTTATGGGGGCACGTGTTCGATGTCTGAGAGCGATCACGTGCTCCGGCCCCTCAGTCCCTACCCGTTCCTCGGGTGGCCATGATCCTCAGAGCTTGGACCTTCGGCTGATGTTATGTAATGCCCGGTCCGTGGTTAATAAGGCTCCCCTGATTTGTGACCTTATTCAGGGGGGGTCCGCGGACCTCATGGGCATTACGGAGACCTGGTTGGGCCCTGAGGGGGGGGTCCCCCTTGTTGAGATGTGCCCTCCAGGCTTCCGAGCATTTCATCAGCCGAGAGTCCAAGGTAGGGGTGGGGGGGTGGCGGTTGTTATTAAGGAAGATCTAGAGCCGAGGGAGACCACTGTTCCTCAGATTGCCGGCTGCGAATCCCTCTGTGTGCGCTGGGGCTATAGGAATCAGTTGGGCTTGGTGATCGCGTACCTGGCTCCTTGCTGCGTGACCACAGCCCTGCCCGAGCTGTTGGAGGTACTGGCTGCTGTGGCGGTTGAGACCCCCAAACTTATAGTTATGGGGGATTTCAACTTGCCATCAGTTGGCCTGTCATCGACGGCAGCTCGGGAGTTCCAGGCTTCCATGACGGCCTTGGACCTGATTCGAGTAAATGATGGCCCTACGCACACAGGGGGAGGCATGCTAGATCTGATTTATATCTCTGGACAGTGGTTAAATGATCTGGTATTAGATGATTTAGTAACAGAACCAATGTCATGGTCGGATCATTTTCTCCTTCGCCTAGACTTCCGAACCGCTATTCACCACCGCAGGGAGACGGAACCTATACGGTGGTTCCGTCCCAGGCGCCTGATGGACCCTGAGAGGTTCCAGACGGAGCTTGGGCCATTCCCTGAGGATCTGGCCCACGGCACGACTGAGGAACTGGTCGTGGCCTGGGAGCACGGGCCCTGGATCGTGTCGCGCCTTTGCGGCCTCTGACCCGGCGTAGATCTCGTCCGGCCCCTTGGTTCTCCGAGGGGCTGAGGGAGATGAAACGCCGGAGAAGACGCCTAGAGAGCACCTGGAGGTCCAGTCGCTCCGAAGCTGATCGGACACTAGTTAGGACCTATACTAGGACCTACCTAGTGGCAATGAGGGAAGCGAGGCGCTCTCGCCTCCACACTCATTGCGTCGGCAGATAACCGCCCGGCCACCCTGTTTCGGGTGACCCGCCCTCTCCTACATCAGGAGGTGCGGGATGACCCTTTGCAGGGACGAGCCGAGGAGTTTAGTGGTTATCTATACGATAAAATCGCTCAGCTGAGGGACGGTCTGGACCGAATTTGGGATGATCCAAGCGAGGGAGAGGAGGCACGTCTTGTTGAGCACATTTGGGATGAGTTTGACCCTGTGGCTCCCGAGGACGTGGACAGGTTGTTGGGGAGGCTTCACGGCACGACATGTTTACTGGACCCGTGCCCTTCCTGGCTGGTACTGGCCACTCAGGCGGTGACACGAGGCTGGCTCCAGAGGATTATCAACGCTTCTTTGTTGGATGGGGTTTTCCCTGCCGCCTTGAAAGAGGCGGTGGTGAGACCCCTCCTTAAGAAGCCCTCTTGGACCCAGCTATTTTGGGTAATTATCGCCCAGTTCCAACCTTCGCTTTGTTGCGAAGGTTGTAGAGAGTGCCGTGGCGCGACAGCTGCCCCAACACCTGGATGAAGATGTCTATCTAGACCCGTTCCAGTCCGGCTTCCGACCCGGATACAGCACGGAGACAGCTTTGGTCGCATTGGTGGATGATCTCTGGAGGGCCAGGGACAGGGGATATTCCTCTGCCCTGGTCCTATTAGACCTCTCAGCGGCGTTCGATACCATCGATCATGGTATCCTGCTGCGCCGGTTGGGGGGATTGGGAGTGGGAGGCACCGTATATCGGTGGTTCTCCTCCTATCTCTCCGACCGGTCGCAGACGGTGTTGACAGGGGGGCAGAGGTCGACCGCGAGGGGCCTCACTTGTGGGGTCCCACAGGGGTCGATTCTCTCGCCCCTGCTGTTCAACATCTACATGAAGCCGTTGGGTGAGATCATCAGTGGTTTCGGGGTGAGATACCAGCAGTACGCTGACGACACCCAGCTGTACTTTTCCACCCCGGACCACCCCAATGAAGTTGTTGAAGTGCTGTCCCGGTGTTTGGAGGCTGTACGGGTCTGGATGGGGAGAAACAGGCTCAAGCTTAATCCCTCCAAGACGGAGTGGCTGTGGATGCCGGCACCCCGATTCAGTCAGCTGCAGCCGCGGCTGGCTGTTGGAGGCGAGTTACTGGCCCCAAAGGATAGGGTGCGCAACTTGGGTGTCCTTCTGGATGATCGGCTGTCGTTTGAAGATCATTTGACGGCCGTCTCCAGGAGGGCCTTCCACCAGGTTCGCCTGGTCCAGCAGTTGCGCCTTCCTTGATCGGGATGCCTTATGCACAGTCACTCATGCGCTCGTTACCTCTCGCTTGGATTACTGTAATGCTCTCTACATGGGGCTCCCACCAACCCGTACGCTCCCACAGAGAGGGACTTCTCAGGGTGCCGTCCGCCAAACAATGTCGGCTGGCGGCCCCCAGGGGAAGGGCCTTCTCTGTGGGGGCTCCCACACTCTGGAACAAGCTTCCCCCGGGTTTACGCCAAATACCTGACCTTCGGACATTTCGTCGCGAACTCAAGACTTACCTTTTTATCCGTGCGGGGCTGGCTTAAATCGGGATTTTAATCTTAAATTTATTAATTTTAAACGGGGTTTTTAGTATGGTAAATTTTAATTATTGGGCTAATTTAAATAAGTTTTTTAAATTGTATTTTAAATTTGTATATTGTATTGCCGGTTTTTTATTATGCCTGTACACCGCCCTGAGTCCTTCGGGAGAAGGGCGGTATAAAAATCAAATAAAATAAATAAATAAATAAATAAATAATACTTTCTGCTTCCAGAGCGCATGCAGTCTTCCGGTTACTGCCGTGCATGCACACGTGCCGATCAGCTGGCTGGTGCGCATGGTCATGCTGGAAAACACAAGAACTGCTCTTCCGGTTTCTACCACTGCCACATGCACAAAGGCCAGCTGATCATTGCATGCGCATGTGCGCCAGAAACTGGAAAGAGGAACAGGCAACGCCGCGTGTGCCAGGCAACAGGGCTCCGGCGTGCCATTCAGGCACACGTGCCATAGGTTCACCATCATGGCCTTAAAGGCTTGAATCTTCTCCCACATTTTGGGCTAGTCTGGATGGAGCCTCTGGTTGAGTGTGTGATTGTATGTGTTGCTAGTTGGATTCACCATCATGTTTCCTGTTTTGGTCTGACTATATACTTGTTATTTTATTTCCTTATTTTGGTTTTAACGAAAGTCAACAGGTACTGGGATGGGGTGGCAGTGGCATCAGTGCAGAGAGGTCAAAAGGAAAGAGATTTGGGGGAAACAAGTTGTGGGGGGAGCTGAAGAGGAGATGAGCAAGGCAGGGCAGGAGAAGTGTGAGGTCCTGACCTAACAATGCCATAGTTCTAGGCTAGTGAACTGCAACCAGGTTTACTAGAACTGATGTTGATAAGCGATCAATTCATGTGATATTTCATCTAATAACTGCTTTGTTTAGTAATGAATATTCTGGTCATAAACGGGGTCATTAAAGGAGGATTACCTGTAACTGGTAATTCTCCTTTAAGGGCCTCTGGTGGCTCAACGGACTAAGTCTGTCTGTTATTAACACAGCTGCTTGCAATTACTGCAAGTTCAAGTCCCACCAGGCCCAAGGTTGACTCAGCTTCCATCCTTTATAAGGTAGGTAAAATGAGGACCCAGATTGTTGGGGGCAATTAAGTTGACTTTGTATATAATATACAAATGGATGAAGACTATTGCTTAACACATTGTAAGACGCCCTGAGTCTTCGGAGAAGGGCGGGATATAAATTCAAAAAAAAAAGAAGAAGAAGAAGAAGAACTGTAGTTGTATTTGGGAACAATGTTGAGTAAATAGCAACACGTGTGTACTGCATGCAGAAGGACTGCTAAAGAGATATGGCTTGCTAGAGTTTGGAAATTATTTCCCCAGTGTGCAGTGAAGGGACCACTGTCTGAGAATCTACTTTTTAGACAGAATTAGCACAGAAAGGACACAACATCTGAGTAGCCTGGATTCCCTCCAATTCCCCCAACCCTGAAATTGTTAGAATAATAGAGACGATCTAACAGATCTGTCTAATTAAGAAGGATAACTATCAGTGTGAAAGCACAGGTCTCTAAGCTACAATAGCCCATACAAATCCCTTTGATATATATTCATCCTATTAGTACCTGTCCTGCTGTCCCTGCTACAGCTAAATAGCCACTGTATTTGCATAAGAAGATCTTCTGGATTCCAAGTCTGGGGTCATCGCTGTAAGGGTCAAAGGAGCCAACCTAATGCAGCAGAGAAAGAAGCAACGAATACCACCTGAGCACAAAAATACAGTATAGAGTTGCAAAGAGGACTTCTTTGAAAGAACATAATACGGAACAAGCTTTGGCTTCAGCAGGTTAAGGCTGCTTACCTTGCGCAGTGGAGGCCATTCATCCTCTCCCAGCTGGTTCATATTGTCATTGAGATCTGCATCAGTGAGAAACACCTTCACTGTGCTGAGTTTATACAGGAGGCTTAGACACACACCAGATGCATTCCAGAAGCGCACTGTGCCATCCTCGTGCCTGAGCCCAAAGCAGAAAGGCAGGTTATACCAGAATCACTCCCTGAGTGATTCTAAGCAAGACAGATGCTGAATGACTGGCTGCTCCACAATCAAGGCTAGCCTGTGGAAACGTTTTAGTCAATACATATTATGTATTAATGGGGGGAAAATAATCTAAATTTCCTCTTGCTTTTCATGTAGGCTTACAAAACTTTCATTATGCAAAATTCCCTTTTCACACTGATCTCTCTCTGCATGCACCTCAAAGCAGTTTTGGCAAAATACTGTAGGGCAGCCTTTCCATACTTGGTGTCTCCAGATTATTAGACTTCAGATTCATAATCTCCAATCAGCATGCTGGCTAGAAATCTATGTCATTGCAGGTGAAGACCACTTGGAGGTCATCAGATTGGGAGGAAATGTTATCAAGTGCATACTGAGCCTATACTATACAGATAGCCCAAATCTATACTGAACTGATCTGCCTAGTGCAGCTGCCCAGAACATTTCTTGGTCACATCAGATGGCAGTTTTTTGCCTGTTCCTTCTTGTTAGTTCATCAAGACAAAGAAAAGTAGGGCAGCTATGTTCTATCCATATTTGTTTCCAATAGTTCTGAAGTATATTAAAAATATGCACCTGGAAAGGGACTTTTCTTTCCAATGAGTGTTCTAAAGTAGCTTCTCTCTCATTGCTCAACTTAGTAAATCAAATATAAAAGAAATAAATTGCCATAAACAATTCAAACGTTTGTCATTCCACTTTTGGTTTACTAGTCTTGGGCTATCCTTCCATACCATGGTTACTAGTCTGTCTAATCACTGCATAGCACTTAAATAATCGCTGCCTGGATTTATCAATCTTCCATTCTGTAGTTCCACTCCTCTATTTTCATTTCTTAAATTACAGCTACAAAATTCCTGAACCAACTGTAACGCTTTGTTACCCTCCAGATTTTTGCATAATAGATATAGGAGATCTATATAAACCACAGCTATTTTTTAAAAAAAAAATGAATGTGTTTTTCAAAATGTTGGTATTACACATGTGTATGTATACACACAGATACGTATTCCATGCACTTCCATATGAGATCAAACAGAGATTTTGTGTGGGGAAGGGGATAAGGACTGATCTATCCCCATTTTACTGCTTACAGCAGTACATCAGAAATGGATTTCTATCCTAATTGATTATATGAGGTTTGGTGAAGAAGTATCATATACCAGAAACAGCAGCAGTAATTATTCCAGAGCATCAGTACAATTTGGCTTTCAGGACTACCATATCCCAAGTCTTGCATGCAAATATCTCTCTTTAACTTAGCTGCCAAAGTGTCTGGATCTTTAAGTACAATCTTACCAGGAATTTGCACAAGAATCCTGAAAATCCTTTTAGAACCCTTTTGTCTCTTTTTGAAATTCCAGATAGAAAAGGCAACAATATGAGGCTACTTAATGGGCAGAGCATGCAGGATTACATCACCTGTAGCATCCTAGCCCGCTTGTTTACTTACATGTTAAAAGGTTGTTTTAAAAATGGAGCATTGGCACCTCATTTACTGCTGCAAAGGTTGTGGCCCTTATTTTCTGTTGATTGCTTGTTACAGACTAAGCAGAGGGGAATAAGGCAGTGACGAGTTACTGTTTCTACAGAAGTAAAGCCAAGGATAAACCCGCATGCTTATACCTACCCGGTAAGCAGTAAATCCCTCTGGGGAGGATCTGGAGCTTTGCTGATACCCCCATTAATTGGCCAGGGCTGGGAAAAGGGAAAAAAGAAATTGTGGGAGGAGAGATCACAAATGGTGAAGGGCCATGATGTCTTTACAGAATAAGAGACTTGGTAGCAGGAAGCAATTAAAATCCATCAACCACTTGTTTATCTGAAATGACTATGCATGTATGACTGCATGCATTCACGTGTAATTTTTCCATGTGAGAATGGACTGAGGCTGAACACAAATCCCCTCTTCCTGTTACGAAACTCCACAGAGGTACATCAATACATGTCCAGAGTCTCCCCTCTCCTATATTATACAAATATCTATATAACAGGTTTACTGTAGGGACTGAGAAACATGGATATGACAGAGATCAGCAGGTAAGGTTGGTTCACACAACCCATTATGCATCTTCCAGGCTGGCAGCAAATCTTAGCTTTCACACTCTTAAGTGCTAATGACATCTGGCCCAATTTCAGTTTTTTGAGCTCTGTCAATCAACAAGACAACATCTTTTCAAAATTTCAGAAAGATATTCTTCCCTGAACTGCTTGGAAATAATATCCTATAAGCAGATAACTATACAATTGGGCAAGATTTAATATAATTACAGGATTCGGTTACTTTTAGATAAAAAGAAAGATTAAGCTTCACTGTATGACATACAAGAGTGACATATAAAAAAGCGAAGGGATAGATACAGATAGTCCTCGACTTACAACCATTTAGTGACCATTTGAAGTTACAACAGCATTGAAAAAAGTGACTTAGGACTGTTTTTAACCATGGCATGGTCAAAATTCAGATGCTGGCCAACAGACTCATTAATGATGGTTGCAGTGTCTTGGGGTCATGGTGATCACCTTTTGCAACCTTCTGACAAGCAAAGTCAATGGGAAAACCAAATTCATTTAATAATCGTGTTACTAACCTAACAAATGCAATGATTAACTTAATAACTGGGATAAGAAAGATCATAAAATGGGCCAAAGCTCACTTAACAATGGAGATTTGGGGTTCCGTTGTGATTGTAAGTCGAGGCCTACCTGTATTAGCGTTAGTGGGAAAACTAGCTTTGCTCATAATAACAAACTCTTGGATAATTTTGTGGCTAAAATTATCCTCCAATAATTTCATTAGTGAACTATGAAATATTTTAGAGTTGATTTGGATGAACTATGGAGAAGGCCAAATGAAGCACCTGTCTTTGTCCCAATTAAAATAATTGTCCCTATTTCCAGGAATACTGTGAGCCCACCCCTCCTCCCAGTGAAAAATAATGCAGCTGCTTTAATGTGTAGCAGGTAAATTCTGGATTCAAACTTCTGCCACATTATATTAGTGCTAGCAAAGAACACTTTATCACCATGGCAGGATTATTCACAATCACTAATTCATCTTATACTCTTATTTTTCCTCTAATGTCAGTCAAGCAGGTACTGTACAACTTATCAAATGAAACTGGTGCTGAGACTGCCATTTTCCCCTTTGCTCCTGTATTTCCTTAGAAGCAGGAATACTTTTTACCTCCAAAGCCTTATCTGAGGTCATTCAAAATCCAGTATTAACCAAGGAGAAAAACAATCACAATCTGCACCCACTTCAAATGCATCCCTATTTCAATGGGACATGCAAGTCATACCATATTAGAAAACTGAACATTCTGCTTGCTCCCAACACTGATGATCCTTTCCCACAATTTTAGAGGAATGTTGGAGACATGGTGAGAACATGTGATGGCCGAGCAGTGGAGAGATGCAAGATAAGGGGGTTGGATAGATGGCCAGCCAGGAGACTTCAGGTCTATTACTACTAGTTCTTCTTCTGCCAATACCACCATGGCGGAAGGATCATCAAACTCTGTGGGAAGAGAGAATCATCTATAACCATCATTTCACAGAGGGGTTCACAAACTCAAAATGCTAGTTACAAGGTTTATCTAGGTTAAAGAATCAACTATTTAATATTGAGTTAGGGGAAGCTCACATTTTTATGTTGTAAACCCCTGGGTGTATTTTTGTAAAATCTAGAAACACAGAAACACGATAAAGACTAAGAGATAAAATTGAGTGTTTACATTTTTCCTAAACTTTCTAAAGTGACATCAGATTGCACTTTTATGGAAGGGAACTTCACAGCACTGGAGCCGCCACCCAAAAGTCCATGGCCTTTATAACTGAAGGCAACCCATGTCCAAGATGGGATATTCAAAAGGCTTTTACCAGAGGAATTTAATTCCCAGATAACTATTTAAAGACGAATTCATTTTTTCAAGGTAGAGAATTCCAAAACATTTAGGGATTTTAATGACATTTGAGCCATAAACCCAGGGCTGTCTTAACAGCATTATGCCCCACCCTCAGGCAAAGCAGTATACTGGGGCCCCTACGACAATTACTCACAGGAATAAAAATGTAAATGGTTGATAAAATTAAACATATATTTGCATGTTAGAATTAATTTAAAAATGCAGTGAAATGTAACAAATATGTATTTGTTGTATTTATATGCTGTATTTATATGATACAAGGTGCATTGAAGGGTTAACATACACAGATTAGTATGGGGCCCCTATGCTTGTGGGGCCCACGGGACAAGTGCCCATCAGGCCCATGCGTTAAGACAGCCCTGTGATAAATCTATTGGGAACTGACATGGTTTAGTCAGAAAAGTGTTGCATGCTCGGACTTGAATTCAGTTGACAGCTTGGCTAATTTTTCAAGAGCATCCACCCTTTCACCAAACGGATTACAACAATCCAGTCAAGTGGTACACAAACCCATCAATATTGGTAGCTAAATCAGATCTTTCCAGGAAGAGACATAGAAAAAAAAGTCCCTTCTGAAAGGCTGAGCTCTTTCCCAACCCATTAAGCTCTTTCTTTTGTCTAAATTCAGTTTTAACCTGCAACACCTTATCCAGTCCATAATCTAGCCCCAGGGGGAGTTTGAACTTAGGCCAATTCGGTAAACTTCAGGTTCTTAAAATGTACCAACTTGGCTGGTTACCAGAATCATTATCTGGAGAATAAGAATTGCGTTATAGCTTTGACACTACTTCTACTGGAGAATTCATTAATTTGCTTTTGGAAAAGAAAATGCAGATAAAGTTAGCATTACATTTCAGTTAAAACACATACTATTAAAACTGAAGTTAGCAACACTGATTCTTCCCTATGATCACTATACACTATGAAGTGGTATGTAAGTCTAAGTGCTATTGCTGTTTCCATTCCAGAGTTTCAGCATGTACTTTCAAGCTAATGCATCGTTATAATTTTCTGGTTACAGTGGATCCTGAAAGCTCAGAAAATGTGTTATCAAATAATTATTCATAGTCTGTGCTCATCCAAAATGTCAAATCTTTAAAAATACCTAAAATTTCATATTTAACAATTTTATCACATGCAAGTGTAAATTGTCACATGATTTACATGTAAAAAATAAAATAAACAGGCAGCAACATTTAAATTAATCAAAAATTAATTAAAGGTGTTCATATTTAATTCCAGGCAGAATTTGATTTATTTTTCAAAAAAAATATTTTTTTTAAAAAAAGTGAATGAATTCTTCCTTTTCATTAAAAAAAACTTTAAATTACATATATGTATAACATAATAGACACAAAGATACAAAGAGATTAATCAATAAGCTAAACAATAATTAACAAACTATAATTTTACAGACATTTATTGAAAAGAGCATGTTACACTGCAAACAGGACGATTTTGGGGTAGGATTGTAATCTCCTTTCAAACATATGCCAGCATTGATAACATAATCAGTGCACTTTACAAGTAAAATTACCATTAACCATTTTCCTACTATATGCCATCAATCAATACAGTAATTATAGAACTGCCTGAAATCTGATCAAAAAACATTTCTTTATTTAAGGAGGGAGATAAGCAAAATAAGAACCTTATGGAACACCCGAATGACTTCTTCCTGAGTGTTATAATAATAGGGATGTGCAAAATGTTCTATGCGTAATGGCTGTTCTGGGAAGCAATTTCTGGTTTGATGCCCAAATCACCTGCCACTCTGAGTGAAGCCATGCCAATTTCTCTCTAACACTTCCCCCCAGGCTGCCTCTCATTAGGCCCTACCCCCTCCCTGGGCACAGGGAACTCTCCCCACCTCCATCCCCCTTCAGCTCCCAGAATTCCTGCTTCCATGCCTTCTCATTCCAAGAGGACCATGCCCCATGTCCTATGCCTCCTAGACAAAGAGGGAGATGTTTGGCCAACCAGACTCTCTTCTCATCAATCAGAGTTAGAATTCCAACCTCTCATCAATGTATCCTCAAACCAGTGAAAACCCTGGCACTTCCCACAATACAGGAGTAAGTTGGAGATGTCATGTCAGGCCAAGGTGCTGGACATGGATCACACAGTAGATGAATCAGCCTGGTTATGAGCTGTTTTTCTGGGCAGCCAAATCTCAACCACAGATGTGTGGGTTCACAGGAGATGGTGAGTTTTCCTGGTTTTTATGCCAAACTGGGTCTTATCTACCTACCTATCTGGTTATAGTCCACATCTTCACCGTTAAAGCATATCCCACCCTATGCAAAAAGTGGCTCAAGAAAACACCCCTACAAAATGCATTGTAAGCTGGTATCCGTGCAATGTAAACTTCGCTTAAGCATTACTGATAACATTCCTTCATTAGGCGTTGCTAAGTACAAAGTACAAAGCCATCTGAAATGGCCACATCTGGTGGCACATTTCAGAGAGAAAACACTGTATAAAAACATACAATTAAAAAAAAAAGAGTGCCGTTTCTCCACAGGAGCAGTTCTTGGAAAAGAGAGACATTCTCCTCTCGTATTATTTCCAACTGGCAGAGTAGCCAGCATTTTTGTACACTCTCCCCAACAACCTATTTTTTTCAGAAGCCATCCCAACTGATTGGAGCCCAAACCCTGAATAAACACAACAGCTTCCCAACACCAGGCGTACAATTATAGGAATATTACTCATGGACAATGAGTGACCAAAGGGCTCAAAGTGCTGAGCAAAACAAACAATAAGTAAGACTGGCTAAGGCTTCAGAAAGCAGCCACTGCAAGCCACAGAAACCTCAGATGACTGAACAATTTCCTGGATTAAGCAGGCAAGTTCCGGTTTACATTGCAATTCATGCGGTTTGTGCCAGCAGCTTGTCAGCAAAGTAACGTCACTAGGACCCTGAACTTCCAAGGGACCGAGGTTGCACTGCCTCTTTTGGCAGCAAGACAGAAGAAAGCTGAGCTCAATGCTTGTGTTTCTTTTCTCTCTCTCTCTCTCTTTCTCTTTCTCTCTCTCTTCCCCCCCCCCCGCCCCCAAGGAACAGGAACAGGAATGGAGCATAACATTAACAGCTCCTTCTGTCTGGAAGCAACTGAAGCAAAGACCAAGATAAGGAAAAGCCCAGAGCTTCATATGAAGAAAGCTTACTCATTTGCAGATACTTAAGATAGCTTTCCCAAGTAGTATGAGTCTCCAGTGCTTCCTGGTAAATTAGGAGTCAAATCTTTGGGGGAAGAAAGGGTGGCTTAAATCCAAAGGACATTTGGGCCCTTTCACCTTGAAGTCTGTCTCTCATTAAGTCCCAGCAATCACCAGTACAAGAAGCAGGTCTAATTTCCTTCCTGCTCTAAACTATTTGTTTGTACAATTAAATGTTTCAGATAGCCATTTAAAAAAACTCAAATCTATGATGTATTGGTGTAAATCAGAAAAAAAGATGTGAACACTATGAAACAGTTCCTTCATTTCAATAAAGTAAGGTTTGTTTCAGATTGTTATATAAATGTATTGCAACAGGGAAGATATGCGACTTTTCAACTACTATCAATATTTAAAATCAACTTTTCCCAACATTTTATATTTCACTCTTTTATCTGAATGTTTTGTTTTTGCTTTAATGTACATTTAATACTTTTAAATACTATTTAAATATCGAATGCACTTTGTGTATTTAATACAAGCTAATGGAGTAAGATCAGTCCATAATATATGTGAAATATACTACAACAAAACAAAGAATATGAGGATAGCAACCTACAACAAAACCACTGACAGATTATAGTACATTTCTACCAACTGTACTGGATGAGATAAAAGGCTGGATATAAAACAGAAAACAAAATGAAAGGGCTTGAATGAACAACAGCGCCCTACTCTGGCATCTAAATGTTTGCAAAACAGACGATAGGGATAACTTCACAAAATAATATTCCAAAACCAGGGCACACCACCTAAAATTATCTGCAAAAGGAAGTGATACTCGGCAAACTGTGCCTCTGCAACAAAGGTATTTGGAGCAGGGTATCAGAAACACGTTTTGAGTTATGGGCAAGTTAATCATAGCTTCACAGTCTTTAAAATCTTAAGTGGCTTAGGGTTTAAATGTAATTGAACCTAAAAATGAACAGGCAAGCAGTTCAGTTCTTCTAAGGAATATAGAGGAACGGTATGACAAGGGAACAAACCACTCACTAATCAAATTAGTGAATTAGTCTCCAAGAGTTCAGAAATGATACTGTATTAGATCACTATTTCAGCCTTCTACATACCTGCGAATGGTTCAGCATTGGCAATGACGAAGAAGTCTATCACCCGTGATGTGAAGTCAAAGGCAATCTGCCGACTGCCATGAACAACTGTAATGCTATGCCGGTCACCATAGCTGGCTCGAGGCATTCCTCCTTGGAATATGAGGTAAGGGAGTCTTAAAGAAAAAAAGATAATATTCTGAGTCTTCATTTTAATAGCATTTCATAGCTAGGATTTTTTAAAAATGGTCTTACTGAAAACTGCATCTCTCCATCTTTAAAATGAAATCCTTTAAAACATTAGCATTGGGTAAGCAAAGTATGCAATACAGGTAGTTCTTGACTTACAACAGTTCATTTAATGGCCGTTCAAAGTTACAACAGCGCTGAAAAAAGTGACCTGCAGCCATTTTTCACACTTATCCCCATGGTCAGGTGATCAAAATTCAGATGCTAAGCAACCGACTCATTTATGAAGGCTGCAGTGTCCTGGGGACATGTGATTTGCAATCTTCTGACAAGCAAAGTCAATGGGGAATCCAAATTCATTTAACAACCATGTTATTAACTCAAGAAATACAGTGGTTCACTTAACAACTGTGGCAAGAAAAGTCGTAAAATGGAGCAAACTCACTTAACAAATGTTTCACTTAGCAACATAAATTTTGGGCTCAATTGTGGTCGTAACTCGACGGCTACCTGAACAAGAAACACATTGTAAGGCCTAAATAGTGGTGTGGGTGTCTCAGTCATGGAACAGCCTCGTACCTGAGAATCTGAGGGATCCTTTATCTTTTAATCTCCCAGTGGGTTGTGCAAACTTGGCTTGTTCCTTCAAGCATTGGGCTAGAATGGAGGTTGAGCTGTGAGGATGATTGATCTGGAAGGGTACTTTGTTTTTAATATGCTCCTTATGTATTGTTGTGAGTTGCTTAGTTAATCGTATGAGAAGCAGCTACAGTATATAATTGCTGTAAATAAGTAACTTTACTTATATGCATATCTCAAATTGCCAGCCCTCCATGATAAACCAGATCGGAAACATGACCAGATGACCTAATTCTACTTTGTGTAAGGCTACATTAATAGAATCTTGCAAGTCTGAAAATACAAATCTCACTCTATCGTTTTTAATGGCCTTATCAATTCAGGTAGATTCTTTCTCAGTTTCTTTCTCTGACTGTTAAGCACTGGGGTCTTATCCTTTTCTTACCTGATTGTTCCCTAAGCAGTATCTCTTTCCCTCATCCCTCAAGGCAGATTCCCACATTACGAAAATAGACATTGCTTTTCCAAAGCTCCTTTAAAGAGGAGCCGTTCCTTGTGGTGGCAACTTACTGAGAATTTTCTCTCCTCAGGGTCCTCTGATAGAGACTTAACTGTTATATTTTAGGTACTTAGGAGTCCTTTCATTCTATCATTTTCAGTAGTATTTAAGATTCTTCTATCTGATCTTTAGCTGTCATTTCTATTTGTTGCATTTTCCACTGTTCTCATTCTGGCTGCCACTGAATGATATGAAATATGGATATATGCCTATGGAATTTTAAAATTACAGGATAACTATTTATAGTTAGTAGAAGAAAAGCCTGTAGCAAAAGGCAGATTATAAATCCTGTACGGAAGGCCACAGCATCCATTCAAATTGCCTAAAAAGAGACAGCAACATTGTATCTGATAAGTATATACAAATCTTTATTATATGTAGAAAGAGACACATGGTTGTTGTTACTTAACTAGTTGCAGGTTTCTAGGAATAGCCTCTCTTGTTACTAAAAAGTCACTCTATACAGACAACACAACATTGTCATGTTACTCATCCATAATACTCACCCATTCTTTGTTGTTAGCCAGTAAATTTTGGAAATGGCCTTGCATGGGAAGGGACCTACAACAGAATATTTATGAAGATTGTACCATATGTTCTTGTATTGCAAAACTCACAAACGGTTTTAGTAAAGCTGACACAGCATCTACATTGCATATAAATTGCACAGCCAGGCAGCTTCACCAACTAATTATGCAGAGCAAAATATACTCAGATTGCCTTTATAACATGAAGGATAAAAGGAAAAGCTAATCCTGTTTCACATGAACAGCCGTCATCTATTTTCTGGTAAAAAACTAATTCCAAGGGCTAAAAAAACCTGCCATCCCTATATATCTCCAGAAGCTTTATTAAAACTGTTAAAATTGTGATTGCTGTTAGACATCAAATTGTCTAGCATTTCTGATAATTTGTTTTCTATGATTTGCAGTCTATTTTTTTCAACTGTTTTAATGCAAGTGCTTCTTTTGGCACAAGTTTTAGTCTCTGGTCATAGAGTCATTCAGATAAACACATGTTACACATAAACCCTGTAGCAATTAATCAAGTGGCACTGTTTTATCACATCATTTGAGGAACTCTAGCAACATGAATCAAAGCTGTAAAAAAGGTCTACATAATATATTGTTATGTTATTGATCAGATACTAAACAATCCTCTCTCTTTCTTGCTTTTTATATCCTCAGGGTGGCATATATGATATTTGAACCGGACAGGCCTTCTTGGAATAGCTAATCTGTTATGTTCAGTTTAATAGGTCCAGTGTTTCTAAAATCAAGCTTTGAATTTATTTATCAAATTTATACGCCACCCCTTTCACCAAAGGCGACTTCCAATAAAATCAGAATCAAAGTAGATGCCAAAGGTATATCTTCCCAGCTTCCCACATACTAACCATAATGTACTTTGCTTTCCAAAGGCTCAGGCTGCCTGTCATCGCTTGAAATTGGCCACTGTGTATAGCTCCCATCATAATGGCAACTGATGATATGATGACCATCCCTCATCCAGAAGAGATTCTCTAGTTGCTAGAGAGAAACAAGAGACACATCCTGAAGTAGCAACAGGATCAATTTGCTCAGAATGTCTGTATTTAAAACATGGTCTATTTATTTCTCCATCTTTTATCTTGAATCCTTATAGAATAGAATAGAATAGAATAGAATAGAATAGAATAGAATAGAATAGAATAGAATAGAATAGAATAGAATAGAATAGAACTTTATAGAAATATCATGTGTTGGAAATCTGGAGTTCATTATAAGTTGTTAACAGGCTCTTTTCTCCTGTAGCTAATGCTTTGAACCAGGCTACAGAGCTAACAGGAGAGCTGACTCTGGTCTGCCTCTTTGCCTTTAGATTACCATTAGTCTGAATTGGCCAGATTCAGGCTGTAGTGGTGCTACCGCAGTGCTCTACTCTGCATTTTCTCCCCAGAACAAAGGTGGTGAGCATATACCTGCCTGGACTCTTGGCCCATGAAAGCCACAGCACATTCATTCATCTTCAAATCAGAGGATGTGCCTTATCTGAGCTTTACCTGAGTCAGTGCGTCACCAGAGGTCTCACATCCAAAAAGAAGTGTGGCCAGGACAAAAGCTAAACCAAATGTAATTTGATCTGCTGGTGAAAGATTTAATCATTTCTTCTGTTTATACATAGCCAGTGCAAACTTTTGGAGAGGAGCCATATCCACAGTTTTGGGGAAAGGTTTGGCTCTCTATTTCAGACTGACCTAATACGTGTGACCTTCTAATGAAAAAAATTCAATATTCTCATCAGACAGCGTAAATGTGTGATAATGTGGAAATAGCGCTGTCAGTCACCAACAAATCAGGCCAACTAAGAAAGTTCAACAGAGCGTTCAAAAGAGAGAAGGCAGCCTTTGACAACTTGTGGGCTCCCTCTACAGCAAATTCTCTCATCTCATGGGCCCTATGACCTCTTGTTTCTCCATTAACCCTGCCAGTGTAAGGTTTGTCTTTTCAAGTTGCACTCCTGACTGTTCAGTCATACTGTTATTCTAACCAGCAAGCCGAGCACTTTAATATGCTTTAATATTGGAAAATGCTAATGAAGAACTTGAAATCATATTCTAGGGACTAGAGATCTTGTGGGTTAGCTATATGTTAATAAACTGGTATAATAAAACTCTGATAATAATTGGGGGAGGGGAATTGTTTGTTTTCATGTTTCAGACGAGGGTAATGAAACAGCCATTTCCTATTCCCTACTTTAGGAAGAAGGCTGCTGAAAGGATAAACTGCAGGATAGGAAAAATGCATATTCTTTTACCACCTTCTTGCTCTCCTTTTAAAAAAATGTGCAAGGACGTCATAATAATTGCTAGACAAAAGATATTGTTAATGCCCAACCACATGTCCCTGGTCTTTGTCTGCACAGAATTCTATGACCTTGCTTATATTGCACAGTAAACTATACATTCATGGCTTGATTCTTTATTACAGTCAATGGCCAGTCCATTTAATCCTAGCTTACTAAAGCAAAATCTGCACAGGTCCACAATAACTCATAAACAGCAATTTACAGAAAAAACAACAGATGGTCTCACACAGTACATTAAGCCACATTCAAGCCAATCACATTTCGGCTTATCAATTTGGATGAACATAAACTGTAACTTGCTATATAAACTAAGGAAACAGGGACTTCCTAGCCTTTGTTTGGAACTTTCAGAATCCACGAGTACCTGATTGCCAAGTAAATGATGTGTTGCTTTCTTATTTATCAAATCCCAGAGAACAATGAGGCCCCTGCTGTAACCAATCAAAATCTGATTGGGATTCCGAGGATGTTCCTGTAACACTTCTACCAATTCCAGTGACCTTCTGTTCCGATAATCTTCTGGCACTCTGTGAGGAAACACAAATGGAGCCATGTAACATTACTGTGCAAGCAAAAGAAAGAAACTGAAATCTGTACATATGGAAGGGCTCCATCTTCCTCTGCACCAACGTAAGGCCAAGTACATGGCTTCTTGCCAGCGCCACTGCTTTCAGCTCCAAGCAGACCATGCTTTTTCACCAGCAGGCTCCAGGCCAATTGATGAAAGTAATTCATGTTCCACAGAAACACTTCTATTTCTAAATTAATGTGTTGTTTGAGTACAACATACTTAGGTAATCTAATTCAGTCTGTTTTTTCCTGGGGTGTGTTTAAGGAAAGAACATGGTACTTTGACCTATCTGAACAATGTGGTCACAACAGAAGTCTTTTAGTGGTTATGGTTTGGAGGCTGAACTTTCAAAAGATGTAAATCACCTAGGTTATTAAAGACTGGACAAGCGTAAACTCACAGGCCACCCCGAATGCCACTTTCTCTGATTTTAGGCCTTGCTGACCTCTGTTCTTAGGAGGCGGCTTTCACTCCTCCATAGAGAGTTGGAACATTTACATCCCAACAATTCTGCCTACTCACATAAGGAGCATATTCAGATTAGGTAAGAAATGAAACCTCCCTGGAAAACATATATAGGGTCCCCCTAACCAACTTGCTCAGTTTAAAGAAGCTACTTAGATAAGCAGTAAAATGTTTCAAACCAACAAGAAGTCCAATCGCCATGACTCAACTTCCAGACTTCATGTGTGACATACAGACAGGTTGTATGTTGATCGAGACTTGCAGAATCTATATCCACATCTATGGTTGGATTTATAAACAGGGCAAAATCTTATAAATTTCATTAGCTAATATAACCCCAGTGTGTGACATCACCTTTGCAATACTTCTTCTGGACTGATGAGCTGGTCTTCTAGCACCCTGAAGGATGGGAGTTCTACCACAAACACATTACCACTTTCAGTACCAAGATAAAGAAGTTCTTGAGAAGAATGTGTCAGGATTGCTGTAATTTGGGTAGCACTTGGAGGGGAACTAGAAGTGGACAAAAAAAGTATTTTAAGATTCAGTTGCATGAACTTGATATTGCAATCAACGTTCATGTAGCACCATATAAAATAAATATTTGATCCAAAATCTATTTGTAAGAATTCAGAAAGGACTACCGAAGACAAGTTACTGAAATTCGAACTCTGTGGAGTTATCAGTGTTTTTATATATATATAAATAAATAAATATATATTTTTATGAAAATATATATATATATATATATTTTTATGAATAAATATATATATATATATATATATATATATATATATATATATATATATATATATATATATATATATATATATATATATATATATATATATATGAAACAGAAAATGTCATGTGGTTTATGAATACTTAAACTTGCAAGAACTTTGTGATAGTCCTATCTGCTTGACAATTTTGGGTTTAAGGAATAGTAAACAAAATACTAGCAAATACTTTACTGATGCTTGTTAATATTTCCCTCTTCACCACTATCCTAAAATCTGTACCACACTTTTGCCATTGTTTTAATTGCAGTGGCTTAGGCTAAGTTCAGACATTGTATTCATCCTCTGATTTTCTTACTGTACCACAATTGGCTTTTGCTTCAGATGAAATAACAAATCACATTTGCTCAAATAAGGCCAAGAGGAAAACTGGGTTTACAAAAGATGACGCAAGAGTGCAGGGAACTTTGAGTTTATATTTTCCTGAAATTATCAACAATGAAGAATTTACTGTATATCAAGCAAGTTGGCTTTCTTAGCAGCCCAGAAGTGCTAGGATTGGAAGTATCCTAATTACCCAGGGGGCCCGCGGAGTGTGAAGTGTCTTTCCTCCTGAAGCTCTGATGTACCATGATGGGAGTGTTTCAGGGTCCATAAATGTAGGCTGTTATCATCCAATAGGGTCACTAAGCGGCACTGAAATTTATCAAAAGAAACAGAGATAAAGCCATCTTTGGAGAACAATTACGTGCAGCAGCATTTCAAGAACTGAGCTATTGTTTTAAGCTACAATCCATGACTAAACTGAAATAAAATTCCCATCTGGGATGGGACAAAGTTATACAGAAACAGATTTTTTACAGAATCTCCACTTTAGAAGTCTATTCCAAGGGGATAGCCAAGAGCAATAGCCAGGCCAATAGGTAAATGCTCACGTATTTTACAGAAGTTGACAGCTTATTTCAGCACATATACTGTCTATACCAAGCACAGGAATCCCTTTTAAGACAAGATCTATCCTATGAGGGAAAAAACAACCACCCAGTCTGGCCTTTAAAAGCCATAAGAGACAGGGCAGTGATGATAGGACAACATAGGAATTGGCAAATGAGATGGAGAGGGAGGTGTGTGTGTGTGTGTGTGTGTGTGCGCGCGGGCGGGCGATACTTTGAAAGATGCAAGATAAAGATTATAAATTGCTCACACTGGTGTATAACAAAAATAAATAAAAAATTAAAACATGCAAGATCTTAAGAAAAATTCTATATCAAGGCGGACCAAAACAACTGGATTTGCACATTTCAGAATATAAATGTACTGTTACCAATATTTACCCAATTTAATATGTGGTGTCCATTTAGACCAGGGGGTGTCAAACTGGCAGCCCCGCAGGCCGGAGGTGTCACGCACAGGTCACACCCACCCCAGCTCCGCAAGGGGAAAAAACATTGCAATACATCACGTGATAGCTAGTTTGACATCCATGATTTAGAGCAGGGGTCTCCAACCTTGGCCACTTTAAGACTTGTGGAATTCTGGGAGTTGAAGTCCACAAGTCTTAAAGTGGCCAAGGTTGGAGACCCCTGATTTAGAATACTGTTTCTAAATTGATTAACCAGAAGAAAAAGAAATTATAATGCAGTACATATGCAGTCAACTGACAGATATTATAAAGTACTAAATGTTTCCACAAATTCATACTTAACTGCTTTTGATATAGGGAACCTATTCTGGACATTCAGGACACACTTGATATCTAACATGTTAGAAAAGAACTGGCCCAAACAGGAAGTTACTTTCAGTTCTAATGTGCAATATACAATAACTTTATCACATAAATCAAATGAACCTGAATTTATTAGGCTTATTAATGAGTGTGCCTCTTTGGTTCATAAATTTGTTCAGCAAAATGGTCCTACTCTGTCTTCTCTAACTGTATTTTTTTGTATTACCTTCTATGTTTGGAAGCCACTTCCCTAACCTATTTTACCTTAATCAATTCATTAACGTAGTACCATAAACTTTTAATATATGGTGGAAAATATTTGTAGCTCGGGTTGTAGATGTTGTTTTTGGTTCCGTTGATGAGGTTACCTAGTCTGATGATAAATTTGTTCGGAAATTGGTATCCTCAGCTGAGTGTCAGTTTGGTATTCAGAATATTTGATTTTAAATCTAAATAGTGGTTAGGGTTGGGCTTTAACACATACTCTGGGGCACCGGCACCACTTTTAAGAATTAACACATATCCAAAGAATGCAAAAATGAAAAAGAAGATTTAAAAATGTCACTTCATAAAAAGGTGTGTGTTTGTTTAGTTCAGGCATCAGGAATTCAGATTATCAGATAGGTAAAATTTATCCCTGGAAGCAAGGTAACTTTGGGTTAACCGATCTAAAACACAGTTTGTGTAAATTCTTACTTTTGTGTAACACTAATGCTTAAATACTATGAAAAGCCCAGAAATAGTTTGGAGTGCTTAAACTTGATGGACAGAATGTTAAGGAAGTACAAGAAATGGAATATTATTGGAGTGGGTTTGAGAACATCATGCAGGGTAAAAGCTTATGGTTGGTGGTGGTTTGTTCTCTGAGCTTGTTTTTTAGTTTTCCTATAGATATTTCCTGATTGAAGCATTGGAATCAGATCCAAATTTCCCAAAACAAATAGAATATGAAGTACTCCAAAACGCAGGATCTTTTTCCTAATATGAAAGGGACTTTCACTCAATATGTACACACTCTGTTTCAAAATAAGAATTGTATTGAAGGAAATTACATGATACATTAAATATATAGCGCTTTAATTTCTCTTTTTTACTCCCAGGTGAGTACATGATGCTTCAACGTAGCACAGCACTTATGATACTTAAGAGAATTGTGCACCAAAACAGATTCAAAGGGGAAAAGGGAATTTGGAGAGTGTGTGCGAACGTATCATTGTACCTGTTGGCAATTTTTTAATCAAGCTGAAAACACACAAACTAATTGAAAAAAGTGCTTGTTTTAACAATTTGTAGTGCATACAGAATGGACATTCTGAATCACCCTTTGAATTCAGATCAGTGCACAGCCCTGGTATTTAGCCTTTTTAAATGTTTAGCTCTTGTCTTCCTGCTCTGTTCTTCTCCAAACATAAAGGTTAAGAAGAGATAACCTTCATTAGCACTAATGATTTTTTAAAAAATCCTACAGGAAGTTTCAGGCTGCAAATTACTGGGAAAAATGTTTACATCATTTCCTTCTCCCACAAACCCAAAAATCCTAATCCAGAGAAGGGTCCCATACAGAAAATAAGAGGTCTGTGCTTTTCTTCATCTAATCATACATCTGATATACAGGTGTCCTTAGGACTAAGGTAGTCTTTAGTTAACATTGCTTAACAATGCCAATCATGGCAGTCCCCACTGCTGTCATTAACTGACTCCCACAAATTGTTAAGTGAGGACTCACTCTTATCCAAACTATTGCCGCCTTGGTCCCTCCCAGCCCCAAGCCTTGATAAGTAAGGGACTGCCTCCTCTTGAACTCCACCCACATACCTTTCTTCCCACTCCATTCTGTCCTTTTGGCTGCCTGCCCGATCCCTGCCAACTTAGCCCTGATGCCACACTATGCACTATATTGGCCTGGGTCTTCTTTCAGACGGGTGCAGCCAGGGTTTCTTTCACATCCTTTCTGGGGCCTCCATTCTGCTCCATCTAAGGCCTTCTTTCACACACACACAAAAAAAGGCAGGCACATGAAAGAAAAGCTGACTGCACTGGTACAAAAGAACCCAGAAGCCCTTCTTTCATGCACCAGATTTCTTTGGCAAAAGCAAGCCCTTGGTGGAACATGAAGAGAGAGTCTGGCTTGCATGCAGTAGCCCCAGATGGAGCACAAGAGAAGGCCCAGCTGCATGAATGTGAAAGATGATGATATGAAGGAAGATCACAACTGCTGTGCAGTACTGTGGGACTCAGGGCTAGGCAAGGACAGCTAGTGGCAATGGGTAAGCAGACAGTCAAAGAATGGTCATAAGGATGGGTGGGCCTGAATTTTGTTCATATGACTGCACAGTCACTACAACGGCCAGAACTTCAAGGACCGGTCATAAGTCCCTTTTTCAGTGTTTAACACAACTTTGAATGGAAATTAAGCAAGGTTTATCTGTATACCATAATGCACATGTTAACGAATTGCTCAGATTGATATGTTCCACTAGCCGAACTAATTTAACCAGCAGCATGTTCAATCCACAGCAGAACTCTATCACATTCAAGGAGAAAATACTGAAATTGCCACTGGGTATGCTCAAGCTCTAGTTTTATTTATTTATTAAATCTGTATGCCACCCATCTCTCTATTATGCGACTCTGGGCTAGTTTACAATGATTTAGGTCATCATAAAAACATTAATCTTTAAAAGGTGTCACATTAGATACTAACTGAATTGTACAGGGCAGTTTTTGGGAAGTAGCAAGCATTCTATTTGAGCTCCCTTTTCTCCTTGGAATAAAGAGTCTGAATTATCTTCAGGATAGTTAAATGGAATGGAAAGAAAACAGAACAGTTCATGATTCTCAATAATGCAGTCCTCCCAGTAACTGCATCAAGCAGTGTTTGGTCTCTCAGGAAACTGGCAACAAAACACTTAAGGAAGAAGACCACAAAGCTGGAATCGTCCCTCTGACAGGTTCTGCTGGAACCAAGATCCAAAATCAAAGTCTTCCTGTAAATTAATATGTAGGATTGGGGAGCTGGGAATAAAATGAACACTTCACAAACACTTCAGGAATCATACTGAATTACCAGCTACATCAGTGCTATAGCAAGTTACATTAAAAATACTTTCATTTTAATATGGAGTAATTGTGTTATCTCTGAGGAAGCCAAATTTGATTGCATTAGTTTTACTCACCTGTTCAGGAATGAAATGTATCTGCATGACAGTGTTGGTCTCTTCGTGCAAACCCATGAATTCCACTCCTGGAGTACCGTAACTGAACCAGTATTGAGGTCAATAGCATTGAAATAGACATTTATTAAACTGACATGTAGTGTGAACCAAATAATTGTATTTTAGGAACACAGTCATTCTTTGTTGTAATTTTCTGGGCTGACCACACTTCTTCTAATAACATTTTTAAATAATATTTTATATAGTTGAGGACTATTTCCATTAATCTGAAGAGAAGACAGCAGAAGTATAGAAATTTACTCCTTGATTTATATGAGTTTCCCTGGCAAAGGACCCTTTTCAAAGCCTTTCCTTAAACTTTTTAACAGGTTCTTAAGATTTAAATTTTTGAGGGGTTTGATCACATGCACTTTTTAAAGAAATGAGCAGGATGGAATTGACTGGAACCTATTTGTTCCCAAGGAGGCTCCTGTTTCAATCCATAAATCCAGGTATGCAGATGATCCAATTATATAAAAGATTTCCAAAAGAGAAGCCAATTAAAATGATGATTATGTGCATTATGTGCATTTAGACTCTTTGCCATCCATTTCCTCCACTCTTCTACATTTAACTGACTTCATGATGCAGGGATAAGGATTGCATTTTATATATTGGGGCTAAATGTAAGAGAAGCAATTTTAAAGCAGTTTTTTTTAGTTACCGTATATACTCGAGTATAAGCCGAGTTTTTCAGCACGTTTTTTGTGCTGACGTCCTAAACTTATACTGGTCTATCTGACTTATACTCAGTTTTTTTTTTTTAAGCCCCTCGGCTTATACTCGAGTATATACGGCTTATACTCGAGTTTGTTTTTTTTTTCTTTTTTTCACATTTTACCGGACGGCGCGGGGAAGCCCTGCCGGTGCAGTGAGAGGGCGGGGCGGGGGACCCGCCAGCCTTCTCAGCTGAGGGAGGGAGGGTTTCCCCAACCGGTAGGTGCCTCATTTCCCACCCTCGGCTTATACTCGAGTCCCCAGTTTACCCCAGTTTTTGGGGTAAAATTGGGGACCTCGGCTTATACTCGGATCGGCTTATATTCGAGTATATACGGTAAGTATTTTTGAATTTCTAAACAAGAATTTACACTTTCCATTACCCATGAGAGAAACTAACTTAACGTAGCACAATATGAGGTCCTAGGACTCCATTCTAAAGTGATTAGGTTATCCTGGTTCAAGTCTTACCACTGTTTCAAAGACAACCGACTTAAAGCAAGCTAGCATTTTTCCATCCTATACAGAGATAACCTTAGTGCCATTCATGTTCACAATTATACTTTATATGATGAGGAAAAACAAGATCAGCAAGTGTAATTTGAATTCTAATTCTATCCACTTTAGCCTGCTGGTAGTGAAACTGTGAACATAACTGGGAAATCTGTTCCATATTTAGGAAGACCAAATACCTTAATGGGGCTATTGTTGTTATATAATATAATGTGCAGAAATGTTTTGAATAAGTTCTACCTACAGACTAAGAATGAGAGCTGTGCAGTACTTTGATTCAAGTTTTTAAAAGAGATTCATAGTTCTGCTATCACACAGTCCTTAGAAAAGGCACAGTTGCTTTAAAGAAATTATAGATAAATACTATTTCTGGGCTCCATAGCATCTTGGGGGATTCTGGTCTAAAGCATTATATCTACTAAGTGTGTAACTAACCTACTTTCTCAGAAATAAACAACTGAAAGGATACATTTTGATGGCTCCTGCCCGGGTCCCAATAGCCATAAGGTGGAGAAAAGCACTGTAGCCCAGGGCACTTGGCTGGTGAGGAAAACCATGTTCAACTGTCTGGTGGAAAAGAAAAAGATAAATCAGAAATATACATTATACATAAAGACAAAAAACTGTGAAAAATGTGAACTTACATAAGAGCAAATTTCATCATAACAGCTGGACTCAAGCAATATAATATTGAAATAAAGTACTTCTTCAGACAAATCTTATAGAACCAGAGGTCTGCATTAATCATACTTAAAGCCATTATAGAAGAACTTCCCCTAGAATAATAGCTCAGAAATAAGAGTTTAAAATCCTTTTACTGTAAAATATTGATAGCACAAAGTTTACCCCATTCATCCAGACCAGGCTTGAGTAAAGTCAATCTTGAGAACCTTTATTTCCAAAACTTTCATATTTAGCTTGTTTTATTTTATATATTTATATATTTATTTATTTATTTATTTATTTATTTATTTATTTATTTATTTATTTATTTATTTATTTATTTATTTATTTATTTATTTATTTATTTATTTATTTATTTATTTATTTATTTATTTATTTATTTATTTATTTATTTATTTATTTATTTATTTATTTATTTATTTATTTATTTATTTATTTATTTATTTATTTATTTATTTATTTATTTATTTATTTATTTATTTATTTATTTATTTATTTATTTATTTATTTATTTATTTATTTATTTATTTATTTATTTATTTATTTATTTATTTATTTATTTATTTATTTATTTATTTATTTATTTATTTATTTATTTATTTATTTATTTATTTATTTATTTATTTATTTATTTATTTATTTATTTATTTATTTATTTATTTATTTATTTATTTATTTATTTATTTATTTATTTATTTATTTATTTATTTATTTATTTATTTATTTATTTATTTATTTATTTATTTATTTATTTATTTATTTATTTATTTATTTATTTATTTATTTATTTATTTATTTATTTATTTATTTATTTATTTATTTATTTATTTATTTATTTATTTATTTATTTATTTATTTATTTATTTATTTATTTATTTATTTATTTATTTATTTATTTATTTATTTATTTATTTATTTATTTATTTATTTATTTATTTATTTATTTATTTATTTATTTATTTATTTATTTATTTATTTATTTATTTATTTATTTATTTATTTATTTATTTATTTATTTATTTATTTATTTATTTATTTATTTATTTATTTATTTATTTATTTATTTATTTATTTATTTATTTATTTATTTATTTATTTATTTATTTATTTATTTATTTATTTATTTATTTATTTATTTATTTATTTATTTATTTATTTATTTATTTATTTATTTATTTATTTATTTATTTATTTATTTATTTATTTATTTATTTATTTATTTATTTATTTATTTATTTATTTATTTATTTATTTATTTATTTATTTATTTATTTATTTATTTATTTATTTATTTATTTATTTATTTATTTATTTATTTATTTATTTATTTATTTATTTATTTATTTATTTATTTATTTATTTATTTATTTATTTATTTATTTATTTATTTATTTATTTATTTATTTATTTATTTATTTATTTATTTATTTATTTATTTATTTATTTATTTATTTATTTATTTATTTATTTATTTATTTATTTATTTATTTATTTATTTATTTATTTATTTATTTATTTATTTATTTATTTATTTATTTATTTATTTATTTATTTATTTATTTATTTATTTATTTATTTATTTATTTATTTATTTATTTATTTATTTATTTATTTATTTATTTATTTATTTATTTATTTATTTATTTATTTATTTATTTATTTATTTATTTATTTATTTATTTATTTATTTATTTATTTATTTATTTATTTATTTATTTATTTATTTATTTATTTATTTATTTATTTATTTATTTATTTATTTATTTATTTAT
Source organism: Ahaetulla prasina (assembly GCF_028640845.1). NCBI lineage: Eukaryota > Metazoa > Chordata > Lepidosauria > Squamata > Colubridae > Ahaetulla > Ahaetulla prasina. The sequence continues at coordinate 130,086,003 of NC_080540.1, forward strand.
TTATTTATTTATTTATTTATTTATTTATTTATTTATTTATTTATTTATTTATTTATTTATTTATTTATTTATTTATTTATTTATTTATTTATTTATTTATTTATTTATTTATTTATTTATTTATTTATTTATTTATTTATTTATTTATTTATTTATTTATTTATTTATTTATTTATTTATTTATTTATTTATTTATTTATTTATTTATTTATTTATTTATTTATTTATTTATTTATTTATTTATTGACTCTGTTACTGAAGTCGTATTTTCTGCAATCAAGTTTAGCACGGTTTACCACAAGTTTGTATCTATTGTGTGCTCGTGTATTGTTGTGGTTGAAGCAAGAGATGAATGAAAACTTTGCAAAACAAAAGAGGAAATGATAATGATTAAAGATGAAATGGAGCAGATGCATGTACATGAGGCAAAAGTAGATCGGCAAATTGGCAAAATATTTTATAAAAATGAGCAGCAAGATAAGAGAATTTGTCTTTTGGAAGAAGAGATGAGGAAATATAATTTGGTTATCAGAGGAATCTCGGAAGAAAAGGAGGATAAATTGAAACAGCGGGTTCTGAAATGGATTAATGATTTGGATACGCAACTTACGTTCACAATAGCAGACCTGGCAAGTGTTTTAGAATTGGATATAGAAGGCAAAATGGTTCTAACAGGAATGTGCTTGTCAGGTTCGCAAATCTTGGTGATAAGTTGGAAGTTATGGCCAAGGTGAGAGAGTTGGGAGATGCTTTGAAGTTTGAAGGGAAGACTATTCAAGTCTTCCCGGATATATCAAGAGAAGAAAGGGCATGGAGATTTTTTTTAAAACCAATTACAAAAGTTTTGAGAGATAATGGAATTAAATACAATTGGAGGCCACCACAACAATTGAAATTTTTTTATAAAGGAAGGATGCGTACAATCACCCCAGATATAGATGCATTATTATATTTACGGAGCTTGGACTGATTGAGATGGAGGATTTAATGGAGATAAAAGATCAAATGCTTAAGATGGGTGGAACATACGTGGAAACATCAATCCCAGAAGAAGAAAAAGGGCTATTGGAGGCAAGACTCTAAAGGGTTAAAGAGGAAAGAAATATCACCTGTGTTGGTTGAACAGAAGAAGAGTCGTGAGGATACAGCAGGAGAAGAAGCAGATAAGAGTCTTGGAAAATATGAAGCTGAATGCGGTCATCGCTATCTTTTTTTGAGTGATGAATTTAAATAGACAGCCCGAAAGAAGTGGCCCGGGCATTGGCACGTCCCTCTCCCCATTCTCTTTATAGAGGCGAAACCGATGAGGATGTGGGGAAGAAGATTGTTTGTTTTGTTTTTCCAAAATTAACTATCGTGTTCTGTGTTTCTTTGTGGAGTATCCTTGAACTTGAGAGATAATGGAATTAAATACAATTGGAGGCCACCACAACAATTGAATTTTTTTTATAAAGGAAGGATGCGTACAATCACCCCAGATATAGATGCATTATTATATTTACGGGAGCTTGGACTGATTGAGATGGAGGATTTAATGGAGATAAAAGATCAAATGCTTAAGATGGGTGGAACATATGCGGAAACATCAATCCCAGAAGAAGAAAAAGGGCTATTGGAGGCAAGACTCTAAAGGGTTAAAGAGGAAAGAAATATCACCTGTGTTGGTTGAACAGAAGAAGAGTCGTGAGGATACAGCAGGAGAAGAAGCAGATAAGAGTCTTGGAAAATATGAAGCTGAATGCGGGTCATCGCTATCTTTTTTTTTGAGTGATGAATTTAAATAGACAGCCCGAAAGAAGTGCCCCGGGCATTGGCACGTCCCCTCTCCCCCATTCTCTTTATAGAGGCGAAACCGATGAGGATGTGGGGGAAGAAGATTGTTTGTTTTGTTTTTCCAAAATTAACTATCGTGTTCTGTGTTAAAAATTTTTCTATTGCTGAGGCTAAGGAGTGAATATTAAGGACTGAATCTGATAATGAGAAGAATTTAATTGAAGAGAAACTGACCTTTTGTTGGATTGTTTGGCAGCAAGAGGATTTTACTGAGCGGATAATTTTTCTTTATTTTTTTTCTTGAGAGCAAATTAATAGCTTGTTTATATTACAGAAAAAAAAAAAAAAAAAAAAAAAAAAAAAAAAAAAAAAAAAAAAAAAAAAAAAAAAAAAAAAAAAAAAAAAAAAAAAAAAAAAAAAAAAAAAAAAAAAAAAAAAAAAAAAAAAAAAAAAAAAAAAAAAAAAAAAAAAAAAAAAAAAAAAAAAAAAAAAAAAAAAAAAAAAAAAAAAAAAAAAAAAAAAAAAAAAAAAAAAAAAAAAAAAAAAAAAAAAAAAAAAAAAAAAAAAAAAAAAAAAAAAAAAAAAAAAAAAAAAAAAAAAAAAAAAAAAAAAAAAAAAAAAAAAAAAAAAAAAAAAAAAAAAAAAAAAAAAAAAAAAAAAAAAAAAAAAAAAAAAAAAAAAAAAAAAAAAAAAAAAAAAAAAAAAAAAAAAAAAAAAAAAAAAAAAAAAAAAAAAAAAAAAAAAAAAAAAAAAAAAAAAAAAAAAAAAAAAAAAAAAAAAAAAAAAAAAAAAAAAAAAAAAAAAAAAAAAAAAAAAAAAAAAAAAAAAAAAAAAAAAAAAAAAAAAAAAAAAAAAAAAAAAAAAAAAAAAAAAAAAAAAAAAAAAAAAAAAAAAAAAAAAAAAAAAAAAAAAAAAAAAAAAAAAAAAAAAAAAAAAAAAAAAAAAAAAAAAAAAAAAAAAAAAAAAAAAAAAAAAAAAAAAAAAAAAAAAAAAAAAAAAAAAAAAAAAAAAAAAAAAAAAAAAAAAAAAAAAAAAAAAAAAAAAAAAAAAAAAAAAAAAAAAAAAAAAAAAAAAAAAAAAAAAAAAAAAAAAAAAAAAAAAAAAAAAAAAAAAAAAAAAAAAAAAAAAAAAAAAAAAAAAAAAAAAAAAAAAAAAAAAAAAAAAAAAAAAAAAAAAAAAAAAAAAAAAAAAAAAAAAAAAAAAAAAAAAAAAAAAAAAAAAAAAAAAAAAAAAAAAAAAAAAAAAAAAAAAAAAAAAAAAAAAAAAAAAAAAAAAAAAAAAAAAAAAAAAAAAAAAAAAAAAAAAAAAAAAAAAAAAAAAAAAAAAAAAAAAAAAAAAAAAAAAAAAAAAAAAAAAAAAAAAAAAAAAAAAAAAAAAAAAAAAAAAAAAAAAAAAAAAAAAAAAAAAAAAAAAAAAAAAAAAAAAAAAAAAAAAAAAAAAAAAAAAAAAAAAAAAAAAAAAAAAAAAAAAAAAAAAAAAAAAAAAAAAAAAAAAAAAAAAAAAAAAAAAAAAAAAAAAAAAAAAAAAAAAAAAAAAAAAAAAAAAAAAAAAAAAAAAAAAAAAAAAAAAAAAAAAAAAAAAAAAAAAAAAAAAAAAAAAAAAAAAAAAAAAAAAAAAAAAAAAAAAAAAAAAAAAAAAAAAAAAAAAAAAAAAAAAAAAAAAAAAAAAAAAAAAAAAAAAAAAAAAAAAAAAAAAAAAAAAAAAAAAAAAAAAAAAAAAAAAAAAAAAAAAAAAAAAAAAAAAAAAAAAAAAAAAAAAAAAAAAAAAAAAAAAAAAAAAAAAAAAAAAAAAAAAAAAAAAAATTTTTGGTTTATTTCAAAATGACTCAACAACTTTCAGAAACGCAGCAACTTGCTGCAGCTTTAAATAAAATTGGGGAAAAAATAGCAGGACTATCAGAGCGTATAGATAATTTGACATTGAAACTGACATCCGAAATGCAAAATTTGAAGCAAGAGATGAATGAAAACTTTGCAAAACAAAAAGAGGAAATGATAATGATTAAAGATGAAATGGAGCAGATGCATGTACATGAGGCAAAAGTAGATCGGCAAATTGGCAAAATATTTTATAAAAATGAGCAGCAAGATAAGAGAATTTGTCTTTTGGAAGAAGAGATGAGGAAATATAATTTGGTTATCAGAGGAATCTCGGAAGAAAAGGAGGATAAATTGAAACAGCGGGTTCTGAAATGGATTAATGATTTGGATACGCAACTTACGTTCACAATAGCAGACCTGGCAAGTGTTTTTAGAATTGGATATAGAAGGCAAAATGGTTCTAACAGGAATGTGCTTGTCAGGTTCGCAAATCTTGGTGATAAGTTGGAAGTTATGGCCAAGGTGAGAGAGTTGGGAGATGCTTTGAAGTTTGAAGGGAAGACTATTCAAGTCTTCCCGGATATATCAAGAGAAGAAAGGGCATGGAGATTTTTTTTAAAACCAATCACAAAAGTTTTGAGAGATAATGGAATTAAATACAATTGGAGGCCACCACAACAATTGAAATTTTTTTATAAAGGAAGGATGCGTACAATCACCCCAGATATAGATGCATTATTATATTTACGGGAGCTTGGACTGATTGAGATGGAGGATTTAATGGAGATAAAAGATCAAATGCTTCAGATGGGTGGAACATACGCGGAAACATCAATCCCAGAAGAAGAAAAAGGGGCTATTGGAGGGCAAGACTCTAAAGGGTTAAAGAGGAAAGAAATATCACCTGTGTTGGTTGAACAGAAGAAGAGTCGTGAGGATACAGTAGGAGAAGAAGCAGATAAGAGTCTTGGAAAATATGAAGCTGAATGCGGGTCATCGCTATCTTTTTTTTTGAGTGATGAATTCAAATAGACAGCCCGAAAGAAGTGGCCCGGGCATTGGCACGTCCCCTCTCCCCCATTCTCTTTATAGAGGCGAAACCGATGAGGATGTGGGGGAAGAAGATTGTTTGTACTTTATTGTTTGTTTGTTTTTTGTTTTTTTTTTTTTGTTTTCTTATTGTTGTTTATATGTTAAATATAGGTTATATGGTAGTTTAATGTCGGGTGGTGGGCACAGAAAGGAAGATGCGGGGATAGGATTAAAAAATTTATATTTTAAATGGGAGTTATAAAAATAATGTCATGGAATGTGAAGGGTACAGGGAATCAGATTAAAAGAAGAAGATTGGAATTTAAGATTAAAAGGGATTTACCAGACATTTTATTTTTACAAGAAACCCATCAGAAATCTGAAGATTCAAATAGAATGTATATAAAAGGTATGCAAATATATGAAAAGCATTTGGAACTTCAAAAGCTAGAGGAGTTGCAACACTGATATCAGATAGGGTGTACTTTGAAAACATAAGGTAATTTTGGATGAAGATGGAAGATATGTAATAATTGTTGGAAATCTTAATGAGGAAAAAGTGACACTTGTTAATTTATATTTACCGAATGAAAACAAAGAGAATTTCTTGAAAAATAACAAAATTTTGGAGAATGAAAGTGTAGGAAAGTAATTGTGGCTGGGGATTTTAATTTAATCAGAGATAAAATAGACAGTACTAATCCCACCCGCTGTGGAGGAGCAAATAAAATGGGGATTTTAAATATGTGGATGCTTCAAACGGCGTGGTTGATGTGTGGAGAGAGGTTAAAGGAATTGAGAGAGTATACACTTTTTCTCTAAGATATATAATACATATTCTAGAATTGATTATATTTTTCTTTCTAAAGATTTGTTGAATAATGTGGATAAGGTAGATGTGGGAATTTAAAGATTCTGATCATGCAGAAGTTATGGTGGACTTAGATTTTAATTTTGAGAAAAAGAAGCTATTGGAGATATGACGAGAAATTGTATAAAATGAAAAGGATAAAAATGGATACTTAAAAATTGGAGGAAAGTTGGAGATTAAATGATAACGGGAGGTTAAATTTGAAATTGTTTGGGATGCGATGAAAGCGGTGTTTAGAGGAGAGTATCAAATTATCAAGTAGGAAATATAAAAATTATAAAATTAAAATGGAAAGAGATAAAAATCAGATTAAAAGAAGAAGATTGGAATTTAAGATTAAAAGGATTTACCAGACATTTTATTTTTACAAGAAACCCATCAGAAATCTGAAGATTCAAATAGAATGTATATAAAAGGTATGCAAATATATGAAAAGCATTTGGAACTTCAAAAGCTAGAGGAGTTGCAACACTGATATCAGATAGGGTGTACTTTGAAAACATAAGGTAATTTTGGATGAAGATGGAAGATATGTAATAATTGTTGGAAATCTTAATGAGGAAAAAGTGACACTTGTTAATTTATATTTTAAATGGGAGTTATAAAAATTAGAGAAATGTGAAGTGGTTAGAAATTTTTTCAGAATCTATATTCAAAGAAACCAATTAATCGGGAAAATTGCAAAGCTATTTAGAAAAGTATGTGGTGAAAATTGATCAAACATATAAGGAATTGATGGAAGAAGATATAACACAAGATGAGATTAATGGAATAATACAAAAATTAAAATGGAAAGAGATAAAAATCAGATTAAAAGAAGAAGATTGGAATTTAAGATTAAAAGGATTTACCAGACATTTTATTTTTACAAGAAACCCATCAGAAATCTGAAGATTCAAATAGAATGTATATAAAAGGTATGCAAATATATGAAAAGCATTTGGAACTTCAAAAGCTAGAGGAGTTGCAACACTGATATCAGATAGGGTGTACTTTGAAAACATAAGGTAATTTTGGATGAAGATGGAAGATATGTAATAATTGTTGGAAATCTTAATGAGGAAAAAGTGACACTTGTTAATTTATATTTTAAATGGGAGTTATAAAAATTATAAAATTAAAATTAGGAAAGCTCCAGGTGAGGATGGATTACCTGTTGAGTTTTATAAAGAATTTAAAGAATTAATAATACCAAGATTGCAAAAATTATTCAATGGAATATTACATGGTGGGAAGTACCTTCGTCATGGAATAGAACGGTGATATCCTAATTCCTAAACCAGATAAAGATTTAGAAAGGATTGAGTCCTATCGGCCCATTTCTTTAATTAATCAGGATGCAAAGATATTTACTGCTATTATAAGTAATAGATTAAATAGATTTATAGATAGATATATAAGTTATAATCAAGTAGGTTTTGTGAAGGGTAGATACCTGAGTGATATTGTTAGAAGAGTATTAAATTATCAAGTAGGAAATATAAAAATTATAAAAATTAAAATGGAAAGAGATAAAAATCAGATTAAAGAATTGGAAAATCAATTTTGCTTACTAAAGAAAAAAATTCTTCAGGAGCTTAATATGTTAAGAAATAAAATGATAGAAAAGATGAAGAATTAGAAGGATATAAGGGTATAAGATAAATTTGTATGGATGATACTTTAATTATTTTGAAAAATGTAGAGAAAGATCTGAAAAAGATATATAAGCATTTGATAGAATTTGAGGAAATGACAGGATTGAAAGTAAATTGGTCAAAGTCAGAATTATTGATGGATAGTAATGGTAATGAGTCTGAGAATATGCAAGAGCAATTTGGGATAAGGATTAAAACACATTGAAATATTTGGGTATAGTGCTTTCACTTAAGGTTAAAGAATTGAAAAAACTTAATTATGATGTGGTGATTAATGAAATTGAGAAGAAGATAGATAAATATAAAATTTTAAAGTTGTCTTGGTTTGGTAGAATTGCAATGTGTAAGATGATGTTGCTGCCCAAGTTCAACTTTTTATTCGAGATGCTACCACTAAATTTGACAGAGAAAGATATTGAAGGATATCAGAAAAAACTGGATAAATTTTGTAATGGTGGCAAAAGACCTAGATTAGTGAAGAAAATGTGGTATCAAAATCAAAAGGAAGGTGGATTAGGAATCCCCAAATTATTTAATTATTACTGTGCGTATGGTATCCGGATAGTGGTAAAAATATTTAAAGGTGAAGATAACTATTGGAGAGACTTAGAGTTAAGGGATATAGAAATTATTAGAGATTGGATAAAAGTTATGGAAAATGAAAGGAGGAATAAAGAAATTATTGAAAAATTAGGGTTAAGTTGGTTTGAAAAATACAGATAGAAAAATGGACAAAAAACTAAAGGAAAATTATTCAATGGAATATTACATGGTGGGAAGTACCTTCGTCATGGAATAGAACGGTGATATCCTAATTCCTAAACCAGATAAAGATTTAGAAAGGATTGAGTCCTATTGGCCCATTTCTTTAATTAATCAGGATGCAAAGATATTTACTGCTATTATAAGTAATAGATTAAATAGATTTATAGATAGATATATAAGTTATAATCAAGTAGGTTTTGTGAAGGGTAGATACATGAGTGATATTGTTAGAAGAGTATTAAATATTATAGATGTAGCTGAATATAATGGTGATAAAATTGGTATAGTATCATTGGATATTTTTAAAGCTTTTGATTCTGTACAATGGGAAACTATTAAAGTAATTGTGGAGGCTTTAGGCTTTGGTAATAAGTTTATACATGTTATTTCAAAATTGTACCAAAAGAGCAGTGCAAGAGTGAAGGTGAATGGAATATTAACTGAAGAGATAAAATTAGAAGCTGGTACGAGACAAGGATGTCCCTGTCCCCAACATTATTTTTATTGGCTATGGAAATATTGACAAAATGATAGAAAAGATGAAGAATTAGAAGGATATAAGGGTATAAGATAAATTTGTATGGATGATACTTTAATTATTTTGAAAAATGTAGAGAAAGATCTGAAAAAGATATATAAGCATTTGATAGAATTTGAGGAAATGACAGGATTGAAAGTAAATTGGTCAAAGTCAGAATTATTGATGGATAGTAATGGTAATGAGTCTGAGAAAATGTAAGAGCAATTTGGGATAAGGATTAAAACACATTGAAATATTTGGGTATAGTGCTTTCACTTAAGGTTAAAGAATTGAAAAAACTTAATTATGATGTGGTGATTAATGAAATTGAGAAGAAGATAGATAAATATAAAATTTTAAAGTTGTCTTGGTTTGGTAGAATTGCAATGTGTAAGATGATGTTGCTGCCCAAGTTCAACTTTTTATTCGAGATGCTACCACTAAATTTGACAGAGAAAGATATTGAAGGATATCAGAAAAAACTGGATAAATTTTGTAATGGTGGCAAAAGACCTAGATTAGTGAAGAAAATGTGGTATCAAAATCAAAAGGAAGGTGGATTAGGAATCCCCAAATTATTTAATTATTACTGTGCGTATGGTATCCGGATAGTGGTAAAAATATTTAAAGGTGAAGATAACTATTGGAGAGACTTAGAGTTAAGGGATATAGAGAAATTTGGATCAAGGTGGTTTTTAGATAAAGCAAATTTAAAATGTGTAAGTAGAAGTTATTGGTTAAAGGGATTAAGTAAAATGTGGAATAAATTTGTTAAAATTTTAATTCCGGATATAATCTTTTTGGGGGAGACAATTGGAATTTGGCCGATTAAAAATAATATAAAACGTAATGAAGTGATTAAAGAGGAAAATATAGAAATTATTAGAGATTGGATAAAAGTTATGGAAAATGAAAGGAGGAATAAAGAAATTATTGAAAAATTAGGGTTAAGTTGGTTTGAAAAAATACAGATAGAAAAATGGACAAAAAAACTAAGGGAAAATTATTCGATAAATAGATGTGAAACTGAATTTGAATATTTAGTATCTCGGATTATGAAAGATGAAATTGGGCTAAAGGGACTCGTTAGTAGGGTTTATAAGATTATAAATTCTGATGAAAAATTACAAAGAGTGATGAGGACAAATTGGGAAAAAGATCTTAATATTGAAATACCAGAGTCAGATTGGAATGTGAATTGGAAGAGTAGAATTATGAGAACTTTATCTATAAGGATTAAAGAGCACAATTATAAAGTTGTTTGAAATGGTATTTGACTCCAGTAAGATTGTCACAAATGGATAAAAAATTAGTAAAAATGTTGGAGATGTGAGATGGAATTGGGGACTTATGAACATATGTGGTATAATTGTGATAAGGTTAAAAAGTTTTGGCAACAATTGGAGAAAATGATATTTGAAATGATGGGGAAAGTAATAACATTGAGAGTGGAAACTATATTATTGTTGGTAATTAAGGAAATAGAATTAACAAAATATGAAAAAGAATTGATTAGAATTATGATTATAATAGGTAGAATTATAATAGCTAGATATTGGAAACTAGATGTGATTTTTAGAATAGAAGAGTGGAATTCTGAAATGTGGAAATTAGCTTTAAATGATAAAATGACATGTGATATTAAAATTAGAAGTGGTGTATATAAAGAAGATATTTTCTGGAAGACTTGGAAACCATTTGTGGACTTTGCGCTTGGAACATTGGACGCTTCAGTACCTGTACCTCGAGAACGTGGATTTTGGCAATCATGAGGATATATCCGAAGACCCAAATCTTCCTTTTATGTATAGCACAAGGGTGTAATAATGTATTTTTTTTTGTTTGTTTGTTATAAAAAAAGTAATAAAAAAAAAATAAAAAAAAAATAAAAAAATAAAAAAAAAAAAAAAATAAAGTAAAAATAAAAAATAAAAAAAAAATAAAAAAAAAAAAAAAAAAAAAAAAAAAAAAAAAAAAAAAAAAAAAAAAAAAAAAAAAAAAAAAAAAAAAAAAAAAAAAAAAAAAAAAAAAAAAAAAAAAAAAAAAAAAAAAAAAAAAAAAAAAAAAAAAAAAAAAAAAAAAAAAAAAAAAAAAAAAAAAAAAAAAAAAAAAAAAAAAAAAAAAAAAAAAAAAAAAAAAAAAAAAAAAAAAAAAAAAAAAAAAAAAAAAAAAAAAAAAAAAAAAAAAAAAAAAAAAAAAAAAAAAAAAAAAAAAAAAAAAAAAAAAAAAAAAAAAAAAAAAAAAAAAAAAAAAAAAAAAAAAAAAAAAAAAAAAAAAAAAAAAAAAAAAAAAAAAAAAAAAAAAAAAAAAAAAAAAAAAAAAAAAAAAAAAAAAAAAAAAAAAAAAAAAAAAAAAAAAAAAAAAAAAAAAAAAAAAAAAAAAAAAAAAAAAAAAAAAAAAAAAAAAAAAAAAAAAAAAAAAAAAAAAAAAAAAAAAAAAAAAAAAAAAAAAAAAAAAAAAAAAAAAAAAAAAAAAAAAAAAAAAAAAAAAAAAAAAAAA